>NC_050510.2:7813272-8117880 GCF_012460135.2 Molothrus ater
ATCAGACTACCGTATATTTAAGAATAAGTTGTGGCAGGCAGTCATAGATGATGATAAAGCCGCGAGAAAGTTGGGAAATTTATGGCGAGTCATGCATGCTGAATTCTTGAAATACCAGGCAAAAGAAAGAGCTCCCCAGCAGGCTAGCGTAGCCCATGAAAGAAACAGGAGTTACGGAGAGTGGTTTGGCTCCCCGCCGACACTAGCGCCTGCTCTAAACGGGAGCTCCCCGCAGCTATCAGCTCCTGCTTCAGGCGGCAGCCCCCCCCCCGCGCGTACTCCAGTTGTGCCGTCCGTGCCTTCAGCCTCCCCGCCGCAGCGCGGCCCGCGGCCACCCCGCCGGGGGGGCTCGTGCCGGCCCCGGCCCTGGGCGACTTAACAGCTGCAGCGCGGCCGCCTCCCGCTCCGCTCCGCAGCCGCCCCGACCCCCGAGCCGGGGGGGGGGGGCGGCAGGACGTGCCTCCCACCCCCCGTGGGGAAGCGGGCTCCGTTGGGTCCGCCCGCCCCGCGGCTGCCCGGCGCGGTTCTGCTTCCCGGCCACCAGCTCCCTGCACCCGGACACGAGTAGCAGCTGTCACCACTTCAGCTCGACCTGCCTCCAGCCCGCCACCACCGGGAGCCTCAGAGTGGACCTGGCAGCAGCAGCAGCGGACAGTAACCCTGATGACTATCCACCCAGAAAAAGTTCCAACTGGGGTAAAGGGACCGCTCGTTATTGATCGATTACCTATGAGAGCTCTGCTTTTAGGACGTTCCTCGGCTACAATGATAAGATTATTTGTTTTATCTGGAATAATAGACGCTGATTATACAGGGGAGATTTCCATTATAGTGCATACTCATTTTCCACCAATGCGAATCGAACAATGAACTGTTAGATGAACTTCGACCTTTGTTAAAGAGAACTGATCCGGCAGAGCCTGTTCGTATAACCCCTGAACAGGTTGACACACTGCAGCAGATATTAGACTGTGTTATACAAGGCAGTGTTCAGAGACGTGATCTTGATCTCCCTGTACAGCTGACAGTTTGGTGTGGACCAAAATTTTTACTGGGTGCACTTACTCAGCATAACAGAAAAACGGGGGAGATATGGGCCTTGGAATGGATATCTCCTCCACTTCAACAACATAAAACCCTTCTTCAGAAAATTGAAATTTTAGCTGATTTGCTCAAAAAGGGTCGTGATAGGACAATGGGGTTGGATTCAATGCCCAAAAAGATCACTAAAGCCCTTATCGGATGCTATAACTGCTTACACAGATGCAGGAAGAAAATCCAAAACCGCTGCAGTGACCTGGCAAGAAGAGGGGCAATGGCATCATCATATACTCCGAGCTACTGAGTTGGACACTTTGCAAACGATGGAGCTATTGGCAGTTGTATGGGCCATGATGCATTTCTCTGGACCTCTTAACACTGTAACAGATTCTTTGTATGTTGCAGGCGTGTGTGAGCGAATAGAGGATGCCTCTATAAAAGAGGTTCAGAACAGGAGGTTACATGAGCTGTTTATGCAACTGCAGAGAGCAATTAAGCTAAGAAAGCATTCTTTTTGTGTTATCCATATCAGAAGTCACAAATGAGATATTAGTCTGGGAGAAGGTAACATGCGAGCAGATAAATTAGTCTCAATCACACAAGCAACTCCGATTCCCAAACAAACCATAGCCAGAGAAGCACACTCCATGTTCCACCAGAATGCAAAAGGCCTTCATAGAGAATTTCAGATACCTATGGAAGAGGCACGGGCAATAGTCAAAGCCTGTCCTATATGTAGTCATCATAATGGAGGCTGTGGTTTAGGTCTGGGAGTTAACCCAAGAGGGCTGAGCACAAATGAGACCTGGCAGATGGATGTCACACATGTGGCAGAGTTTGGGAGGTTGAAGTATGTACATGTTACCATAGACACAGTCATTTTATATGGGCCACAGCACAAACTGGTGAGAAAGCAGGGCAGGTAGAGAGACATCTCAGCAGTTGTTTTGCAGTAATGAGAGTGCCACAGCGCATCAAGACAGATAATGAGCCTGCTTACTGTAGCAAAAGAATAAAGCAATTTTTGCAGATGTGAGAGATAGAACACATAACAGGCCTCCCCAATTCTCCTACAAGGCAAGCGATTGTGGAGAGAGCAAATGGTACCTTGAAAAGATATCTGAGTAAATATAGGGATACCAGAGAGCCACAAGAGAGATTGTTAAAGTGTTTGTTTGTTTTGAACCACCTGTGTGTTTTTGGGGAAAATAAAGTTCCTGCTGTGATTCGTCACTATGTACAAGAAACAGATGGTGTAAAGAAAGATGTATGGGTGAGATACAGGGATCCCAAAACAGGACAATGGCAAGGTCCTGCTAAGGTGTTATATTGGGGCTGCAGATATCTTTGTGTTTCTACCCCTACAAGATCTCTGTGGGTACCTGCTAAATGGACCCGAGCAGCTGTGTTTGGTGGAAACTTTATGTTATTGCTTTGTTAGTTTTTGCTTCTTTTGTGGACAGTGTAGACCATCAAGCATGGGCCCCACCTCAGCCCAAGACTAACATAGGGGTCACCCTGGCAAACCTAACTAAACAAGAGACTATTTGCCTGTCATTATCTTCTCCTAGCAATCCTTTCACAGCCTGTTTGGTTAGATTACCAGCAGATCCCTGGCCGTGCCCTTTACATGTACCAACTTGTAAAGTCAGCAATGCCAGGACGAGTGTAGATAATTGAGATCAGTGGATTTCCCACTTTCCTATAGCACCACAAGAACCCCAAGAGTTAGAGTTGTTATGGTCAGTGATGGCAGATGCGTGCATTCATTTTAACCATAGAAGCCTGCTGTCAGCCAAGAACCATTCTAATGTTGTAACTTCCAGCATAGCTGTCTACCGGAATGCATCGGCCTGGTGCAATTATACAACAAAGAGAGTGTCAGTCTCATCCAATGACCCTATTCAATTGCCAGCAGGATATTTCCTGATATGTGGAGACCGTGCTTGAGCCGGTATCCCATCAATGCTGCACGGGAGACCATGTACACTTGGACGTCTGTCTCTACTTACACCTAACATGTCCATGATACTAAACATGAGCCGCCGCCATCGTAGAGGCAAACGAATGGCTCATGCCTTTGCAGCTGACTGCCGGGATGATGTAAAGTTTTGGTCCCCAGCGGCTATAATCGCAGCATCTTTCTTAGCCCCAGGGGTATCAGCAGCACGTGCTCATGCTATTTTAAATAGGTTAGGGTGTTGGCTTGCTAAACAAACAAATGCAACTTCTTTAGCGATTTCTAGTCTTTTGCTTGATGTAGATTCTATTCGCCATGCGACACTTCAAAATAGAGCTGCAATTGATTTTCTCTTACTTGCACAAGGCCACGGCTGTGAAGAATTTGAAGGCATGTGTTGCATGAATCTTTCTGATCATGCACGATCTGTACACTCACAGCTCTCTGAGTTACGAAGGTTAACTGGGAATTTACAGGTAGAATCAGGCCTTGGTATTGATAGATGGCTCAAGTCTTTAAACTTAGGATCATAGTTACGTTTTATTGTTAAGGTTAGCATTGCAGTAGCTATTGTAGCTTTGTTGTTAGTATTAGTCTTGCCTTGTTTTTGTATATGCTTGTAGAATATGGTGCGAAAGATGATAACTACCGCATTTAATCAAACCATGCTTGTTCAACAGAAAAACGGGGGAAATGTAGAGAGCTTTTTGGATAATTGGTTAGCTGAGAAAGGACATTTCGATGTGATACCGATGGATAAGGATAGGGGAAACAAGCTGGGAATTATGTAACCGGTGTCCAATCACTGACAAAGGTCATGGTGACCTTCACAGAAAGAGGAACATGGGGGAGAAAATCGCTTGCCAGAAAATGTAGATACCCTAGGTAGAGTAGCTAGAAGAATGCAAACATAGAAACAAAATAATTATTAGAAGATAGAAGTAGGTGTGGTTAATCTAAGTGTGCTTTAACCAATAATGAGCTCAGCTTTTGCAATATGTATAAGCTTCATTAACACCAATATAAATATGTGTGAGTTTTCAATAAACTTGAGGATTTGCCATTCACGCATATTGTGTGCTGCAATTCCTCCGCCGTTCTCGACACTTATCCATCGGTATCACATCGAAATGTCCTTTCTCAGCTAACCAATTATCCAAAAAGCTCTCTACATGTGCCAATTAAGATTTTCCTGGTATATCCGTTTCCCATACAGAGGGAATCACTGCATCTTCTACCTCCCTAGGGATAGAGGGAAAAGGTTTTTCTTTGATCATTAAAATCTGTCCCATCTTTGATTCAGGTATTTTCATTATAAGTTCTCAGTTTTCAAAGGTTATTACCGCATCAAGTTTCGCTAGCAAATCCCTTCCTAAAAGCGTAATTGGACACTCAGGTACATATAGGAACTCATGGGTTAAAACCTCGTTCCCAAAACACAAATTTAGGGGTTGCAAGAATGGCCGTTTTTCCTCTTTCCCTGTAGCCCCAACTACTGTTATTTGCTTGTCCCCAATTTGTCCTTGAAGACCATTTAGCACAGAATACGTAGCTCTGGTATCTAGTAGAAATTTGACCTCTTTATGCCCTAACTGTATATTTATGACAGGTTCTTGAACCTGTTTTACAGGTTCCATGTCTAGTCAGCTTCTATATTCGCTCAAGACCATCGCCTTGGCAACGTTTTCCTGCTGGAACTGATTGCCCTGGTGAAACCGGTTGTTCGAGTTGCTTGGGCACTCTTTTCCAATGTCCCTCCTGTTTGCAATACGCACATTGATTTAGGCTTAACCCTTGCATAACTGGTCTTCTACCATGACTACCTCTGCCATGTCCCCTAAAATTTGGGTTCCCCTTCCCTTGTATTACTGCCAAAAGATTTTGCTGCTGCCTTTTATTAGCTTCTCTTTCACAATTATTATATACCTTCCAGGCTACCTCAAGTAGTTTATCCAGATTCCTTAATTCCTCCCCTTCTAATTTTTGCAATTTCCTCCTGATATCGTCCTGTGACTGGCCCAAGAATATGAGAGCGAGCTGAACCTTTGCTTGTTCTGCGTCTATTTGGAGATCTGTATATTTCCTTGCTACCTCCTTAAGCCTCTCCAAAAACACAGTGGGAGATTCTTTCTTTTCCTGTTGAACCTCATATAGTTTAGACCAATTCATAGTTTTGGGCACAGCATTCTGAACTCCTATTTGGATCCGCTCCCGATATCTCTGTAGTTTCCTCATACCCCAAGATAAATTAGGGTCCCATTCTGGATCCTCAATTGGGAAATTCTCATCTAAATTTCCTGTTACGAGCCCGTTTCTGGTATCCTCCCTTGCCCTTTCTTTGGCTGCCTTAAGTACCATCTCTTTCTCAGTAGAATCCATCAAAGTATCTAATATTCCTTGTATGTCATCCCAGTCAGGATTTTGAGGTTTTATAACCATTTTTACTACTCGTGCCACCTTATCAGGATTTTCTCTATAAGTTCCAGCTGATTATTTCCAAATAACTAAATCTGCAGGAGAAAAAGGTACTTTTACAAACACTGGCCCTTCCACTCCTACACCTTGTCGCAAGGGAGCGATCACAGTCTGTTTTTGTCTGCCTATGTCTTTTCTACCCACGACCGGGGCAAGCTTTGACCGACTCCAAGTTCTGTGAGATACCAGTGTCGCTGATTCGTCACTATTGCTATCTTTTTCACTTGCATCCCTCCCCCTCCTTTCTATCACAGTTAGGTTTTGCTCGTCTTCCAAGGAAGAGGGATCAGGTGATGGTGGGAGAGGAGGATAAAGAGAGAAGGGTGTACTAGACGAGACAGGTTCAGGATTAGGTGAGGTAGGGGCAGGCAGTGGGATAGGGACAGGTGAAGCAGGTGGGATAGGGCTAGGTTCTCTTGGTCTTATTGGAGCTACCTGTAAATCAATATCTGTATAATTTTCCCTACTCAGACTTTCTTTCAATGCCAAGTGTTCTAGACAATGTTTCTCACAAACCCCACACTTATCACTTGCAGATTCTCGAACCACCATTAATCCATTTTCATCCTGCCATTCTGGCTTTCCCTGTAAGTAGAAAAACAAATCAAAATACGGAACTTCATCCCATTTTCCTTCTTGCTTACAAAACGACATTAACTGCAAAATGGTGTTATATTGCAAAGTCCCCTATTTGGCCATTTTTTGCCATTCTCCATGTCATATCCTGGCCACCATGAATTACAATAATCAATCAACTTAGCCTTACGTAATTCTTCCCCAAAATTACCCTGTTTTCAATGTGCTAATAAGCACCCCAAAGGAGAAGTTTGCGGAATGGAGGCATTGCTGCCCAAAATCCCTTTGAGCTTCTCCATCAAAAAACACACCACAAATGCCAAACCTGCAACGCTTTTCACGATTGTCTTACGGAACGGTGCCTAGGCAATACCACCAAGAATTCATTTAGCCCAACCAAGCGTAGCTTTTGCTGCGTCTTCTTGGCAGGCACCCAAACCAAAGTAAAAGCACCTTACCTCTCTCCCGGGGACGTTGTGAGCGGCAGAGACGGGTCGCAGCCGATGAGCTCCTTGAGAATGCCTCGGTGCCGGCTGGAGCGTAGTCGAGTCGCGAACTCACTCAGCAGCACTCACAGGGTCCCATCTGGGTCGCCAAAATGTTAGCGTTCAGAAACACATAATCACAAGAATGATTATAAGTAGGTGCTTTTATCGAAGAGCTCTGGGTGTCAGGGGTATCAACCCAAATCTGACTCCGACACGTGTTCGGGATGAACATGTTTTTATATTCTATTGTTATATAACTTTCATGTTAATTGTTAAACTTATATTGTTCTATTGTATACATAGATTTCAGCCAAGCATGGCTCCTCATGGCCCCCTTAAATTTCTAACATAGTTTCTCATGATTCTTCTTATGATTATACAATAATTATATTTAATTACTAAATAATCATCACATCTAACAATTATATCATTTATCATATTGCTTACACAGGTGCAATGATCTGGCAAAACACAAAGCCTAACATTTTCAGAGTCTATCTTTAACATTTTTCAGGGTCCCACTATCAATAACATATTTTTTGGCATTGGTTTCCCCTTCCTCATAGGTGGCAACTTTCTTGGGTGGGTTTAGGAAGGGTAACCCAAACATCATTTCATAGGGTGACACCTCCAAATCTGACCGGGGTTGGGTTCTAATTCTTGATAAGGCCAAAGGGAGACATTTTATCCATGACATTTCGGTTTCAGTCATTAGCTTAACTAGAGCTCTTTTAAGAGTTTGATTCATTCTCTCCACCTGATCAGAACTCTATAGATGACATGAAGTGTGTAACTCCCATTTCAATCCCAGGGCCTGAACAACTTTCTGCAGTATCTTCGATGTGAAATGAGTTCCCAGGTCTGAATCAATCCTGTTTACCATCCCATATCAGGGAATGATTGATTCTAGGAGGGTTTTACTCACAACATTGGCATTGGCTTTCACAGTGGGTACCGTCTCTACCCAATGTGTCAAGTGATCTACTATCACTAGCAAAAACTTCCACCATTGCACCTGGGGAAGCTCAGTAAAATCTACTTGGAAGTTTTGAAAGGGCCTTAAGGCTAGTTCTTGCCCTGCCCTGGATGTTTTCCTCATGACCTCCTTATTTACTTGTTCACATACACACACCGTTCAGTCACCTGCTTAGCTATCCCGAAAATTCCTATGCATCCCCAATCCCTTAGAAATTGATCACTGAACGCGTGTGTACCCCAATGTGTTGTCCCATGTATGCCTTCCAGCATTTTCCTGGCAAAGGGCTTATTCAACATTTGCCTCCCATCTGCTAATCTCCACTTCCCTTTTTATCTTTCTTGGCTCCTATTTTGAGGAGTGCTTCCTCTTCTGCCCCACTAAACACTGGAACTTCTTGTATTTCTCCCATGGGGGTTAACACCATCATTAGTTTTTCTGTCCCTGATTCTGCTGCACTTTTAGCTTCTAAATCTGCTAAGATGTTCCCTCGCGCCTCTTGAGTCGCCCTTTTTTGATGATCTTTCACATATACCACTGCTACTTCCTCTGGTAATTGTAAGGTTTCTAAAACTTCTAAAGCAAGCTTTTCATGAATCAGTACCTTTCCCTTTGAATTTAATCACCCCCTCTCTTCCCAAATTTTTCCAAATATATGCACTACGCCAAAAGCGTATTTTGACTCTGTATATATTGTCCCCTTTTTCTGTGCTAATATTTCCAGAGCTCATTTTAGGGCATATGGCTCACATGCTTGGGCTGACCAGTTGGAAGGTAACTTTCCCTTTTCTATGGCTACTAACCCTTCATCTACTATAGCATACCCCGATACCCAGTGCCCCTGGATTACCCTTGAAGATCCTTCGATGTACAATCATTTCCCTCCTTGAAGTGGTTGATCTGTCAGGTCCTCTCTTACTCTAGTTTGATAGTTTATAACTTCTAGACAATTATGCATTAATACCTCACCTAGTTCCCCATATAAAAACTGGGCAGGGTTGAGTTGGTTACTCACGATTAGCTCTAAATCACTATTTGTTAAGATGTCTTCATACTTTAGCACTCAGGAATAAGTGAGCCATTTCTCAGCCTTTTGACTTAAGATATTTCTAACTGAGTGAGGGGTATATACTTTCAATTTTCCCCCAAAGGTTAATTTTTTGCTTTCCTCTATGAGTATGGCAGCTGCTGCCACTGCCTGAACACAGGTCGGCCATCCCTGGCTGACAGGGTCTAGCAGTTTTGATAAATAGGCCACTGGTTTCCTGGATCCTCCCCAGCCCTGGGCTAGTACTCCATGAGCTGTAGGAGCGTCAGGGGGTCAGGATGGTCGGGATGGACAGAGACGAGAGATCTCTGAAGCCAGGTTGTGGATCTTGTGGGTTATTGCAGAGGGCATGAGTGCCAGGGCCCTGCTTGGAGCTGCCAGCCGCAGCTCGGAGCAGGCCCGAGAGAAGAGAGGGGTAGAGAGGATGAGAGGGTAAGAGAGTAAGAGAGGCAAGAGAGTGAGGTTCCTGTTACAATACAATAAATCTTCTTCTGTGTTGAATATTCTAATTCTCACTAACCAATCTAGTACAATATACAAATCCTATAGCATTTACATACAGCCTATAAGAATCACTACATTACCATACTGTGTTACATTTTAAACCCTAAAAACTACTCTTTGGACCCCTTCTGCTAAGCTCGTAGGGTCTGCTCTGACCCTTGGACCTGTCTGCAATCAGAGGGTATTGTTTCATCAAAAGGGTATTACCTTCAGCCAGCCACACCATTGTTTTCCAGTTGTTCAGTAACTAAGGTATCTCAAAGCTTGCTTTCATTTCAATCTCTCTCATAGTTTCTATATTCTCAAAATCTTTTGCCAGACAATCATATTTATAAGGCTTTCCTGTTTCATCTTCTCCAACAATGAGCTACCCCTTTTTCTACATCTACAAACAGATAAAAGAGTTTGTCTAAGGCAAGAAGACTCAGTGCTGGTGCACTAAGTTTTGCTTTAAAGCCTCAAACTTTTGTTCATTGTCTTTTTCCCACCTAATCTCTTCTTCTACTAGCTTTTCATACAAGAACTTGACGGCCTGTGTGTATCCTTCAATCCATAGCCTACAATATCTCACCAAGCCTAGAAACCTTTTAACTTCTCTCTTAGTATTTGGCCATGGGAGTGAGGCTATCCCTGCTATTCTCTCAGGGCTCAGCCACCGGCTCCCTTGACAATTCACACGTCCTAGGTATTTTACTTCCCTCTCTACAAACTGGAGTTTTCCTTTTGATACTCGAAGTCCTTGGTTCCCCAGAAAATTTAACAATGCAATGGTGGATTCTCGAACTTCGTTTTCTTCCTGTTCTGAGAGAAGCAAATCATCTACATACTGGATGAGCTTTATCTCAGGTTTAATGGAGAAGAGCTGTAGTACTTCTCCCAAGGCTTGATCAAATAGGTTTGGGAATTCAAAAACCCTTGGGGTAACCTAGTCCACCGAAGCTGTTGCTTCGTCCCGGAATCGGGGTCCTCCCATTCAAAAGTAAATATATCCCTACTTTTCTCTGCCAGTGGACATGCCCAAAAAGCATCTTTTAACTCTATCACACTAAACCACTGGTGTGATGGGGAGATATTACTCGGTAGTGTACAGGGGTTAGGCACTACTGGGTACTGATTCACTGTTCTTTTGTTTACTTCTCTTAAATCTTGAACAAGCCTGTAAGTCCCATCTGACTTCTTTACTGGTAATATGGGTGTATTATGGGGGGACATACATGGTTCAAAGGTCCCGTCCTCAAGTAGGTCCTGGATCACTGGCTGTAGTCCTCATCTCCCCTCCAGGGAGAGTGGATATTGTCATAACTGGACTGGATGGCTCTCATAAATTAATTTTATTACTATAGGTTTCATGTTCAATTTGCCTCCATTTTTTGGTTTTGCCCACACAATCTCATGAATTTTGCCCTCATCCTCTTCCCTTAATTGGAGAAGCTTAACCACCATTTTTCCTTCCTGGGAGTATTCCAATGCCTAACTGCACCTGTAAATCTCACCCTAATAGATTTCACCCTGCTACTGGAACTAGTAGAACATCCCCGATTCCTACCTTATTTGCCCCTTCAAACTTTACTTCCTTTATAACTGAGACCTAGAACCCCTCTCCTTTTGCACCTACTACTTGTATGGTATCTTGACCCTTTTTGCACCCCTTTGGGATTCTACAAACACAAGTTCTTTCAGCCCCTGTGTCTACTAGGAATTCAAATTCTTCCTCCTGGGGGCCTTTTTTTAAAGTTATCAAGGGCCCCTGATGGTATTGTCCCCAGGAGGTAGAGCCCCTGATACCCCTAATCTTCCACTTCTTCTTTTTGCTCAGTCTCATAGACCCTCAGGTCCTTTTCCTTCTGGGGACAATTCCTTCTAATATGTCCATTCTCTTTACAGTAAAAGCAGACTTGTCCTAAGTTCCCCCATTTCCCAAACTCTCCTTTCTGTGCCCAGTCCCAAGGAGCTGCATCCCCCCTCCATCTATCTTCCCGTACTCAGAATCCCCTTCCTTACCTGGGTTGTTCTTTACGTGCTGGTTTCTTTCCCTAATGGCAGTTGCCATTACCTTGGCTTTTGCCTTGGCCTTTTCTTCATCCCTTTTTACATATACCTTCTGTGCTTCCCTTAAAAGATCTTCTAACCTCTTTTCTTGCCAACCATCTAACTTTTCTAACTTTCTCTGTATATCTGGCCAGGTGTGAGTGACAAAATTTATCTTAAGTAAGATCTGTCCGGCCACCGTGTCAGGGTCAACTCCTGAATATTGCCTCATATTTTTCCTCAACCTTTCTAACCACTCTGTTGGGGTTTCTTCCCTCTTTTGCTGCTCATCAAAAGCCTTACGGGCATTTTGATGACATGGAGCTGCCTCTTTGATACCTCTTATAATCAATGTTCTGTATTCCTCCGTGGCTTGCCTTCACACAGTGCTGTTGTGGTCCCAGGTAAGGTGCACTACAGGCATTTTTAGGACCGAAGGTCCTTGCACATGCTCCTTTTCCCATATTTGTATCCCAGCCTCCCAGATCATGTGTCTTTCCTCTGGTGTGAACAACATAGTCATTATTGATTGCATTTCCTCCCATGTATAAATATTGGGCCCCAGAAACTGGTCTAGCTGCTCCGCTAACCCAAGGGGGTCCTCTAATAGTCCTTTTAATTCCTTTTAAAAAATTCTCACGTCAGAGGAACTGAGAGGTACGGTTACAAACCCAATTCCTCCCTGTACCCCCCCGAGGGGTACTTCCCTCAGGGAGTACAGTTCCAATGCTTGGCTCCCATCCTCTGATCTGCTTTCCTCTCTTTGTGCTACCCTACTCCTGGTGTTCTGGCTAGGCCCATCAGGGGGTAGGGGAGGTGCAGTTGGGGCCACTGGAAGTGGGAGGGGTAAGTGGTCTAACGGGTCCCACTCTGTATGTTCTGCTACCTTAAACATGCTCATCCTCGAGGGTGAGGTTTCCCCTTCCCAGCAAGGAGCATAGTCAGTCTCTTCCTGATTGAATGGTTTCTTAGCTCTTACATACATGTTTAATGCTCGGCATATCCATCCCTCCTCTGTCCCATATCTTGGCCAGTAGACATGATCATTCCTAATTTCCCTTCTGGTCCATTCTAACACACAGTACTGAACCATTTTGTTCTCATCCTTATCTCTGGTGTTGGGGTCATATTTCTACTGGGCTAGTTTCTTTCCCAGTGGACTATCTGGAGGGATGCCCATTGATTCTTCTTCAATCTCTGCTTCTTCCTCTGGGGATTCACTACTCACCCATGATCCCATCCTGACCAGCGGATCACAAGTCTTCCCCGACACAGCCCGCCTCCCTATGAAGGGAAAGGGAAAGGGGAAAAAGAAACCAGGAAAGGGAAATGGAGAGAAAAAAAGAGGAAGAGAGGAATAAACTAGCAAAAAGTTTTACCTCTCTTCTGTAAAAGAACCCTACAGTCCAGGGGCATCCGTCCCCGCCCCACTCCGGCTTGGCTCACTCTGCCCCACTCGCTGCAGTACAGCTTGGCTAGGATCCGCCCCTGGCCCATCCCGGTCTGGCTCGCTGTGGCACGTGAAGTGTTATACCTACTACGGAGTAACCTCACTGCAGCAAACCTCTTGGCAATTGTTCCATTTCTAGCCTGATCTCGGCTGGCTCCAGGAACCATGGAGCATGTTGCGCCCAAGAGCTGTCCCTGCCCGAGCTCGGCCACTGCTGGTGCTACTGGCACCCGACCCACCGGCACTTCTCCCAAAACCGTTGGTGGCTACTGCTGCTCAGCCACCTGAAATACTACAGCGGTGGCCACGCCTCCCTGAGACTGCCACTGGCTCGGTGCCGCAAAACCCTTCACAAACCCCTCTATATCACGCATCCCACTGGCCACAGAGAAACAAAATCCCCGCTTTCCTCTTTACTACGCGTCCTGCCATTTCCTCCAACCGCCCAATATCCTAAAACTCCAACAGACCAGGACGGGTCTAGTATAGTACTGGCATGGAGTTCGCTTTCCTATACCGGAATTACAGAGTAATTATCTGGCCAAAAAATAGTACTCACCCCTCTTCTTCTCTTTTCTTTATCCAGCCTCCTGCTGTCTCTGGGCTTCAGCCTGCAACCACCGGTGGCCCTAGAAGTATCCGATAGACTCCGCCAAATTTGTGGAATTGGGCGCATCTCTTTTCGAAAACTCCTAGCACCACCAGGGTGAGGTGTTTATCTGGGACAAGCACCCCAAAATTGTGAGGAATGGTTACTCAGTTTTCATAATTTAGAAAGGTTTATTAAACCTTATCAAAAATACAACAGAAGACTGAATAGAGAAAAAGGTTATGGCACGGGGAGCAAAGGATTTTCCTACCATGTGCTCATCCACACAATGGAGGTTTCACCTTTTAACTCTTTAACCCCTCCCAAAGTTCTGTCTGTCAATCCCTTCTTCACTGTCCAGTGGTGGAGATCTCTTCCTCAAATCCTGATTTAAGGTCAGATGTCGCCATAGTGACAAGCCGACCCTCCCAGATGTCCCAACCCCGGCTGTCTCTTGAAAACCACGCAAGGGGGTAAAGCACAACAATAAATCTATAAAACTTTTCTTAACCTATATACATGATATTTGTCTGTTAATTGTGAGAGTCAATCATTGCATTACTCATCTATCTCAAAACTCCCACTTGCGTCCTGCTAATAAGCACGTCTCAACAAATGCTCTCAATCGTTCTCACAGTCAGGACACATTCACAATAGCATAACAACTTTAGACCAGGATTTGCCCTTATGATTGGTAGCCCCAATTGCTAGCACACTGAGCCCACTGTGGTGAAACAAATGGCAAAATCCCCTTCTGTCAGCAAAAAGAGCCCAAGCTCGGTACAACATTTCAACAACTCTTTCTGCTGACAACCAGATTTGAACTGCAATTTCAGCTTGCAAGAACACTACAGAGGCACAAGTTGTATGTGGAATGTTTCCCACGACTTATCAAATGGCCTTTCCTGACCACATGTATGCCTTACAGGTCACTACTTAAAACTGTTTGAATTTTTAAAAATACCATTTTTGTCCAGAGTTTTAGTTGTCAGGGGTCCTTTGCTGCTGGATGAACAGTCCAGGCAGCAGACCCCACTCTTCCAGGAATATCCTAGGGGTGCCCTGAGGGGATCCACGTCCTGAGCTGGTCTCACAGTCGAGCAGAGTCTCCTCCTGGCTTGGCTCGCCAATTGAATCATTAAAACCAAAAATCATGGACAAAGATTCTCTAACTAGTCAAAGTTAGAAAGTGGTATGTTTATTATACCGGCGGGCAGCACTGTAGGTATCATCCCCAAAATGTGTGACCACACTGCATAAGGATTTTTGCCTTCTAGATCTTTCCCAAAATAATACATATGCATAACCGCAGCACCTCCTATCCCCGCTTTGTATTATAATTAAGTTATTAGTCTTTCACGCGTGAGCAATTCTTCTCTTGAATTGGGTCGGTGGTCTCGAACTGGGTCAGTGGTCCCACGGATGAAGTCAGGAAAGTTTTCGTCAGGTGTGTGTGACCCTCTGGCACGATGCAAGGCCCCCTGCTTCATGATGGATTGACATAGAGTCCAGGTGCTGGGCATTGTTCCACTGGTTTAAGTATGTTCATATAATGGTTCACTTGCTCCACTTCCTTCTACAAATGAGTTCATAATATAACAATTAGCTTTAGCTTGAGCATCTAATAATCATTAGCCTATTGTTGGTATATCTAACTTCTCTATGAATTGGTTCTAACCCTCAGCTAAAATCTTAACCCTTTAAAATCATGATTCACAGGGTAGGTTTCCAACCATCCCGTGGTGGCTTCTACCATTGTGAGCACGTAGCACTTGCCTTGGCATGTCTGGGGCAGTGTGATGTAGTCAATCTGCCAGGCCTCTCCATACTTGTACTTGGACCACTGCCCACCATGCCATAGGGGCTTCACTTGCTTGGTCTGCTTGATCACAGCACACGTTTCACAGTCATAGATAACCTGCGAAATACTGTCCATGGTTAAATCCAACCCTCGGTCTTGTGCCCACTTTACAGGTGGCATCTCTGCCCTGATGACCTGAGGCATCACGGGCCCATTGGGCAAGTAACAACTTCCCCTTATGTTGTCAATCTAAGTCTATCTTCAACACCTCTATCTTTGCTGCCTGATCTACCTGCTCGTTGTTTTGGTGCTCCTCATTAGCCCAACTCTTAAAAACATGGGCATCTACATGAGGGACTTTCACAGGTAGCTTCTCTACCTGAGTGGCAATGTCTTTCCATTCATCAGCAGCCCAGATTGGCTTTCGTCTACGCTGCCAGTTGGCCTATTTCCACCTTTCCAGCCATCCCCACAGAGCATTGGCTACCATCCACGAATCAGTGTAGAGGTAGAGGTTTGTCCACTTCTCTCTTTCTGCAATGTCCAGGGCCAGCTGAACAGCCTTGAGTTCAGCAATTTGACTTGATCCACCTTCTCCTTTGGTAGTTTGTGCAACCTGTCATGTGGGGCTCCATACGGCTGCTTTCCACTTCCGGTTCATTCCTATGATGTGACAGGAACCGTCAGTGAAAAGAGTGTAGCGTGTTTCCTCTGGTGGCAGTTGGTTATATGGTGGAGCTTCTTCAGCACGTGTCACTTGCTCTTGTTCCTCTTCATTGATGAGACCAAACTTTTCACCTTCTGGCCAGTTTGTAATTATCTCCAAAATCCCAGGGCAATTCAGGTTTCCAATACAGGTGTGCTGCGTAATGAGAGCAATCCATTTACTCCACGTGGCATCGGTGGTGTGGTGGGTAGTGGGAACCTTTCCTTTGAACATCCACCCCAGCACCGGTAGTCTGGGTGCCAGGAGGAGTTGTGCTTCCGTGCCAATTACCTCTGAGGCAGCTTGAACTCCTTCATAGGTGGCCAAGATTTCCTTCTCTGTGGGAGTGTAGTTGGCTTTGGACCCTCTGTAACTTTGTCTCCAGAATCCCAGTGGTCAGCTTTGAGTCTCCCCAGGCACCTTCTGCCAAAGGCTCCAGGACAAGCCATTGTTCTGGGCTGCAGAGTAGAGCACATTCTTCACATCTGGTCCCATCCTGACTGGGCCAAGGGCTACCGCATGAGTGATCTCCTACTTGATCTGGGCAAAAGCTTGCTGCTGTTCAGGGCCCCAGTGGAAATTGTTCTTCTTGCAGGTGACCAGGAAGAGAGAGCTCACAATCTGGCAGTACTTGGGAATGTGCATTCTCCAAAAACCTATGGCACCTAGAAAAGCCTGTGCTTCCTTCTTGCTGCTTGGTGGACACATTGTGGTGATCTTGTTGATGACCTCAGTGGGAATCTGATGCTGTTCGTCTTGCCACTTCACTCCCAGGAACTGGATCTCTCGGGCAGGTCCCTTGACTTTGCTCTTCTTGATGGTGAAGCCAGCTTCTAGCAGAATCTGGATGATCCTCTCTCCTTTCTCAAATACTTCCATTGCCGTGTTCCCCCATACAATGATGTCATCGATATACTGCAGGTGTTCTGGAACTTCACCTTTTTCCAGTGCAGCCTGGATGAGTCCATGGCAGATGGTGGGGATGTGCTTCCACCGCTGGGGCAGTCAGTTCCTGGTGTACTGCACTCCCCTCCAGGTGAAAGCAAACTGAGGCCTGCATTCTGTTGCCTGAGGAATGGAGAAAAATGCGTTAGCAATGTCTATAGTGGCATACCACTTCGCTGCCTTGGACTCCAGCTTGTACTGGAGTTCCAGCATGTCCGGCACAGCAGTGCTCAGCAGTGGAGTCACTTCATTCAAGCCACAATAGTACACAGTCAATCTCCATTCTCTGTCAGACTTGCGCACAGGCCAAATGTGACTGTTGAAGTGTGAGTGGGTTTTTCTGACCACCAAGGGGCTCTCCAGATCACGGATCATTATCGGGATGGGGATCACGGCATCCCGATTTGTTCAATACTGCCAATGGTGCACCGTCGAGGTGGTAATTGGCACTCGTTGCTCTTCCACCTTCAGGAGTCCTACTGCAGATAGGTTTTCTGATAGTCCAGGCAAAGTGTTCAACTGCTTAATGTTCTCTGCCTCTACAGCAGCTATGCCAAAAGCCCATCTGAGTCCCTTTAAGTCTTTGTAATAGCCATTCCGGAGGAACTCTATGCCTAGAATACACCCAGCCTCTGGGCTGGTCACAAAAGGATGTTTCTTCCACTCCTTCCCAGTCAGGCTCACCTCGGCTTCCAACAGGGTCAATTGCTGGGATCCCCCCCGTCATCCTGGCAATGGAAACAGGTTCCGCCCCTGCATGTCGGGATGGCATTAGGGTACACTGCGCACCAGTATCAACTAAGGCGTCGTATTTTTGTGGTTCTAATGTGTCAGGCCATTGGATCCACACCATCCAGAAGATCCAGTTTTCCCATGCCTCTCCCTGGATAGAGGCAGGGCCCCTCTAACCCTGGAAATTATTTCTTTCCTGGGCATACATGGTAGAGGTACTGTCGCAGACATCTTTTATGGAAAGTCCTTTCCTTAGGATTTTTCCTCCTGAGAAGCTGAGAGGCCTCAGGAACAAAATGTAAACAATGGTTATCTGCTGCTGTGGAATGCAACAGGTGGATCTGTGATTGGCTCATGTTGGTTGTTTGTAATTAATGGCCAATCACAGTCAGCTGGCTTGGATTCTTTGTCCGAGACACAAGCCTTTGTTATCATTCTTTGCTATTCTATTCTTAGCTAGCCTTCTGATGAAATCCTTTCTTCTATTCTTTTAGTATAGTTTTAATGTAATATATATCATAAAATAATAAATCAAGCCTTCTGAAACATGGAGTCAGATCCTCGTCTCTTCCCTCATCCTAAGACCCCTGTGAACACCGTCAGAGATGGTGACCCTCGAGTGACTGAGGAAGAATTCATCACTTGGTGAGACCCCAGAGGAGCATTGCTACACTGGGTAAACCCCCAGTGTGTGGCATTGATGGTCACATCACAAGTGACCACAGAAGTGGATTCTAGCCAGGAGCTGAAGAACTGAAGATCCTGAATTTGGACAGAGTTCACAGCCAAGGCTGACCAGAAAGAGAACCTTTTGAAAAGTCTCCAGAGATGTCCGGAAAGCTTAGCAGCATTGAGCAGCCTGCTGAAGCCTGGAGGACACTGTTACAAGGTACTGTTTACTCTTCCCTTCCTGACGATGCTGCCCTTCGCAGAATGTGGCTGCACATATGGGAGAGGGTGCCTACGGAGGCAGAGGTTCCATTCTCCCCCTCAGAGGAGAAACTTATTGCCCTCTGGCAAAATTGGGGTCATGCGGACAGAGTTCCTATGGTGAAGAGACATTTCTATGAGTTTTTCCAATGGGCAAAGTTCTTTGGGTTTTTCACGAATGTGCTCTATGCCCTTGATTCATACATATGGGAATGCATGGAATCCATTTTCAAAGATGCTGTGGACCAGGGACTTGGATATCCTCGGATCTATCAGTCATTCAGGATGCTCTTCCCAGTTTTGAAACGGAAAGCAGCTTCATTTCAGTGGATTGCCAACTGCAAGGGTCAAGCTCCCTTCCCGCTGGGCCCAGCAGGAGAGGACCCTCTGCAGGACCTGCTGGTTTCCAGCCCCCCTGAATCGCAGCGGAGGGGGCAAGGCTCTGACCTCAGCCGAAGAAGAGTTTTTTCTGCTCCTTTGGAGCAAGCTCAAACTGAGCTGCTTTTTCCCCCCCCTCGTTGCCCTCAGGGGGGGTCTGAGTTCCTCTCCGAGGAATCCTTCCCAAACCGGTTGAGGGGAGGGGCTGTGTGGGTTTGCTTACTGGAGGGGCCCTAATTTGGAAATTCTCCTCCAAATTTGCCCTAAACCACGACAGATTGGCAACAGATAACCTGTCAAGTTTTTGTTCTTTCCTCTGCATGAGTCCAGCAGAGGAAATTACAAACACATTTCTTTTTAATCCAACTAAATAAAAAAGGGTGAAATGTCACAGACATCTTTTATGGAAAATCCTTTCCTTAGGATTGTTCCTCCTGAGAAGCTGAGAGGCCTCAGGAACAAAATGTAAACAATGGTTATCTGCTGCTGTGGAATGCAACAGGTGGATCTGTGATTGGCTCGTGTTGGTTGTTTGTAATTAATGGCCAATCACAGTCAGCTGGCTCGGACTCTCTGTCCAAGACACAAGCCTTTGTTATTCATTCTTTCTTTTTCTATTCTTAGCCAGCCTTCTGATGAAATCCTTTCTTCTATTCTTTTAGTATAATTTTAATATATCATAAAATAATAAATCAAGCCTTCTGAAACATGGAGTCAGATCCTCATCTCTTCCCTCATCCTTAACCCCTGTGAACACCATCACTAGGTACCTTCAAGGGGATCTGACAGATCATACCTGGCAGTTTGGTCATGGGAGGTTGAGGCTACCTTCACCTTACTGGAACTCCCTTGGTTAGTGTTTCCCTCCTTGAGTTGACGCACCTGTGCTGCCAGGACAGAAGTAGGTTTCCCATCCCACCGTCGCATGTCTTCCCCATTGTAATATATGTTATGAAATAATTCTTGCTTAAAGAGAGAATGTATTTTATAAGATTGTAAAATCCAAACGAGTTTCTCACCACAAGCAGCCCAGAGACAGATGTCTACTTTGGAATGTCGAAATTCCTGAAGGCAGCAGGAGAACAGTACCCCCATTTACCCATGAATAGACGTGGCCAGTGCTATGATCGTCGTCCTCCAGAGTAATCAGGAGACACCCAAGAGTGATCATCACTTGACTGATAGCATTGATCGAGATAACAGAAGTCGCCAGAAAGATACATCTGAATACATGACTTCCCCGACATGATCAGCGCCTGCCACTACTCAGGAAACAGCAATTGTCCAGCCCTGCACAGTGAAAGAAACTTTCATGCATATGCTGGGTTACAAAAGAAATCGGGGTGCCTCTGCCTCAGGCATAAAAAACTGTATAAAATAGCCTCGCTGGAAACGGCATTTGTGAACAGAGGGCGATCCGATGCAATAGAGGTCGAATCTAGGTTCACCCAGTTCCGATCCCAGGCTCGATGCTGTCTCTTTGGCTGTGGGTTTTTGAGGACCTCATTTTGGTCACAAAAAATAAAATCTTTTTCGCATTTTGATAATTTGGCTTTTCTATTGATCATTTATAACACCATGGTCACGCAGAAAGAACCATAGTTCAGCCCGTGGGGTGTACCCTGTCCCTCTAGCTGGGGAACGTTGGGCTCTGACTTTGGGGCCTGTGACTCGCACTGGTGCGATGTGGGAACTGTTCCTTCTCACCTCCTCCCTCACCACCTCCCTCATCTCCTCTTTGAGTTCATTGACCATGGCAGAGACATGAGTCTGCATCAGGCCATTGATCATACTCTCATCATTTCTAAGCTTGTTTGTCAGGACCCAGGACATCCCTCTGGCTGTCCTGAGCAGCCAAGACCCCTGCCAGGGGTCTCAGAGACCTTGGCACAGAGCCAAAAATGCCTGTGGTTTGGATTATGACCCATGGAGCAAGTTACCAACCTTAGATGAAGATCTGCAAGCCACGAAAATATAAGTAGAATGATAGTCAATTTATCATGGGGTGAAAAAGTAGATTTTGGGGTTTTATAGAATGGAGGTTCAGGGGGCAAGATGGAGGGATCTGGGTGTGTCCTGCCTTTCTCCTTCTTCTTCTTTACCTCCATCTTCAGCTGTGATGTTGGCACTTTTATATTGGTTTAGAGTAGAAACTCACTGTCTAACATAGGTGATAGGTATTGGAAAGTAATTATAAACACTGTATACGTAGTTTTTAGTATAAAGACATAACACCGCCCCGGGGGCAGGCAGAATGCCTCTGACTATCGTGCTGAGCAGACCTCGGCAGGACAGGAGAAAGAATTTTTGTAGATAAGATACAATAAACAACCTTGAGACCAAGAAACAAAGAGCCCTGACTCTTTCTTCAAGTGTTGGGCTGGGAAAAGAGACTTTCCAACTTTTCTCAGGGTCACTCTGACCAGCTAGAGAGACCCCAACAATTGGCATCCCTGGGTGGGCTCCAAGAGAGCACCCAGGAGGGCTCTTGGCAAGCAGCCACACCACCAGCCATCAGCTGCTGAAACCCAGCCCGTGAAGAGAACAGGCACTCTCAGGGAAAAATCCAGAAAGAACATCTTTACCTCTGCCAAGAAAACTTGCTTCAAGCTCGACCCGGAAAGGAGGGGAACCAGAAGCACACCTGGAAAATCCTCACCTGCAAGCTGTTGGACAGTGACCGGGACAAACTCTGGACTGACCTTGTAGATGATTCAGCTTTTGGTAAGAATGGTCAAAATTGAGAACATGGGGAGTATATGCTCCCAGGAACAACTCAGCATCTTGTCAGCCCTACAGGGCATGGCAGCCACACACCTTGTGAAAATCTCTGAAAAAAGATAAAACGGCCTTGAAGCTTTTATTCTTCAGCAAGGGTAATGCTAGAGGCAATTTCGTGGAATTCCACGGGGTCTGTCAGCTATCAGCAGGCAGCAAGTATTCTCCCAAGGGTTGGAGGAGGGAAGTCATCCTGCCATCAGCAGGCGGCACTTGCTCTTACTGATCAGGGAGGGGCAGAAACAATCCCTACCAAACAGGTGTGGGAGGAATTGGCATCATCTTCAGAGTCCTCAGGGTCCCACAGGTCTCCAGAATGCCCAGAATCCCCAGAACCTTCAGGGTCCTCTGACACAGACTCAGTCAGGGGGACAGGGGCAGAGGGGTCGCAGGACCCAGGAGAGAGCTGCTTCTCAGCGACTGGCGAACCCATGCCACCTCCAGAGGAGGCCGTGGGGGTTGCGGAGGCTGGTGGGGGGGCCAAGGGGGCAGCACCGAGTGGGGCCGGGCTGGGCGGAGCAGAGCGCGGGACCGTGGGAGTGGAAGCGCGGTACCAATGGCAGCGGCGGTTTCAGGCGAGGCAGTGCCAAAGACGCCTGCAAAAAGGAAAACCCGCACGTGACGGTGTTCACAGGGGTTAAAGGATGAGGGAAGAGATGAGGATCTGACTCCATGTTTCAGAAGGCTTGATTTATTATTTTATGATACATATTATATTAAAACTATGCTAAAAGAATAGAAGAAAGGATTTCATCAGAAGGCTGGCTAAGAATAGAAAAAGAAGGAATGATAACAAAAGCTTGTGTCTTGGACAGAGAGTCCGAGCCAGCTGACTGTGATTGGCCATTAATTACAAACAACCACATGAGACCAATCACAGATCCACCTGTTGCGTTCCACAGCAGCAGATAACCATTGTTTACATTTTGTTCCTGAGGCCTCTCAGCTTCTCAGGAGAAAAAAATCCTAAGGAAAGGATTTTTCAGAAAATATCATGGCTACACCCGTGCGACTGCATTGGCTGGCGATCAGCAGCCACCCGGGGAAAGCGCACAGTTCATGGCAGCTGTGCCAGGCGAGATAAGGACAGCCGGGACGACTGCAGTGTCCCTGCAACTGCTACAGAGCCCGGCAGACGCCCAATGATGACGCGATACCCAGAAGTCAGATCGGGGAGGGTTTCCCATTTCACAGACGTGTCACGGGCACCAGCCGAGTGGGGACCTCGCGCATCAGTTGTGGGTGTGGACACGGGGTCAGAGGATGAGGATCCTGATGGGGATCAGGGCACAGTGGAAATATCGTAGCCAGAATGGGACCCAGACAGCGGGGATGTCAGTCACGGGGAAGAGGGGGGTGTTCCCAAGATCGCGCCTGTGCCGAGACAAGCACAGGGGAGGCACGGCCGGGGCGTCCGCACTCCCATGACCATACAGGCAGAGATGGGGCGTGGTCAGGGTACAGAGGTTACCTGAAGTACCACCCCTTCTCTGGTCCCATGGCAACAGGTATGCAGCCAGCCCCAGCAGCCCACCCAAAACCAAGCTCAGCAAACCGCACAGTTTCAGCCTCCATCAAAATCTCAAGTTGGAGATTTTTCGCGGGTGCAGCACGTTATGTGAGGCAGTTCACCGAGCTCCTCAACAGGCCAATCCCACAGAAGTGACGGAAACAGCATTTGGCAGATGATCAGGCTTCAGATGCAAAAGATGGACATGTGAAAAAAATTGTCCAAAATCAGAGAAAAGTGAGAAAGCACCAGACTTTTGCCCAAGATACAGAAAAAAGGGGAAATCAATGCAAATCGATGTTATTCCAAATATGATGTAGATGGAAATCTTCTATTGTGAAAAATGCCTCTCAGGGAGGGAAACCACCATATAAAGATAGAAGTATTAGTAATGATTCAATTACCCGAAATGTCTCTGAAGACAGAGCATTTGAGAAACATCAATCAGATCCTATCTGTGGGGTCATCAGCTGATTCTCCAGTGGTTCAGAGTTTTAGGGATTGTTGGTATTGAATTTGTAATCTTTGTTATTTTTGGATTTTATAGGTAATACTGATAAATAGTGATTGCTGTTAATGCTATACGAATACTTTAAAAAAGGTTGTTTTAACCCCTTCAAACATTTCCTGTTGATAAGTTGATTATATAATGAGAATTCTCAGAATTTGTAATAAGAATTATTATCAAGATATTGTAGTATTTACAGCCAGCTTTCATGTGTTTCACTATCTCTTTGTGTGATCATCTACAAGACACGTGTCTCTTCAGAATCTTGTCCTTTCATTTCCTAACTACTCATATGTTTTTGGATTTCTTTTAAATCCAGATTGCCAGTTTCGTGTTTTTCTTCAGTTATTATCTCTTCAGTTCATATAGAGGTACTCCAGCCAAGAATTCAAGAAGTTTGCTGTGTTTGAAGAATCTCTATCCTGACAGAAATTTCGGAGGGATTCAATTATTTAATGTTTTGATTGATATTTAATTCTAAGGTTTCCTATTCAGAATTGTTATTTTTAGGAGTCTTGTTTTAAAATGTATTAAGTGATATCCATCAATTAGAGTTCGGACTCTGGACAAGTTCTAGCTCTACTTGAATGGAATGGTTGACAATCAGCCCAGATGTTTTCTGCATCAAAAAGTATTCAAGCCCTTTTGGCTTGGCAATTTGACCATATATGACAGCTGAGCCTGTTTTCAGGGGGAGTTTGGAGAAACATGAATCCGGACATGAATTCTCCAGTTCTCTGTTGTTTTAAGGTTCATCAGCTGTTGCAGACTCTGGGATGACAGTTCAGTGTTGTAGTGCTTGATAATTGTATGATTTCAGATGTGTTTTTGATCATGTGTATTATCTAATTGATTTCTAATTGCTGTTATCTTACATTTCCCTATGCAATATTACATAGAGACTGAAACAGAGCCGATCAATGTTTTTTTTTCATATCAGGACCCATTCTTCACCTCCAAGATTTTGAGAAAATCCTCCAGTCCCTGAGGGGACGTGGATTTGTTTGTGTTTTAGCAGGTGCAAAAGTCCAGGTGGATCTCAGTGAAGAATGTGAAACTCCATCAGGTGCAAGAGAATACTGACAAGAAGCGCAGGCAAGAAAACACTGACCATTCCACAAGCAGAAAAGAAGACGTACAGATGTGGACTGCACAGAGATTCCAACCCTTTTGCTTCACCCACAGAAGACTGTGGACTTTGGGTTGCTTCATGGATGAGAGCCACGCAGTGATACCTACTGGTGTCACTGGAACTTCGCCCAAGAGACAGGACTTTTTAATAATCGGTAAGGACAGAAGCAGCATCCTTGGACTTGTCATTTACTCCTCGATCGTCTCGGCAAATCAGAATGAAGAGCTGACAATTTTAGCCAAAGCTCTTCGACCACCACTGACTGTTCCAGAGAACACCTCGGTAGCCAAAGCTATCGCTTTGCCACCACATGCAGCGGAACAAGTCATGCCGGTGTTTGATCAGCAGGACTTTCCCTCTGGAGACCATGTCCATAGAATTCTCCAGTGTTTGTCATTCGGAAGAAAACTTCAGGCTCATGGAAACTGCTGCATGACCTCAGGAAGATCAACAAAGTCATCGAGGACATGGGACCGCTTCAACAGGGACTTCCTTTGCTCTCAATGATTCCCAGAGATTGGCCACTTGTGATCAGTGATCTCAAGGACTGTTTCTTCAGCATCCCGCTCCATCCAGATGATGCTCCTCAACTTGCATTCTCCGTCCCAAGCATCAAAAGGGAGGAGCCTCTGCAAAGGTACCAACAGAACAGGAGCTGCAAGAAGCTCGTGACTTGTGACAGTGTTCACAGGGGTCTGAGGATGAGGGAAGAGATGAGAATCTGACTCCATGTTTTAGAAGGCTTGATTTATTATTTTATGATATATATTATATTAAAACTATGCTAAAAGAATAGAAGAAAGGATTTCATCAGAAGGCTAGCTAAGAATAGAAAAAGAAAGAATGAATAACAAAGGCTTGTGTCTCGGACAGAGAATCCGAGCCAGCTGACTGTGATTGGCCATTAATTAGAAACAACTCTATGAGACCAATCACAGATCCACCTGTTGCATTCCACAGCAGCAGATAACCATTGTTTACATTTTGTTCCTGAGGCCTCTCAGCTTCTCAGGAGGAACAATCCTAAGGAAAGGACTTTCCATAAAACATGTCTGTGAGATATCACCCTTTTTCTTTTAATTAAATTAAAAAGAAAAGTGTTTGTAATTTCATCTGCTGTGCCCATGCAGAGGAAAGAACAAACACTTGACAGGTTATCTGTTGCTAATCAAAACCTCAATCAAGTGCTGATGTGGAATGATCAGGGAAATAATTCACTTGTAGAACATCAAATTCTATCATATCACTAAAACAACCCTGGCTCCCTTACAAAAATCTGATTCATACCTGAGTCCTGGGTAAAGGGTCCCAAATTCCTTGCCTCACCACCATCCAGTTGCACACCTGTACTCATAAGGTCTCAGACCCAAAGTAACCAGGTTGTATAAGTCTCATGTCCCCGTCGTACAATGTCTTTGTGCAGATTACAGAGACTTTCATATGTCAGGGACTCAGTGATGATCACAACCTCTGGCTCCCCTGTGGGTTGTGAGGGCCTTCCATTCTTATCCTTGTCTGGGTGCTCTGATATCATCTTAGATCTTGTTTCTACAGGGGCGACAGCTGCTGGCTGTGTCTGCCTTTGTGGTTCAGCTGGAACCAGGACAGTTGTAACATCTGTGGGTTCCACTGCTGCACCGACTCTCTCTCTCTTTGAGGCAGGGGGAGGGCTTCTCAGCAGCTGGGGAAATGTACTCTTTCAGCATCTAGCCCAACTCATGTATCTCCTTCACCATAACCCCCACCAAATCTGGGTTGTTCATTTCTGAGGTGGGCTGTGGGGCAGGGTCAGGCTCTGGGGTAGCAGCATACCTAGTCTCTGGGGTAGGTGTCAGGGTGGTTATACAGGTTAATCTTCCCCTATCTCTGAATCCTAAATAGAACAGGCCTATCAGCAACACCAGTGATTGTATGATATCATTAGCATTTAGAGTGGATCTGAACCCTTCAAAAACTGGTGGGGCAGACCCAAAGAGATGGTTAAAGGGTTGGGAGAATATTTCCCCCCGTGTCATTTCCTCACAGTAAGTACCATTATTAAAGTAACCCCAAAAACATACAGTTAGTGTTTGATAGCTCTGAATCCATGTGCCTGCTTTCCAGAGGTAGTTAAAAATTCATGAATTCCTCACCTTATTCACCTATAATACAAACCAGAAAACAGCCACAGTAGCCTTGGTTATAGGACCCATGTTTAGATAAGGGCCTGCAAATGGGAGAAATATAGCCGCAATCATGTGCCACCCAAACCAAGATAAGCTAGACCACATGGTGTCATTTAATGAGGTATCTATATCAGCACAAAAAAATAGATTATTTAAGAACTGTTATTCCCTTTTTGTTCCTATGCCCTCGAGCTGCACATTGGGTGCCAAAATCTGTCTTGGTTTGAAAAGACAGGTGTCTGCTAAGGAAGGCAGGACCCTCCCCTGAAATGGAAAATGTAAACCCCCTCCCTCCGAATTGTTATAATTTTGAAATTAAAGGGGCTCTCAACCAAAGATATGGGAGCAGGAATAACAGTTCTTAATTAAGGAAGAAAAAAAAAATAATGCAGTAATATAAAACAACACTGATGGAATCAGAGTATGACCTGACACCCTGTGGGTCAAGGTGTTGGTAGCAGTCCAATTGAAATGGTGGCTGCAGTTCTCCTGAAGTGGCAGGTGTGGTTCTGTTGAAGCAGTGATCCTGTAGAAGGGTGTAGTCTTCCTCTGAAGACCCAGTGGTAGTGCAGATGGGCCTGGTCTTCCTCTGGGAATCCAGTGGAAAAGGCAGCTGCTCATCTGGGAATCCAGCAGAAAAGGTTGTTCTGGTGTCCCAAAAGCTCAGATTATATCTAGTTAGGAATACGTGGCTCCTCCCTCTGGGCGGACCATCTCACAATGGGATGATGTAATCTTATCAGTCATGCAGTAACACTCAATAGCCCATTAACATCAGATGTCTTCCTGGAGGGAGGATTGGTTTGTGGAAGAGATAAAGAAAACTGCCCAATTAACAGAAGATAACTGCCACACCGCTAACAGATGGCAAATAGAATACACACATTGCCTTGCAATCTAGGACACCCTAATTCCAGATGGCCCTTGAAGGTAAACCAGAATAAAGACAGAAAGTTAATCCAAGGGAAGGGATTTTTGACAAAAAGGGGTGGGCTACTATTAACAAGAAGATAATAATCCCTTCCCATTTGTTGTGGTCACTAGTAAGGGAGGAGCACCAGTAAAAACAATGGGGAATTGATGCCCTGAATACCTATTTGAGAGAATCATCGCCAGGAATTTATATGCCACTATTACACAAGTGACCCGACTGTGTGATCTTTGCCTCCAGACTAACCCCAAGAATACCCCCAGACCAAAACTTGGTCAGATTGGGAGGGGCCATGGACCAGGACAACAGTTGCAAATTGACTTTTCAGAACTCCCAAGGAAAGGGGGGTATCGGTATTTATTGGTATTGACAGATACATTTTCAGGGTGGCCAGAAGTGTTCCCCGCCAGAACTGTCAAGGCTCAAGAGGTGACCAGGGTATTATTACAAGAAATAATACCATGCTTCGGAGTTCCAGCCACTATGTCCTCAGATAGGGGATCACATTTCATTTCCAGGATAGCGCAACAAATTAGTAGCCACCTGGGCATGGACTGGTACTTCATACTCCATATCACCCCCAATTGAGCGGCCAGGTGGAGAAAATGAATCATTTGATTAAGCAACAAATTGGCCCCAAGCTCTTCCACTGGCACTGTTGTGAATTTGAACTAAACCTAGAACCAAAGAAAGGCTGAGTCCCTTTGAAATGCTTTATGGAAGACCATATGGAATACAAAAGGGGATGTCCACCCACATCAGAGAGGTGACATTGGCTACATACATGGTGGCTTTAAGTAAACAGATCAGAGAAATTTGAAAACGTGTCTGGAACTCAGAGCAGGGAGTTAGATGGACTAGTACATAACATACAGCCTGGGGATTATGTATATGTTAAGTCTCTTACAGAAAAGACACTGGAACCACAGCGGGAAAGACCATTCCAGGTGCTTCTCACTACTTTTACCATGATTAAGATAAAGGAGCAGAGTGCCTGGATCCACCACTCTTGAGTGAAGAAGGCCCCAGAAGCCCCTTGGAGAGGGACACCAGGAGACAATGAACTGAAACTAAAACTTACTCAGGCAAAATGAGTATATTGCAGCCGGGGGTAGTTAGTAATTTCATTTGCAGAATTGTTCTCTGTGTAATTGCAATTGAAGTCTTGGAATTGGAGACTACCTCTATCCAAAACGATGTTGAATAGCCTTGGTCCCAAGCTTTTATTCAGTACACTGGATCCATGGGAAAACATTCTGATGTAAAAGATTTAAACCTATCAACTGTGGTAATGCATGGAAGTCAGGTATATGGGAAGCAGGAATGGCAAGAACAGAGACTATGAACACTTCAAGGGATCAAAGGAGAAGAAATCAGAGTAGGATGCCAGATGATCAATGGGACCACCCATAAGAGAGCAAATCAAATTACTGTTTCAGCTTTTCCTACATACAGGCACCAGGAGGTTTATGATGGCCCAAGTAAATCAGACTGTTGGTATAATTTCACCTTAATACAGCCTGTTGAGTGACCTGTCTTTGGGCTCATGATGTTATCAGACTCTCATTCAAATTTAAAATAGATGCTATATCTCTTATAACTAACAGAACCTCATACAACTCATACCAGTACTCAAGCAACTGGAATCCAAACCAAACTTGAACCCAAGGTCTATGAACTAGGCCCGTACATAATAAGAAATATGGGTCAACAACAACTGTTGTTTAATCCAGAGTGGTCTCTCAAATGTGTCAAATTGCTGATGCAAATCAACATATCAGAAATCCAACCACCCTGCTCCTCTTTCCTGAGGACATCCGTTGAGGGCTGGACAACATGGTTACAAAGATAAATACACCTCAGGAGCAGAATAAGAAGGGATTTAACTGGGATGATAGGGAGAGGATTGGGAGTTTTTAAATTAAATTAACTCAGAAATATTAATGAACAAGTTGACCACTGCAACAAGTGATCGAACAAAACTAAAACAGCCCCTGCAGTCATCTCTATTGGCATTAGGAGCTAGTCAGTGGCAAATTTCAAAAGTGCTACCAAAAGGGGAAAAGGCCGGGTACCAAGACCACAAGTTGATAGTAGAGGCACTTAGTATGGTTCAAGATAATGTGTCCTTAGCTTTCAGTTGTATACAAGCAGAGTTATGGATGCAGGCAACAGCAGCTTTGATCATATGGAAAGAGGGTGGAGGTGACTTTCCCAGTTGAGATCCTAAATATTGTTTGGGATAACACGATTGATTTTGAAAGAAAGTTCCAATCTTGGTGGACTATTGTAAATTTTATCTATGATCCTACTTCTAATGTGGCCACTGCCTTTGTGCTTACTATACATAATGCCACTTGTTTATGTTATTCACCCCATCATTGCACTAGGATTAAATAATGAGAAAACAGTGCTTTATCCCTCGGAACGTAGGGTCGTGGGCAGGAAAGGTGAATGAAAAGTGGCAAACAGTAAGCTTAGAATCTTGTGTTGCCTGGGAACAACTAGGATTCATTTGTGAAAGCAGCACTATTGATGCTCAAGATGTGTATCTTGACACTGAACAAAGAATTTTTCACTTTGAGATTCATCCAGTCACTGATCAGAAAACTGCTTGTATACACTGGTAAAGGTTGTGTATGCTTAAGGACTGCTGGTACTTTTGTAGAAATCTATAACAACAGTATAGTTTTACCTAGTAGAAATCATTCTAATTTTTGCATTTGTAATTTTTTAAAGATTATCAGGTGTGATTTTTCATATTTGGCACCAGTGACATCCCACCAGCTGATTAGAAACAATTACACAATGTGTCACAGGCTACCACCTACTCCTATTGGAATAGACCTTACATTGGTAAGACAATTAATTAGACACTAAGACCTAATTAAGATTTTGAAGAAGATCCAGAAAAGCGGAGAAAATACTCCAATTACGGTCCATCATAATACAAGACAAATAAGCAGAATTCTGCGAAGTATAAAACAAAATGCAGGTCATCACTGGCGAGATGCAATTTTTGGATGGTCACCAACTGCAACTAGAATTTTCAATACGTTGTGCCACCCCATTGTAGTTTTATTGATATTAGTTGGGGTGAATCTAGGGTTATCTTTTATAGTGCTAATTGGGAATTTGAGAACACTACAGCAAATAGCAGTGTTGACCTCCTTAGCAAATGTACATGGGAAAGCATTAAGGGACACCTATTACCGCAGAAATTTGTACTAAATAAAAGAATTTACTCATTTTCTAGAAAAGGGGGGGATGAAACAGGGGGTTGGAAATTTCACTCATGGTAGAAACCAATTTTGGATTTAGCTGGAGTCTGCTTGTTTAGTCTTTTAACTTGTGTGTTCACAAAAAGGCATGCAGAGAGAACAAAGGAGATTCAAGACTACCTAGAAAGGAATGCAAACATCCAAGCTAAAGAGAGCTAAGAAGAGGCCCCAGTGACCTTGAGACTGAAGCAGATAGAAAAACTGAATCTGGGTTGCAAACACCACATTACAACTATGTGACTGAAAAACTGTGCAGGCTCATAAAATTTATAAGACAATTTAATGCATATGCATGTCTTTTATGCATATGCAACTGGTTAGGGGATAAAGTAGACTTGGGAATTTTTTGGGGGCATGCATGTCCTTGGGGAGCACGTGTCCAGTGTTGAAATAAATCATACCGGCTTTACAAATTTTACAAGTTGTTGAGTTTTTCTTTCTGCAAATCAAAGAAGAAACCTGATTTACATAGATATCTAATGGCTTTAAGTTCCACTTTGCAGAAGCCCCAGAATTACATTGTACTATCCAAACCCATAGGACTGGACACACCTGCACATCCCTTCCAACCTGGAGACTGGGACTATGTTAAGTGGTGTGACAGTGATCCTCTACAATCCAAGTGGAGAGGACCATTCCAAGTCCTGCTGACTACCCTCACTGCTGCCAACGTCGCTGGCAAAGGACCCTGGATTCACTACTCCAGAGTTAAGAAGGCTTCCACTTCTGAAACAACTGGGAAAACAGAGACTGATCAAAATGAAGATGATGTAGTTTAAATGTTTTTTTTTCTGTTCTTGTTATCTACACAGCTGATAACTGTGACTCAGGTTTGGAACCAAAATTTGCACATGATTCCAGTCCAAAGTCTCTTTATAAGAAAAACGGTTGGATTTGTATTCAAATGCCAACAATTGACATGTAGATCAAGGTTGGCCAGGGCCCAGGCCTTAACTGGAAGAATCTCTTTAATATATTCTAAGAACCTTTTAGTAATAGTAGTTAGGAAAGTTCTTTAAAATAACACATGTCATATAAATACCTATACAACGATATGTGAAGGTTTGTAAAGCAGCTGGCTTTGTCATTTATCTTTAGCTAAATAGTAACAAAAAAGGCATTAAACAGCTTACAACTGATAGCAGTTATAATATAAAATTGTTACTCATTCTTCAGTACTACCTAAAAATAAAATAGCAAAAAATTGTTCTTATTTCTATAACAAAATAGCTGTATCCTGCAATTTAAATGAGAAAATTTTGACAAAAATTAATTCAGGCTTTATGTCATTCACTTGCATAGCAAAGGAATTATATCTTATAATCCAAACAGGTATATTTCAACAAAACTTAAAATCAACTTCACTAAAATTTAACTTCAGTAAAACATAACAAATAATATACCTTAAAGAACGTAGGGAACATCACTGAGACTAAACAAAAATTAATCTTAGCAAGAATTAACTTATTTAAACTCTATTATTACAAAAATATTACTGAAAATTTGTCATATAACAGTTAAAAATCAAGGTAATTATGCAAGGAAACAACTCTGTTGAGATAGTAGCATCATGAATTTACTGTAGGAATTAAACAGTTGTAGCTTTTAAAGATTGCAAGTGCATTAGATTTAAGTTTGGGTTAATAAAAATAATGGGATATAAACATTGAAGGCTAAAACAATAAAAATTTAGGTATATAAAACTATAGATAAAATAAAAAATAACAAAATTATTTTGTTAGAACTGGAGTAAAAGGCAAGCAACCGGTAATATAAATGGTTTCAATAAAGCGAGGTGTCCCTTAGGGCCTTTGATCTGTATCATGTCAGCTTTGATAGCTACTGCTGCGCCCTCTAATGCCTGAAAGGGCCTGAGGCACTTCAGCAAGGGACCATTGTGGGGTCTATTTAGCTCTAGAGATAACTGCAACGTCAGCCCCTGTGTCTATGAGACTAACAAGTGTTATCTCTTGTCTTTTTAATGCCAGTGTACATTGGCATGTGGGGTGTTGTTCTGATATAGGCTGTACCCAGCATACTTGGGGTGTCTCAGTAGACCTAAATCTCCCTTTTTGCATTACGTCTGTGAAGAGTACGCTCATGGTTTGGGGAAGTAAAGTCAATTGAGCTATTCGAGTCCCTTGGGGAACGGTGCAAGGGGGTCAAGGTGTCCAGGCCATTATCATAATCTCATTGTCAGACTCTATAGCCCCAGGGAGAACAAACAGCCCCATCAAAGAGGTGGATGACCAACATGAAAGCAATGCATGCATATGCTGCCCTGGTGGTCCAAAAACTCCTGTGGGAAGCAAATGACCAGATGAATCAAGTAATGTTACTGTGATGGAGGTTTCTAGGTCTAGTCCAGCACTCCCTGGTGTGGTGGGTGGTAAATCGGTGACGGTTCAGAGAAGGCTGCTTGTGGTCTGTCGAAGGCTGCTTGGGGTGGCGGCTGGGCTGAGGCTTGCAGTGGTCTTCTCTGAGGCATCAGCTGTGGCATTTGTGTCTTCGCGTGGTGCCACTCTGCGATTTGTCTCCTGTTTCCCGATATTGGACACCTTTCAAAATCGTACTTGGACCGACACTGATTAGCATAATGCCTTCCCTTATGGCACCAAGGGCAAATACTGGTAATTTTGGATCTGGCCTCCCACTTTTTGAAACAGTCCTTTTTCAAATGCACAGATTTCCTGCACCCAAAGCATGTTCGGGGCTCCATCTCCTTAAGAGCCTTTTTCTTTAATTTCATCCAGTTATCATGAAGGTCAGGAGGGAATTGATCAGTCTCATAATCTGAACCTATAGGTCTTGGATCGAAGGGCTCCCCCTCCTCCTGACTGCTAGAGCCACCTTCAGTGATATAGACTGCTAACAACCGTGAGAAAGGATGCCTTCCCCTCCTTTGTCTGGGCAGGGGTGAGGTTGATGGGTGTGGCCGCTCTTCAGTATCAGAGGTTCCTGTATCAAGTGGGCAGGGAGAGTCAAAGTGAAGAGAGACAGAGCAGAGCAGGAGGCCGGTGGTATCCGCAGAGGATACAGCCTAAGACTGCTCTTGCTTTTTCAATGTCTCAAAAATTATTCTCCAGGACGGGAGCAAACACATTGCTGGCTCATGTCCCATAGTAGCTAAATCATAGAGCATAACCCTCACATCATGCCAAACAGCAGTTGTAAAAATAAAGGATAAATATAACCTCTTTTTATTCTCTTAATTTTGTCTGGCCTCTGTTTTTAGGTAGTCCAAAAGGCATCAGCATCAGTGTACACTGTGCATCGGTATCTACTAAAGCTTTATATTTCTGTGGGTCTGATGTGCTAGGCTATTGAATCCACACAATCCAATGTGCCTGGTCATGCCTTTCCTCCTTCTGGTCGAAGGCAGGGACCCCGTATTCATGTTCCTGGTCAGAGTATGCACTGTCTGACCAGATGTCCCCTCATAGGGATCAAAGGAGCTGATTTCAGTTCTTTTATGTCTGGGAGATCACTGATTTCCTTCTTGTCTCTATTAGGCCCCAAACGACCTCACTCGACAACACACTTGTAAGGGCTTATGGCTGTTCATGAACTCTGAATAAGATGCACAGGAGAAATACTGACAAGATATTCTCAAGAGGTCAAAACAACAAAAAGAACTTTACTGGCAACTTTAGAAAATTAGACAACTGGAAAAAGGTTTAGAGCAGCATTCAGTCAACACAAAGCACTTCTCAAAGCATTAACTTTGCCCATTCAATTTATCAAACTCCAAGCCTCTCTGATTTTAAAAGGTACTCAAAAATTCAAAGAAGAGGGAATTAGAAGAAACAGAAAGACAGAAATGATATTTAAAAAGAGACATATGGCTACCACCTCTTGGGTTCCAGCAGTGTCCAGCTAATAGAAATTCCAAGAGGGGGTAGGGTCAAGATATATGCTTGTGTGGGTCGATTAAGAGAAAGACAGAGATCACTGACGTGATCAGAATCTGAATTTACTGTGGACTACATATGCTTATATACCATTTTAGGAAGGCTAGTAATTGTTTACTACAATGATTGGGTTAATGGTTACGCAAACAAACTTATACATTTTTTGCAACATCTCTTCTACTCGAAGAAATTGATTCAATCTTCTTCCCTGTCGCCAGTCTGATCCAATCTTCTTGCAATCTTCAAAGCTCTGTTTGTTCTTGCCAAGGCATCCTGATTATCAAATCTCTTATGCTAATTGTAGCAGTGGTAAAATGGATGGTGTTTTGCTGCTACCTTCCCGAAAGCATCTTCTGAGAAAGCCACTCAGGCAGGCACAGACAGTCACTCAATCCACACACACACCACAGGTAGGTCAGCAAAGATGGAAAGGGTCTCTTGTTTAGAGTCCCAGCAAGGTTTATTTCTCTGGGGAAAGAAAAAAGGAGAAAAGAAACTCGGAAATCCCTAGACGCTGGTGAAATGGGTGGAAACCAGGAATGTGGCTGTGGGACGATCACGGAACAGGGGACCAAGGAGCAGAAACTGATGGTGAGAAGTCAGGTGAATGTTATACTTCAGGGTTAATCCGATAAAGACATAATGGGAAATGTAATCTCTAGATCACAAAGAGACACCTTAGATCTCCTAGACTCAATGGTCAGGGAACATCCCATGACTGTCCCAAGGGACCAACTAAAAGATCTTTTACGCTGGGTGCATGAACAGGTCCTGAACGCAGATCTGGGGGCTCTTTTCAGTCCCTTTCTCTGGGACTCTGTGAATCTAAGACTATACAATGCTGCTACACTTAAAAACACAGTGGCAGCGAAACTTCTCCCTGCATGCAGTCATTTATGAGGTTACAGCCAGTAGATGCAATGCACAAAAGCATGCAGAAGACACGAGCGAAATAATTGCTCCTTTACAGAGCTCCCAGTCTCAGCCCATGTAATCTGTGCAGCCGAGAACGGAGGAGGGGGCAACCCCCCCTCATCCCACACAGCCAAAAGTGGCAGAGGGGGGATCCTCCCCTACTCCCACTTCAGCAGCATCGGCAGAGCCTGAGAGATCGCTCACCACAGGTCAAACAGGGGACAGGGGACATCCTAACCCTGAGGAGGTGCTCCCCTCAGACAGGGGACCCCCTGAATTACGGGGGACCAGCCCAAGAGTGGGTGGACTGCTCTCTGGTGCACAGTGGTCAGAAACTGTGAAAAGTCTGCAAGATATGCAAACTGCACAGCCAGCAACTGCACAGATTGCTCCAGTTACGCAAAGTGCGCGGCCACCACAAACAGCGCAAAACGCAGAAGCAGAGCTGCCCAGAGCGAGCGGAGTGGGGCCAAAGGCTCAGCCACAGTTTTTAAAAAAAACAAGCACGGCTTTGCCTTCAACCAGTTTGCAAAGCCTGGTGGGGGTGAGTAGAGGAGCAGATGGATGTTGCAGGAGAGCAGGAGTCGCTCGGAGTGAGTGGACGGGCAGACATATCCGATTCTGGATCAGGGGTTGCAAACATAGATCCAAAAATCACAGTGGTTCTTTAACACCCGTAACCATGGCGCAAGGTCTCCCTTCCCTGCCTGCTCTTTCTCAAATGCCAACAGACTGTACAGGCTCAGCAGCGGTTTTCTCGGGTCCCTGGCTGCCCCTAGGCATTTCAGCAGTGCCAATGTCTTCTCCCCTCACCCAGTATATCACAGGAATGCCTCATAGACCTTTTATTACAGCTTAGATATTGTGTACAGGACCTGTCCTTTTCACAAAATGGCAGCACCCACCACGCTTCTTCCATGCAACAAAATGGTGGCGCCCTGTGCACTTCCATAAACAATGCCTACGCACTTCCGCCGATGCCATTTTGTGACCAAAAAGACGTCCAACCTCCTGTTGCAATGCCAGCTCTGGCTGCTTCTATTATTGAATCCTTTAATCCTAATACTATACAACAACAAATGCAAACACCGATTCCTTATACAGAAGGAGAAGGAATGAATACAGCCTCAAAGCCTGAAGAAGGAGCATCTTTGCAGGACACAAACCCACAGAATACAAACAGAGAATTAGTCCCACTTCCTCATGCTCCAGAAGTCATCTCAAATAATAATACAAAATATCCTTCAAGAGACATACCAAATTCTACCAACTGGGCAGAGATTAGAAGAAAAGTATTTAAGGAAGGCAATTTCGACGTGGCATCAACACAATTAATGGCCATGCCAATAAAAAATGGCAGACAAAATGCAAATCCCAAGTGGGTACCACTGACACATGACATAATTAAAGACTTGAGACAGGCGATTAAAGAGAGTGGTTTAGGCTCTGCCTACTTCGAGCAATTATTAAAAGGCACCTTCTGTAATTACAATTTGGTACCATATGACTGTAGATATATTGCCACCACAATCTTAACAGATTCGCAGTGCATATCGTGGGAAGTCAAATGGAGAAGAGCTCTCACTGCATGAATAGTTTTATGCTGGACGTCCAAATAGAAACCTCACAACAGCCAAAATGGCAGGTGATGCTCCTCATGATAAACCTGAGGACCAAGCTGCAGATCTTCCTCAAGATGTGATTTCACATATCAAGGAAGCAGCTCGGAAAGCCATTCTGCAAATCCAACCTACGGGGACCCCAGAGGGCATTTATACAGAAGTAAATCAAGGAATATCTGAGCCATTCAGTTCATTCTTAGATTGCCTTACTCAAACAGTGGAAAGGCAATGCAGTAATGAAGTGGCACATCCTCATTTGCTTCAAAGCTTAGCTTTTGCGAATGCCAATGAAGAATGCAAACTCATAATTAGTGCCTTGCCTGATCCACAACCAACCTTGCCTCAAATGATAGAAGCCTGTGGCAAGGTAGGCACTCCTCAACATGCAGCAGCAATCCAAGCAAATGTCTTGGGGGAACAATTCGGGAAACTTCTAGAAGCAGCAGATCAAAGTCTCGAAAAAACCCTCGCAGATCTCCCTGTAACTCCTCAACAAGATAATTCCTCAGAAATAATGGCAGCAGAACTCGCCAAAAGGCCACATTTTAATGGTGGAAAATTTGGACATATAAAAAAGTATTGCCCAGAGCCTGTGGGAAATGCAAAAGCACCAAATCGTTGCCCAAGATGCAGAAAAGGGAGACACTTTGCAAATCAGTGTAGTTCAAAAATGGATGTGGATGGAAAACGTCTACCCATGCCAGGAAACTCCAAACAGAGCACGGCACGCCAATGTGCTATGAAACCAATGATGGCGGTGGCTCATCAGCCTGGGACCCCTCAAAACATACAATATGTAGGGAACCCCAATCAGACTCCTTATGCAGGACCATTTTCCGCTTTCCCAGTGACCCAGAATTATTACTCCCAGGTGCGCAATGGGAATTGGCAACTTCCAAATTAACATGCTTCATGAATGAGAGTCATGCAGTGATATCCACAAGAGTCACTGGAATATCATGGAAAAGGCAAGAATTCTTAATTATAGGTAAGGACAGAAGCAGCATTTTAGGGCTCATCATCTCTCTGTCAGTCATTTCAGCGAACCACAATGAAGAATTAACAGTTTTGGCTCAGGCCTTACGATCTCCATTGATTGTTCCGGAAAATACTCCAATAGCCAAGGCCATCACTTTACCATCCCATGCAATAAAGGAACGAGTCATGCCAATAGTGAGTCAACAAGCATAATCTGAAAATGAAGACATAGAAACTGATGTCTTCTGGGTACAACAAATAGGCCATGATCGACCACAAGTAACCTGCAACTTGACACGTAATTGTGACCGTGTTCACAGGGGTTCTTGGATGAGGGAAGAGACGAGAATGTTGACTCCATGTTCAGAAGGCTTGATTTATTATTTTATGATATATATATATCACATTATGACTATACTAAAAAGAAAAATAGAAAGAAAAGTTTCCTCAGCAGGCAAGCTAAGGGAAGAATAGAAAAGCCAAGAATGATAACAAAGGCAGCTCTCTCGATCTCTGTCCAAGATAGCTCGGTCCTTGATTGGCCATTAATTATAAACATCCAAGATGGGCCAATCACAGGTGGACCTGTTGCATTCCACAGCAGCAGATAACCATTGTTTACATTCTGTCTCTGAGGCCTCTTAGCTTCTCAGAAGGAAAAATCTTAAAGAAAGGATTTTTAGTGAAAAGATGTCTGCGACACATAATAGCAAAAAAGTCACAATCACAGGCATATTGGACACTGGTGCAGATGTCACAGTCATCTTCCATGTCTTTTGGCCCAAAGAATGGAACTTGATTGCACCTTTGAAATCTCTCACAGGAATTGGAGGAACCATGTTGTGCATGCAGAGTGAAAACTCAATCATCATTACAGGGCCAGAAGGAAAGGTAGCAATCATTTGTCCCTTTGTTGTGCAGAGACCCATCACAGCGTTAGACACTGCTAGCTTGCTGAGCAGCTCCTCCCTAGCCCTTGGACAATAAATTTGCTTTTCAATAGTGTCTTTTAGTCTGTCTATGAATTTAGTAAATGTCTCATAAACAATCTGGCGAAGGTCAGAGAAACTTTGTTGTGGGGGGGTGCCATCTGGTGTTTGGAATAAAGCATTCTGGGCAGCATTTTTAATGTCCTCTAGAATGGCCCTGAGGATATATTGTACCTGTTCTGGCTTTTCAAAATTGCCATCCCCACTTAATTTCTCCAAAGTTTAATGGGCCTGTCCATCCTCACCTTTGTAATTCTTTAATAATGCTTTTAGTTGTTTTTGCCAAATTGATACCCACAGAAGAAGCTTTGTGGGTAAGAGGAGGGACATAACATGCCGAAGATCATGTGGCACAAGGACATGGCCCGAGAAAGTCACTTGCAAAAGGTTTTTAAAATAAGATGATTTCCTCCCATAATCTTTACGTGCTTTGCATAAATCCTTAAGTTCCCCGTATGGAATTGACCCCCACTTAGGGTTCCTCCCTCTTTTAAATATAACTGGGGCTGCTAGGATTTGCGTAAGGAAAAAAAACTCCACAACGTTGTAAAAGTTGTAAAGCCGGTATGTTTATTACAGAGCTAGACGCATGTGGGGATCATTGTTCCCCCTAAAGGACATGCGCACCCCTAAGAACTCCTGATCCTTTTTTATCTCCCTTACTAATCTATATGCATAGAATTTCACAATAGGTTCATACATATCCATTTTACTGATTTCGCATTACACTTGCAGCTAGTTACCCTTGCAGCTAGTTTTTTATTAGCAAGTACAGAAGGAACTCCTGGGTCACCCTGCCCTGTCTCCTGCAGCCTCTCTGACTGTTTCAGAGTTCAAGGGGCCCCCCTCTTATCTCTGTCCTTCGGCTGAAGCAGTTTCTTCGAGCATAGATTTTTTGCGAGAACAGGCAGTCAGACCAAACAGCTACGTTTGCAAGCTACAGGCTTAATTCAAAGAGGTACATTTTACCTAAATTCGAAATGGATTTCTACTCTGGAAAATTTCCACTCTGTCTCATCGTCACCCTCCCAAGCTGCTTCCTTTCGTACCTCTGCCCAGTGATCTCCAGAATCACTATCTGAATCTGAGGAATCACTGCCCTTCTCCAGAGAGGAAGGAGATGAGATGGCATGGGCACGAGAGCTCCAGCTGACTGGCAAGCCCTGGTGCTCAGGGTCTTTGGTATCCAAGATGGCTACCTTTCGGTCAGCCTCACTTCCAGTTCCCACAGTGGAAGCATGGGAACCAGGAATGACCAGATTGGAGGGGGCGGGGGCTGTGCAGGGGGGGGCTTCCTGATGGAAGGGGAGGGTCCCGACATGGAGGTAGAGTCTGACGGGGGGGTGGGAGTGGGGAAGGGAGGACAAGGATTGCAGGTACCATTTTGTGTGGTTAAGGCGGGAAAATTTCATGCCAGATCATTCAAAATGGTGGCTCCACCCACGAGGCTGGCGCCATTTTGAGCCAAAAGACTGAAGGGGGGAATTGGGCACATGGGCATAGGAAAGAGGGTTAGGTTGGAGCCCAGGGTGGCATGGCCAGTGCCATCCTGAGAAGGGTACAGGAGAGGACTAGAGATGGCAGAAGGCAGGGAGCTCTCCTGCACCTTTAGGCGGTTTCCATCTCCAGACTTGTCCTGAGGAGATGAGGGAACAGGAACACAGGAGGGGGAAGGACATGACAACTGGGGTAATAACTGGGGTACCGAACTCTTAACATTCCCCGAACTCTCCCCCCAAACCCTCAATCACTTCATAAATAGAACGGAAAATTGGATTAAACTTCCCAACCTGAAAATACCCTGCAGATTGCAAGATATATAACTTTTTCCCAACTTTGTCCCAAAACTCAACCGATAAAACCAATTCTTGTGTGATATCTGTAAAATACTTAAAAATCCTTTAAATCCCTCTTAGAAAACCCAACACCATTTTAAACAAGGGTATAATAAACTTGGAAATAAACTTCCTGCTGCAAGATAGTGAATTTTGCTCCTGTCTCGCTCTTTCTCCCGTCTCGCTCTTTCTCCCTCCCATGAGATAAAAATGCGAAAATAAAATAAAAATGTGAGCTTCACCACAACATACTCACCATACTGGTTGGCCAAAAGAAAAATCTCGTGGGGGTCTCGCTGATATGACCGATCCTGGATGATGGAGGGTTGCCGACTGCACTCTCCAGAAAGCCTCCCAGAAAACTGGGTTTTTTCCTCGAGGAACTGGAACACTCAAATGCGGCTTTTGTCCAGTGGCAGCGGCCACTGGAGATACTTTCAAGGAGCCCACAGGAGGGCCCCGCATTTGAGTGCCAAGTGTAGCAGCATGGTAAAATGGATGATGTTTTGCTGCTACCATCCCGAAAGCATCTTCTGAGAAAGCCGCTCGGGCAGGCACAGACAGTCACTCAAGCCACACACACACCACAGGTAGGTCAGTGAAGAAAGACGGAAAGGGTCTCTTGTTTAGAGTTTCAGCGAGGTTTATTGTTGAGTCATGCTGAAGGAGTCCAGGGATGAAAAGATGAGAAAACAATGCAGTGTCCTGTGTTAAGTATGGGATCAGGGGCCAATGGTCTGTGGGCACAGGGGCAGTACAAGGGCAGGGCAAAGGGCAATGACCTATAGGGAAAGGGCAGATTAACAAGGGCAGGGCAAAGGGCAATGACCTATAGGGAAAGGGCAGATTAACATAGTGCTGCAGAGCACCATGGGAGAAGCCCCTTTTGTCTCACCCTATGCAGTGAGTCATTCTCTAAACCTGTGGCAGATTCTTCCAGGGCATTATCCTAGAAGTTCCCCTAATAGGCTCAAAGGCCTCCACAGCTAATCAGGTCCAAAGTACAACATGCTTGCCTCATGTTTGGCCTAAATACCCCTTGGCCTTCCTGGACCTCTCTCCCAGGTGGGATTTCTGGTCATTTGGCCACTCAGGAGCTGTGTTAGGTGCTCCAGAGGCAGAATGTGGAGCATTGCCTCTGCTGTGCCAGTGATTGTCTGCCACAGCCAGGCTGGGATACTGGGTCTAAGGGGGCAGAGGTATACAGGGGAGTGGACTGCCTCACCAGGGCAAGGCCTCACATGTTGGGGAAGATGAAACAGGAAAGCCTTATAAATATGATTGTCTGGCAAAAGATTTTGAGAATATAGAAACTATAAGAGAGATTGAAATGAAAGCAAGCTTTGAGATACCTTAGTTACTGAACAACTGGAAAACAATGGTGTGGCTGGCTGAAGGTAATACTCTTTTGATGAAACAATACCCTCTGATTGCAGACAGGTCCAAGGGTCAGAGCAGACCCTACGAGCTTAGCAGAAGGGGTCCAAAGAGTAGTTTTTAGGGTTTAAAATGTAACACAGTATGGTAATGTAGTGATTCTTATAGGCTGTATGTAAATGCTATAGGATTTGTATATTGTACTAGATTGGTTAGTGAGAATTAGAATATTCAACACAGAAGAAGATTTATTGTATTGTAACGGGAACCTCGCTCTCTTACCTTTTCTACTCCCTTACGCTCTTACCCTCTTAACCTCTCATCCTCTCTACCCCTCTCTTCTCTCGGGCCTGCTCCAAGCTGCGGCTGGCAGCTCCAAGCAGGGCCCCTGCACTCACGCCCTTTGCAATAAACTGCAAGTTCCATGACCTGGCTTCAGAGATCTCTCATCTCCGTCCGTCCCGACCATCCTACCCCCTGACGCTCCTACATGGACCTGTCTCTTCCCCCACACACATGCACCCCAAAATGTCTTGAGACATCAATCTTTCCAGTCTCCCACAGTCTTTCTGTGGCAACTACACTGACAACCTTCGTGGGTGACCCCTTCTTCACAGCTCTCTTCCCTCTCAGTTCATGTACATTGGCTTCCAGCTTAAAGGTGGGTTCACCATCCCTCTTCTTCATGTCCTTCCCCTGGTGATGCAGAAAGAACCAGAGTTCACCATGTGACCTGTGCTTGGGGCTTTCCTTCCCTCTGACTGGGTGTCATGGTTTGACACTGGCCCAATGTCAGGTACCCACAAGAGTCGCTTGCTCACCCTCCCGAGCCACAGATGGGAAGAGGAGAAGAGAAAAAAGGTAACAAAGTCTATGAGTTAAAGACCAGGAGAAAACACTTTAAGGGCAAAACAGGATAGAACTAAAGTTGCAAAGTGAAATTTTTACTAACAGAATCAGAAGAGGATAATGAGAAGTAAAATAAGCCCTTAAAACACCTTCTTCCCCCCAGCCCCTCCCTCCTTCCCACCGACAGTGCAGGGAACAGGGCATGGGGGTTTTGGTCAGTTCATCACCAATATTTTCTTCCACTGCTCAGGGAGACAAGTCCTTCTCGTATGAGACCACGGGGTCCCTCCCATGGGAGACAGTTCTCTGTGAGCGCCTCCAGCATGGCTCCAAATCTTACGAGCAGCAGCTCTACCACACCTGCTGCAATGTGAGTCCCATCCACAGGCTGCCAGTCCTCCTAAAACTGCTGCGACGTAGGTCTCTCTTTCCACAGGGTGCAGTCCTCTGAGGACAGGCTGCTCCAGCCTGGAAGCAGGGGCCCACTCTCTCCATCGGATCTTCCACTGGATCAGAGCCTCCTCCTGGCATCCACCTGCTCCAATATGTGTGGATGCCAAGGGACAGAGAGAGAGAAACAGCAAGTGTTTCTCACAGCGGCTTGTGAGAATTTTTAGGGAGTTGTAAGGATGTGATAACTTGTTAAGTATAAACAATCTGCAGGTGGTGTTTTTCTACTTCGTCTTTCTGTTCTTCTCAAGGACGGTGTATGAGGAAGATGTATTTGTTAGTTAGCCAATCAAATAGAATCTATTGTATCACTCTATAAAAACCGAGCTGTTCTCTTGAATAAAGCCTTCTTTTGCTCTTTCTACAATACTGCCTTCCGCCTGTTCCTGTGTTATTCTTGGCGCAAGAGAGACAGACATAGGCACTTCCCCTACAGGCTGCGGGTGGATCTCTGCATCTCCTGTGGACCCATGGGCTGCAGAGGGACAACTTGCTTTACCATGGTCTTCAACATGGCCTGCAGAGGAATCTTGGCTCCAGCGCCTGGATCACCTCCTCCCCCTCCTTCTTCACTGACTTTGGTGTTGCCATGTTGGTTTTTTTAATGTGTTCTCATCTCTTCCTCTTCTCTGACTAGGACCAAAACTTGTGATTTGTTTTGATTTTCTTCTTAAATGTCATCACAGAGGTGTTACCAACCTCTCTCATTGGCCCAGTTTTGGCCAGCAGCATGTCCATCTTCAAAGCCATCAGAGATTGGCTCTGCTGGACATGGTGGAAGTTTCCAGGAGCTTTTCACAGGAGCCATCTTTGTTGCCCCCCTGCTACCAAAAACCAGGCCGTGCAAAACCAATACATCAGGGGAGGAGGGGACCGAACTCTTGGGCTGCTCCATAGAGCTGAGGTGCTGGCCCATAGGCATGTGAAAGAACTGGTTTGCAGACTTTAGGAGAGCTCCCCACCATGACCAGCATAGAAAGCAAGGAAGAGCATCTGTAACTGAGCAGCTGTAGCTCCCTGTGGCAGCAGCTCTCTAGCTGCAGAGAGCAACACAACTTTCCCAGGCATTGTCCTGGGAAAGGCTGTGAGAAGATCAGAGAAAAGAATGATAAACAATTCTTATCTTCACTTGATGCACCTGTTGTTGTGAACATGTGGAATGTGTTATGGAGATTTGTTTACTAAAAGATGGTTTCTTAATTGGCCAATGGTAATGGTGTTTGGATTGAAGGACCAATTGGGTCCACCTGTGTCGTGGCTGTCAGTGGAAGCAATGGGTTTCTTAATAAGTATAGAATAATAAAGTGATTGATCTGCCTTCTGTGAATCATGGAGTCAATGCTAATTATTACCTGGCTGGGGGCCTGCAATGACAATTAGTCACCCGACGTGTGTTACATCGATCACCCCTTCTTGGAGTTGCAGGATGGGCGGGGATGCCTCGGGACCTCGCTAGGATCCTGCCGGGACTCCACCGGGACTCCATCGGGACCTTGCTAGGACCCCGTGGCACCCCACACAGCCTACTCGTAACTGGACACCTTCTGTTTCCCTGGAAAGGTAATGTGACCTTTTCCAGGGCCTTCCTGGAGAAGATTTGTCCCTTGGGAGGCATTTTTTTGCCTCATAGCCCAAGGGCTGGGGCAGGGAACAGATTTCTCAACAATAGCACTGCCTGCAACCTGGGGTGGGCTTGTGGTTGGGAAGAGGCATCTGAATTTCTATGCTGGAACATGTAACCCTTATGGTGTGGAAATTTTGATTCATTGTAAGAGACTTCCTGTGTCAGAAGATGCTCTCTACAGGCTTTTCAGTTGGGCCAAAATTCATGGTTTCCCTGTGGATGTGCAAACCTCACTGGATCCGCGGACCTGGGACTCACTGAGTTTGTCTCTGTTGGAGGAACTCAGGAGGGGAGATGCGAGTGTACCTCGACTACTACCAATCTGGTCAATGCTTTCCAGAGCAATGAGGGACTGGACCCCAAGGAAAAGCAAATCCACCTCGGTAGGGCATGTCCCAATCGGACTTGGAGGAGCACCTCCCACCACGTGGGGGGCGGCCATCAGCCCCTCCGCCATGGCCAGCCAGGAAATGATCCTTTGACAGACAGCCGCTGCTGGTTCTTTCCCCCCCTGCACCGCGGGGAGGGGAGGGGGAGGAGGAGGAGGGCAGTATTGCCCACATCACACACAGAGCAGCTCTCTCCTGGCTTCCCAGTGCATGCGCAGGAAGGACTACAGCCTTTAGCGGCTCCGCTTCCACAGTCAGCAGTTATTCCGACTAGAGCTGTGGTCGCTCCTGCCCCTTCGCTTCCACCAGCGCGAACAGGACAATCGCCTCCTCCTCCTCTCCCCCATGCGGCGTGTGGATCGGCCCCACCACTGGGTATCTTCCCCCCTGCACGGCAGGTGGGGGCAGAGCCACCTCCACTGCCAACAAGGGATGCAGCTGGTTCTGCACTGGTGGCTGGTCCCCCCATGTTGGAGCTCACAACCAGCTCCTCTGCCCTGCAGCCTACAGCTGGTTCATCAGCAGCAGCACCCGTAGTGCTGGCCGAGGATGGCCCCCGCTGGCTCTGCCACCTCCAGCCGTCCTGGCTCCCATCTGGGAAGCGAGCTGTGGCACTGGAGAAGTTCCCCATCCCGCCTCACTGCTCTCAGCTGGCCCGCTCCCCGCTGCTTCCCTCAGGTTGCCAGGGAACACAGACAGGGACAGCAGCAAGCGCCAACAGCCTGTCCCTCAGCAGGGGTGTGCCCTTGCAGTTGGGCACCGGCCAGACCATGCCACGAAATCTGAAGATCAGCATTCCCCTGGAACCAGCACCTTCCCTGCTGTGCCAATGAGACAGAGTGGAAATTTTCCAGAGTAGAAATCCATTTCGGATTTAGGGAAAATGTACCTCTTTGAATTAAGCCTGTAGCTTGCAAACATAGCTGTTTTGGTCTGACTGCCTGTTCTCGCAAAAAATCTATGCTCGAAGAAACTGCTTCAGCCGAAGGACAGAGATAAGAGGGGGGCCCCTTGAACTCTGAAACAGTCAGAGAGGCTGCAGGAGACAGGGCAGGGTGACCCAGGAGTTCCTTCTGTACTTGCTAATAAAAAACTAGCTGCAAGGGTAATGCGAAATCAGTAAAATGAATATGTATGAACCTATTGTGAAATTCTATGCATATAGATTAGTAAGGAAGACAAAAAAGGATCGTGAGTTCTTAGGGGTGCGCATGTCCTTTAGGGGGAACAACGATCCCCACATCCATCCAGCACTGTAATAAACATACTGATAAGTCACTCAGAGATGTCTGAGTGCACAGCCTCGTCCCTGTGCTTGCAGGCAGCCATCGATCAACAGCACAGTCAGCAGCAGAGGTCCCCGGTTGATAGCGTGACTGGGAATTGGTTCATTGTTCGATAGAGTGGCCACTAGCGACTATGGGGGTGAGTTGAGTGAACCCGATCTTTGTGTGCTTGTGGTGTCTGGACATGTGTTTGCAATTGTGTGAGTGCGCGGTGTATAAAAGAGAGCGAGTAGGTGAGTGTACCCACACGGCGGGGAGGAAGTTCTACCCACGCCTGAAGCATCCAGGTGAGGCCTGAGGCACCGGCTGGAGCAGACTGTGGGGGCAGGGGGCACTCGGCGGAGAAGTGGAAAAAGTGGAGAAATGTGGGTGAGGGCATTTATTGTGTTTAAAGGTGGTGATTTGTGTAAACTGTGCACATTTTAACCATGGCTAGACGAACTCAGGGGGTTCCTCTGCCCCAGTGGTGTAGGAATGTGGCCCCTGCGGACAGAGTGACAAAACTATCCTTTGTCTCCTAAAAAAGGAAAAAAGCCCAGAAGTTTCTCTCCTCAATAAGGTAAAAAGACACCTCATAGGACCTTGGGGACTTCACCTCAAACTGAAGGATAGCCAGTTGGACAGAAGTCAAAAAGTCACACCTGAGCAATTTACTAGAAAAAGAACAGAACAAAGAAACTAACTGCTTTTGTTATAAACAAAAAATCTGCCAATTTTTTTTGTGAGAAAAAGGTTACAAAAACTATTCAGACCACTGTTGCTGCTAAAGCGCTACCTGTTTGTTATGATAATTACAAGTCGTTGTTGTTAATGGTTCTTTTTTGTATCAATAAAGGCCCTGGCTAGGGCTAAGTTAATGGCTCTTCTCCGAGACAGTGAAGGGAGGGGACATCCCCAGACAGTGAGGAGAAAAGACAAGACTTGGGAGGGGGGGCATGCAAAATAACCTCAGGACCAGTATGCCATGAGAAGCTACTACTCCAAACTTACTGAAAAGACCCCCAAAACAACGAGCCAATATAGAGTTGGGAAATTGGAGTGATGTCTGGACGTGAGGAGCGGAGTGCTGGGCCTGCAGAGATGCTGGGAGCCTTTGTCACCCCTCACCCTGAGCGGGAAAATCCTCTCGGACCGTGACCTGGAGAGAGCGAAGCTGCAGAAATCATCATTTGGGTCACGCTCTAAAGGCTCCCACAAGGACTGGACCCCCAGCTCTGCCCCAGTGGACAAACCTGCACATATCCTTCTCCTGCGAGTCACCCTGGGAGAGATGACTGAGACGGCAGACCTGTTGTTGAGCTTTCCAATCTTGAGCTGATCACTTTTAACAAAAGCATTAATAGGAGAAAGTCTCCTGCCCTGTTTATTTCACTGTAGTGGGGTGTTTTACCAGGAGCAAGAGCTTCTTGCTCTGACTCGGTTTTTCTCTGTAAAGAGCTTTGTTATTTTGCCTTTTATTAAAACTTTTCTGTTCCAATACTGCCACAGAAGCCATCCAGCTAATTTTATGCCATCTGAGGTGGCTGAGCTATCTCGGGTGTGATATAAATCTCCAAGAGCTTAAAGACCTGGCTCGAGAGGACCATATATCACGTGGCGCCTAGACAGGCGATTTCTCCTATTGAGAGACACAGTCTGGGAAATTTTTGATTAGCCCTCGATCAAAAAAGGACATTTTTTCCTTGGTCTTGTGTTTTTGAGGGGCAGGCCTGTGACTGGGTTTTTGTGGCACCAAAGGAAAAAAAAAAAAAAACAGGAAAAGGAGGATCTGAAGCCATTAGAAGGGGTCACATATCAAAGCCTGAGCCGGTGAGAAGGGGCTAAAACCGGGATGGGGCTGGAGAACGTGCTGTGAAGTCCAAAGGACCTCTTCAGAGAGCTACGATTGCCTAAGCCAAAGCTGAGACACCGCTGCGTTTTTAGACCCAGGGGAGTCAGACCAAGGATGACAGCTTCTTTGAAAACCATCACTGGTGAGTAAGAAATGAGAAACAAGTTGTCTTTAGCTGAGCAGGATCTTTACTTTTATTTGAACTATAAATTAGAAATTCAAGATGTAAAGTTTGAGAAGAAACAGCTTAAAGAACTCATCAGATGGGTTTTCACAGAATTCCCTACCATAAATATGTCTGAGACACTTACACTAGAGATCTGGGATGCTGTGGGACTTAGATTATACAGTTTGGAAAAGAATAAGAAGTCCAGCCTAAAACTACGTCCAGTATTCAGGACGGTATTACAGTTTGTGACCTTGGAGAGTGAAAAGCAAGCTAGAGACAGCCACAGAACACCACAGAGCAGAGAGAGAGCAGACCGCAGGCTGCAGCAGAAAGAAAGGAGGCGAGGCAGAGACCCCAACCCTGTCCCTGACCCACCCTGAAGCACCCCGACCCTGAGAAGGCAGGCAGGAGTCGGCACGGCCAGCTGCTCCCCGTTCTGTTCCTCTTCCGCCTCTGTCGGGAGGGAAACAGACTTGTCATGGCCAGAACAGTTTGCAAACCACCTCTCCTAAACCACCTACCCCAAAGAATTCCCCTCGGTTTCCTCTGAAAAGTAACCTCGAGCACACTAAATCGGTGAATTTTGGCAGTACAATTGAAAAAAGCCAAGCCGAATCCATGCTCTGTGAGAACAATACAGAGCTGCTGAGCTCTACCCTTCGTCGGCATGTTCCATCCTCGTCAGGATCCCTGATTCCCTTTCCAATTCGTCATTAAGCTCCTGCCCATCAGATGCCAGACACTCCCCTTTTGTGGGCCGAGCCTGGTCGGTCTCCCCGCCTACAATACCCGCCCACGCCCCGGGATGCTACGCCCCCATTCTGCCTACCGTGAGAACCGGATGTGACCTCCCGGAAGTGACCCCATCGAAAATGGCGGCGCCCAGTTCAGGAGAAGCTCCGATCCAAAACAAGAGAATTATACACCCCTCAGGGGAGCCCCTCTAAATCTGAGGAAGAGTTTTATACACCAGGAGGCACAGATACCTGGCAGAGGATAATAAAGGATGCAGTCCAGGAAGGAGAATGGGAAATCGCATCGAAGTTAAAAGTATTTCCAGTCGGATATAATGTCGGTGGGGGAGGGGCAGGCTCTCTGAGGGAACAGATAAGCTTTGCAGAAATAAAAGAAATATGCAAAGCATCTCGTTCATATGGAAGAGAATCAGCATATTTCAGAGGTCTACTACAAGCCACCTTTTCAGCAAATGTATTCACGCCTCATGATCTAAGGCAGCTTTGTACGTCTTTGCTGTCTCCAACAGAGTATTCTCTGTGGGAACTGGCATGGAAATGTTTACTAAATGACCTTTTAAGAGGTTATGCAAGAACTCCAGCCACTGCAAACATAACTATAGATCAGTTTGCGGGAGAAGGAGCCTACACAGATCCACAGTGACAGGCAAGGACACTTAATAGACAAATCCTCCAGGATGTAAAGGAAGCGGCAAAGACTTCCCTGTTCCAGGTGCCTGATGGGAATAAACCAGAACTAGACTTCATAGAAATAAAACAAGGGATGGATGAGCCATACATTAAGTTATTGGACCATTTAAAATTGGCATTGGATAAGCAAATTCCCATAGATTGTGCCAGACAAGAGTTATTAAAATGGCTTGCAATTTCTAATGCAAATCCAAGCTGCAAAAAAATATTACGTGCATTGCCACAAGACCCTGAGCCCACCCTAACACAGCTAGTGGATGCTCGCAACCACCTGGGTACCCCTGAGCACGTAGCAGCCATGCAGGCAGAGGTGCTAGCTAATGCCATCACAACTGCACAGGAAAACACCCAAAAGCAGCAGGAAAAAGCTGTAGAAATTCAGACACAAACCCTAGCAGAGGCTCTAACAGTATTTAAAGGGGCAATTGAAAACCAACAGATGCCAAAGGATATATGCTATTCCTGTGGTCAAAGAGGGCATTATAAAAGAGAATGTCCAAAACTACGAAGAAGGCCACCTCCAAAAAACAGTGGATACAGAGGTCTTTGTCAAAATACTAACAGTTTTCGCCCAGCACAGGGTTGTCCATGCCATCATCTGGGAAACTTGCAGCTGAGCACGGCTCAGTGGCATGCAATGACACAAGAACCTCTGTACCAAAGGCCAGAGACCACCACAGGCAACCAAGCACAGAACTGCAGCAGATCTTTGCAGGACTTTCAAGCACAATGTCCCCAGGTACCAGACTGGAGCTGTCTACAGCCCAGCTAGTAATGCTAACAAATGCCATTGCTCACATAATATCCACAGGACAGCTGGAACCTGAACCACAAGCATGTCAGTTCTTAATAGTGGGAGTGAACAGATCTCGTGCAGAAGGTTTCTATATCATTCCAACTGTGCTGTCACTTGTTCACAGGAAATCACCGTATTAGCTTTATGTCCAGACCCTCCATGTTTCCTGCTTAAAAAACTAACCATACCACAAGCTTTTCTCCTACCAGAGTCACAGAGCAACACATCCCTCATTGCTTGGACCAGGCACATCAGCAGCGGGCGGCCTCAACTCACCTGTGTTCTGAAGCATCTCAGGGAAAGCCATCACCCTCGTTGGCCTGATAGATACCAGAGCAGATGTCACTCTGATATCGAAATCAAAATGGCCACAGGACTGGACCATCATACCCATGCTGGACCAACTGGCAGGTATTGGTGGGACTGTGAAAGCTACCGTAGCTTGCACTCTGTCACATTTGAGGGACCCGAAGGTCATGTTGCCACCACAAGACCATTCATTGTAGGAGCTGATATAGTTCTTTGGGGAAGGGACATTCTCTCTCAATGGGGTCTGAGAATAGAAACCGATTTTTAGCAAGGGCTGTTGATGGACATAACACACTAAAACTCACATGGACATCTGATACACCCATCTGGGTCAGCCAATGGCCCTTACCAGAAGAGAAACTTGCTGCATTAGAGCAATTGGTACAGGAACAGTTAAACAAAGGTCACCTAACTCCAACTACCAGCCCCTGGAACACTCCAGTTTTCATAATTAAAAAGCCAAGCAGTGGGAAACAGAGGTTATTGCAGGATCTCAGAAAGGTTAACAAAGTGATTCAAGAAATGGGTTCTTTATAACCAGGTTTATCTTCTCCTGTTATGATTCCAAAGGATTGGAAGTTAACTGTTATTGATTTAAAAGACTGTTTTTTCAATATTCCTTTGCATCCAGATGACACACCACGATTTGCCTTTACCGTATCATCAATAAATCAGCAGGCTCCTTTAAAAAGATACCATTGGCTCGTCGTTCCTCAAGGTATGCGCAATTCTCCAAGTATATGCCAGTGGTTTGTAGCAAAAGTACTTTTCTCAGTTCGTGTACAATACCCAAATTCCCTCATCTTGCATTATATGGACGATATTTTAGAAGCAAAGGACCAAGCATCCATGCAGGAGACAACAGATCAGGTCATCTCAGCAGTGGAGAAAGCAGGACTCAAAGTAGCGAAGGAAAAAATACAGACACTTCCATCCTGGAAATATTTAGGATACAGCATCACAGAACAAACTGTAACTCCGCAACCACTCCAACTAAGGAAAAATCCAAAAACACTGAATGAAGTGCAGCAGCTAGTAGGGACTCTGAACTGGCTTTGTCCACTGCTAGTCATTTCAAACCAGGACTTAGCCCCTCTGTCTGATCTATTGAAGGGAGACACAGCTTTAAACTCACCATGAGAATTCAACAAAGCCCAAAATGCTTTAGATAAAGTGATGCAAGCCATCCAATCATGCCAGGCTCATCGATATAATCCTAACTTGTCTTTTTTGTTTGCAGTTTAGGGGAGAGTGCACAGCTTCACAGTCTGATATTCCAGTGGGATCTAGAGAAGAACAACCATCTGATAATCTTAGAGTGGGTTTTCCTATTTTGTCAGCTGGGTAAAACTATATCAACTTGTCCTGAAATTCTATCACAATTCATTATAAAGGCTAGATCCCGAATGTTTTCACTTTCAGGAAAGTATTTTGCAGAAATCTTTCTGCCTGTCACATCCATCTATTTGGAATGGTTAATTCAAAATTAAGAGCTTATGCAATTTGCCCTAAAAATTTTACAGGGAAAATTCCAGTCAATTGTCCCAAACATGAGCTACTAAATTCATCTCTAAAATTAATTCATAAGCCCTTAAGAAGTCATGCATCCCTAGATGCAATCACATTTTTTACAGACTGTTCAGGGAAGTCAAAAAAATCTGTGATTGCTTGGCAAAATCCAGAGACAAAAAAATAGGAATCAGATATTTAAGAAGTAGATTGTTCTTCACAAATAATAGAGTTAACAGCAGTCATACGGGTCTCTTCAAAATTCACGTTTCCTTTTAATTTAGTAACGGATTCATTCTATATTGCAGGTGTAGTGGAGAGAGCAGAAGGATCTCTACTAAAAGGTTTCCAATGACCAGCCATATGGTTTGCTCAAAAAATTAATCTTCTTTCTATTCGACAGGAACCTTACTTCATAATGCACATTCATTCACATTCTTCACTTCCAGGTTTCCTAGCAGAAGGTAATGCCATGGCTGATTTTTAAGCCATGCCAATACAGAATACACTTCCCGATATTATTGAACAAGCCAGAATGAGCCATGCTTTCTATCATCAAAATGCACCTGCCTTAGTAAGAATGTTTATCTCTTAGAATCAGGCAAAAGCAATTGTTCAGTCATGTCCAGATTGCCAAAAATTAACCATACCAGCAATAGCAACAGGGGTTAACCCTCAAGACTTAAATAGCCTGCAGATATGGCCAACTGACATAACTCAATATAAGTCATTTGCACGGTTCAAACATATACACGTATCAACAGATACGTTCTCAGGAGCAATTTTTGCTTCCACTCATCCAGGAGAAAAGAGTAGAGATGTAATTAAACATTTCTTACAAGCATTTGCATCCCTAGGCATTCCTCAAGAAGTCAAAACGGAGGACAATGGACCAGCCTACGTTTCTAACAAACTGCAGGAGTTTTTCAAAACCTGGGGTATCAAACACACCACAGGTATTCCACATCCTTCCACAGGTCAGTCTATTGTAGAAACAGCATACAGATCACTGAAAATGATCTTTGAAAGGCAAAAGGGAGGGACAGAAGTGCTGTCTACAATAGAGAGGCTGAATAAAGCTATAAATGTTTTTAATTTCTCAAATAATTTTTTTTTTGAGCAGCTACCAACAATTTTCAGACATTTCAGCAATACCAGTGAGGCAAAGCTCAAGGAAAGGCCACCAATCTTCATCAAGGATGCAGAGACAGGACAGATTTCAGGACCACATCCTCTTGTGACTTGGGGGAGGAGGTTTGCGTGCATTTCTACAAATGCAGCTCTTTGATGGGTTCCTGCAAAGAATGTCAAGCCACGGGTACAGCTGATCCAAGAGCAGCATAAGACACCTGAAGAAGAACGCACAAACAACTGAGTGACAGCTGGAAGCAGAGACTGTGTTTTCTGTTTGCACTAGTTAAAATTGTTGAAAAAAGTTTTGCACTGAAAAAGTTCTGTAAGTTATTGTTGTTGTGTCAAAAAGTTATTAATCTACCTCCAAAGATGCTTTAATGTTCTATATGTTAAAATCACATATAGCCAGAAAATTGAGACTTTCCTGGGAAAACACTTCACCAAAGTTAAGATAGAAGAATAATTCACAAGCAATAAAAATTACAAACCAAAATTTAAAAAAAAATTAGCATAACTAAAAATTGTCAACAAGGGTGAGACTTCTTCAGATCATGTTCCTTCCTCCTCTTTCCTTTTTAGATATATAGAAAGGGTGAGATGTAGGAATGTGTCCCCTGTTGACAGACAAAACTATCCTTTGTCTCCTAAAAAAGGAAAAAAGCCCAGAAGTTTCTCTCCTCAATAAGGTAAAAAGACACCTCATAGGACCTTGGGGACTTCACCTCAAACTGAAGGATAGCCAGTTGGACAGAAGCCAAAAAGTCCCACCTGAGCAATTTACTAGAAAAAGAACAGAACAAAGAAACTAACTGCTTTTGTGAGGTGTTTTACCAGGAGCAAGAACCTCTTGCCCTGGTTCGGTTTTTCTCTGTAAAGAGTTTTGTTATTTTGCCTTTTATTAAAACTTTTCTGTTTCCAATACTGCCACAGAAGCCATCCTGCTAATTTTATGCCATCTGAGGTGGCTGAGCTATCTTGGGTGTGATATAAATCTGCAAGAGCTTAAAGACCTGGTTCGAGGAGACCATATATCACAGTGGTTTGGACTTGATCCCTGGAATTTTACTGTGTGCTGTTATTTTGACTGTGTCCAGAGTGTGTGAAGACCAGGGGAAGCTGATGTGGGTAGATGCTGAAGTGCTTTATGCTGTGTTGTGTTGAGAAAAGTGGGCACTTTGAGAGATACCCCCTTTCCCGAGTTCTTCCCTCGCATTGTGGTAATTTGATTCTTGGGATTGTATGGTTGTGTTTGTGGAGATTTTAGGATTTTGTTTGCAACAAGTGTAGCATTTTATGCAGAAAAACTGCAGTATGGTGATTTATGTTTAACTGTGGTAAAACGGATTAAAGGAATTCCAGGAATTCCCCTCCTACAGCAACTTAAGCCCTGACTCTTGTGAATTTGAGAAACAGCGGGGTGGGGAGTGGGGTGGGGGGTCTGTGTTTGTGGGCATATCAGAGTTTTTGCTGTAAGAGGCACAGCCTTTGCAAGGCAGCAAAGTGAGTGTCAGTGGAAACAATGCTTTAATTAGATTGTGCGGGAAGAGAACTGGAAAAAACTAAGATTTCGTAAAGCAGAGTTTAGGTGGAGGAGACCAGGACAGGCACTTTGCCATTTGTGTTATTCTAAGGAAACAAAGGCTACTCAGAGAGCTATAAAGATTTTAGTAGCAACCAGTTGCAAGAAGCAAAGAAGTAACAGGGTGTTTGAATTATTAGAAAAGTAATTTAAGAAACCCAGCAGAAATAATTAAAGTTGAGTGTGCTCAGCCTATTTTATACCCCAAGACTTTGAATTAAAGCAAAGAGTTGGGATGGGGTAGAAAGATGGGAACTAAGAAAATAGAGTTTTTAGTAGACATGGGAGCAGCATACTCACTGTTAAATAAAGCTTGAATGCCTATAACAGATGATTATGTTATGGTAAGGGGGCAACTGGCCAATCTGAAAAAGCATATTTTGCACTGGGAATATTGGCTCAGGACTTGGGTCCATATTGGAGAGCAGGTGCTTACTTTTCCAAGCAACTAGATGGAACAGCCAAAGGATGGCCAGGTGGCCTCAGAGCTGTAGCAGTTGTGCTGAATATTCAAGAAGCACGCAAGTTTACCCTGGGACAGAAATTTACTGTGTTAGTGTCCCACTCAGTGTCCGGAGTACTGGAAGTAAAGTGCGGCCACTGGCTTTCACCACAGAGGTTCCTGAAATACCAGGCCATCATGGTAGAACAAGATGATGTAGAGATAGTAGCAACTGATATTGTCAACCCAGCTTCTTTTCTCAGTGGGATTAAGGAGAAGCAGTACACCATGATTGCCTGAAGACTATTGAAGCTACTTACTCCAAATGCCCATACTTAAAAGGACACTCTTTTGGATGATACAGAGACCTGGTTCACTGACAGGAGTAGCTACATTGCCAGTGGAAAGTGACATGCTAAATATGCAGTCACTACTTGCAGAGAGGTAATAGACTTCGGACCCTTACCAACAGGCACCTCTGCGCAGAAGGTCAAGATAATTGCACTGATCCGTGCCCTGGAAATGGCAAAAGGAAAGAGAATAAACATCTATACAGACTCAACGTATACATTCAGAGTCATGCATGTGCATGGAGCCATCTGGAATGAGATGGGACTGCTGACCTCACAAGGAAAGAACATCAAACATGTGCAAGAGATAATCCGGCTGCTGGAAGCAGTTCAGCTGCCTGAAAAGACAGCAATTATGCATATTAAGGAACACCAGAGAGTGAGCTCAGAATTGGAAGAAGGAAATGAGCTGGTGGATAGAGAGGCAAAGGAAGCAGCAAAAGGTGAGGTAACTATTGAAGGAGCCCTAATTCCAGATGGACAAATTTCCCTTGAATATAAGCCAGAATATAATAAGAAAGATAGAAAACTTATCAAAGATCAAAAAGAGACATACAAACAAGAAGGGTGGGCCACCGTTGAATGGAAGCTGGTAATCCCTTCCCATTTGTTGTGGTCACTAGTATGGGAGGAGCACCAGTAAACACAATGGGGAATAGATGCCCTGAACACCTATTTGATTGAAAGAATCGTTGCCAGGAATTTATATGCCACTATTCCTCAAGTGACCTGACTGTGTGATCTTTGCCTCCAGACTAACCCCAAGAATACCCCCGACCAAAACTTGGTCAGATTGGGAGGGGCCATGGACCAGGACAACAGTTGCAAATTGAGTTTTCAGAACTCCCAAGGAAAGGGGGGTATCGGTATTTATTGGTATTGACAGATACATTTTCAGGGTTGCCAGAAGCGTTCCCCACCAGAACTGTCAAGGCTCGAGAGGTGATCAGGGTATTATTACAAGAAATAATACCACGCTGCCGAGTTCCAGCTACAATATCCTCAGACAGAGGATCACATTTCATTTCCAGAATAGTGCAACAGATTAGTAGCCACATGGGAATAGATTGGGAACTTCACACTCCATACCGCCCCCAATTGAGCCACCAAGTGGAGAAAATGAATCATTTGATAAAGCAGCAAATTGTAAGACTGGGGCAGGAAGTTAATCTACCCTGGCCCCAAGCTCTTCCACTGGCACTGTTGTGAATTCGAACTAAACCTCGAGCTAAAGAAAGACTTAGTCCCTTTGAAATGCTTTATGGAAGACTATATGAAATACAAAAGGGAATGTCCACCCACTTTGGGGAGGTAACATTGGCCACCTACATGGTGGTTTTAAGCAAACAGCTCAGAGAAATTGAGAAACATGTGGCTGGAACTCAGAGCAGGGAGCTAGATGGACCACTACATAACATACAGCCTAGAGATTATGTATATGTTAAGTCTCTTACAGAAAAGACACTGGAACCACAGTGGAAAGGACCGTCCAGGTGCTTCTCACCACTTTTACCATGATTAAGATAAAGGAGCAGAGTGCCTGGATCCACCACTCTCAAGTAAAGAAAGCCCCAGAAGCCCCTTGAAGAGTGACACCAGGAGACAGTGAACTGAGACTAAAACTTACTCGGGTAAAATGAGTATATTGCGGCTGGGGCTAGTTTGTAATTACATTTACAGAATTGTTTTGTGTATAATTATAACTGGAGTCTTGGAATTAGAGAGTACTTCTATCCAAAGCGATGCTGAATGGCCTTGGTCCCAGGCTTTTATTCAGTACACTGGATCCATGGGAGAATCTTCTGAAATAAAAGATTTAAACCTATGCACTGTAATAATCTACAGGGATCAGGTATATGAGAAGCAGGAGTGGCAGGAACAGGAACTGTGGACAGTTCAGGGGATCAGAGGAGAAGAAATCAAGGTAGGATGCTGGGTGGTCAATGGGACCACTCATGAGAGACCAGATGAAAATAGTGTCTCAGCCTCTCCTGTATACAGGCACCAGGAAGTTTGTGATAGCCCAAGTGAATCAGACTGTTGGTGAAATTTCACCTTAATACAGCCTGTAGAAGTGACTTGCCTTTGGGCTCATGATGCTATCAGGCTCTTATTCAAATTTAAAATAGATGCTATACATTTTACAATGGCAGGACCTTATACAACTCACACCAGTACTCAAGGAGTTCCAACCCAAACCAAACTTGAACCTAAAGTATATGAAATAGGCCCATACGTAGTGAGGAATCTGGATGAACAACAACTGTTGTTCAATCCAGAGTGGTCTCTCAAACGTGTTGAATTGCTAATGCAAATTAACATCTCAGAAATCCAACCAGCCTGCTCCTCTTTCCTAAGAACATCCTTTGAGGGCTGGACAACGTGCTTACAAAGACAAGTACACCTCAGGAGCAGAATAAGAAGGGATATAACTGGGATATTAGGGACAGGATTGGGAGTTTTAAATGGAATTGATTCAGAAATACTAATGAACAAGCTGGCCACTTGTCAGAGTCTGTCCGAAATAATCTTAATTTTTGCCTCACGATTGTCATGAAGAGAGAGACCACCAAAAAATCAAATACTGCTGAACCAGTGGGGGGGAGGGGGGAATCATGTGCCTCTTAGCTCACTGTTTCCACAGCTGTTGTTTGCTATACACAACACTGAACTCGAAGAGGGCACCCTGCCCTTTTTCCTGAACAATAGTCCTGGAATTTCTCCCCACCTCCTGGCCTGGCTGGTTTGAGCTTTGGGGTGGTCCCTCCTCCAAAAGAAGATCCCTCTCGCCCATCCTCAACCATTGTGACAGACAAGTAGAGATGTAGGCCTCTTCATCAAGGAACCAAGACAAGAAACCCCCGTACAAGAAGACCCCCTCTCACCTTCTTCCAGAGACTGGGACTGAAACCCACTCCCAACTCAGGGGAGGTGTGTGGGGGGGGGGGAGGAAAGCTGCCCAGAGCAAGCACAGGTGCCAAGCACTGAGCCATGAAAACAATAGTTCTTGCTTATTGCCTGGCTTGAGTTTGTGTACCCCTATTCTTTCCCCCCTGAAGACCTTTGTTTCGGCTGAGAAACTCATTCCCCCTTCCCCCAATGAAAGATAGTATAACTGGGGTCCAGATCAGCCATGCCTTTCGAGATGTCCCCAGACGTGGCCTGGTGAACTTCGACGGCTGGACCCCGAAGGATAAAGCAGCACCACGTTTGGTAGCGATACCCATTTTCCCCTCTTTTCCTCCCTCTTTTCCTTATCTTCTCCTTTTCCCCCGGTTTCCCCTCATCAACGCATTTCTGTTGTGATTATTTCAATAAAACTGCATTTGTTGATTGTTACTGCAAATCCCCTGTGCCTTCGTTGGTTCTTTTGCACCTTGAAATCACTCCTACGAACAACCATGTTACCCATTCACTAGGACGGGTGGTGACACCACTGCAGCAGCTGGTCTAGCAAAATTGAAACAGTCCTTACAGTCATCTCTATTGGCATTAGGAACTAGACAGTGGCAGATTTCAAAAGTACTGCCAAAGTGGGAAAAGGCCAGGGACCAAGACCACAAGTTAATAGTAGAAGCGCTTAGTACAGTTCAAGATAATGTGTCTTTAGCTTTCAGTTGTATACAAGCAGAGTTATGGGTGCAGGCAACAGCAGCTTTAATCATACAGGAAGGGGGTGAAGGTGATTTTCCAGCTGAAATTCGAAAGATTGTCTGGGATAATGCGATCGATTTTGAAAGGAAGTTTCAATCCTGATGGACTGTGGTAAATTTCACCTATGATCCTGCTTCTAATGTGGCCACTGCCTTTGCGCTTACTATACATAATGCCACTGTTTACATTATCCTCCCCATCACTGCACTAGGATTAAATCATGAAAAACCAGTGCTCTACCCTTCAGAACATAGGGTGTGGGCACGAAAAGTGAATGAAAAGTGGCAAACAGTAAACTTAGAATCTTGTGTTACTAAGGAACACCTAGGAAGCAATACTATTAATGCTCAAGATGTGTGTTTTGACACTGAACAAAGTATTTGCCACTTCGAGATTCATCCAATCACTGATCAGAACACTGCTTGTATATACTGGTAAAGGTTGTGTATGCTTGAGGAACGTCCTTGGCAAACGTACAGGGTAAAGCATTAAGGCACGCTTATTGTTGTAGGGATTTGCATTAAGTAAAAGAATTTACTTATTCATTTTAGGAAAGGGGGGAATGAGACATAGTGGAAATTATCCAGAATAGAAATCCATTGCGATTTAGGTAAAGAGTACCTCTTTGAATTGTCTGTAGCTTGCAAACATAGCTGTTTAGTCTGACTGCCTGTTCTAGCAATAAAAACCCTATGTTTGAAGAAACTGCTTCAGCCGAAGGACAGAGATAAGGGGAGACAGACAGAGAGGCCGTGGGAGGCAGAGCAGGGTGACCCAGGAGTTCTTTCTGTACTTTCTGATAAAAAACTAGCTGCAAGTGTAACTACCTGCAAGTGTAACCCGAAATCAGTAAAATGAATATGTATGAACCTGTTGTGAAATTCCATGCATATGGATTAGTAAGGAAGATAAAAAGAGATCTGGAGTTCCAAGTGGTACGCACGTTCTTTTAAGGGGAGCAATCCATACATGCGTCCAGCGCTGTAATAGACATACTGTCTTTACAACTTTCACAAAAGTTGTGGAGTTTGTTTCCTTTTCCGCAATTCACCCAGTGCCTCACACGGCTTCCCAGAACACCATCCTGAGCCTGGAAAAGCATGTCCTTTGGAAGCATGGTACCCCCGAGAGAACTGAGTCTGACAATGGGACTTGTTATAGATGAATAATGAGATAGTTGGCTCTCACAATTAAAGGGTGAACATTTTAAGTATGTTAAGAGAAGTTTTATAGATATATAGTTATGTTAATGCAATATGTCCCCTCCAGCATTTTCATCCCAGGATGGTCTTGGTAGTCCAGGCATTTGGGGGAGGGGCAAGCTTGTTACTAATAGGCATGGCATAGCAACACATGACCTTCAATCAAGTTACAAGAAAGCAGTCTACACCAATGGACAGCAATAAAGAGTCAACAGACAGATTTTGGGAGGAGTTAAGGTTACCTGTTGCAACACCAAGGGTATAAACGGTAGAGCAGCCCTTTTGTAGATGAGCCAGCCATGTGGCCACCAGCCACGGGGGGGGGGGGGGGGGGGGTGGTGCTCCCAGTGCTGTAATTTTTTCTTTATTTAGTCATTTTGTTTTAATTTTTTTTTTACGGTTTTAATAAACCTTTTAAATTTTTGAGAAGTGAGCAGTCATTTCTTACAGACTCATTTCACAAACAGCCTTATAAACACCTGGTCTAGACAACATGCTATTGAGTGAGTGTACCATATTCCTTATCATGCACCAGCTGCTGGGAAAATTTAGCAGTGCAACAGACTGCTAAAAACAACCTTGAAGGCACTGAGCGGGGGGACTTTCAAAAATTGGGAGCTGCATTTAGCAAAGGCCACATGGTTAGTTAACACCAGAGATTCCACTAACTTAGCTGGATCTTCCCAATCTGAACCCCTGCATACAACAGACGTGGATAAGGTTCTGGTAGTGCATATGAAAGCTATGCTACGAAAAACTGTTTGGATTAATTCTGCCTCGAGTACAGAAAAACTCATCCATGAGGTTGTCTTTGCTCAGAGACCAGGTTGCACCTGGTGGGTGTGAAAAACATGTTCAGTCTCCTGTGAAAATTCACAAGTTCAGTGAGCCTCCAAATTATGATTCATCTGTGAGAAGGATTACCACCTCTAACATCAAAAAGGAAAGAACGGTAATTGTAGTGGGTGATTCCTTTCTGAGGGGAACAGAGGGCCTGTCTTGGTTTCGAAAGACAGGTGCCTGCTAAGGAAGGCAGGAGCCTCCCCTAAAATGGAGAATGTAAACCCTCCCCACCCCTCTGAATTGCTATGAATTTTAAATTAAGGGGCTCTCAGGCAAAAAATGTGGGAGCAGGAAATAACAGTTCTTTAATAGGGAAGAAATATAAAAGGATAAAATAATGCAATACACTAGAACAACACTGACAGAGTCAGAGCTCAACCTGACACCCTGTTGGTGAGGGTGTTGGTAGCAGTCCAACTGGAAATGTGGCTGCAGTCCTCCTGAAGTGTCAGGTGTGGTTCTGTTGGAGCAGGGGGTCCTGTAGGAAGAGGGTGTATTCTTCCTCCAAAGATCCAGTGGAAGAAGAGGCAGCTGCTGTTCCTCTGGGAAATCCAGTGGAGAAGCCATGCTGCTGTTTCAGAACCTCCAGATTATATCTGGGTAGCAATGCTTGGCTCCTCCCTCTGGGTGAGGCATCTCACAATGGGATGCTGTAGTTCTTATCAGTCATGCAGTGACATTCAATAGCCTGTTATCAGCAGGTGTCCCCACCCGAGGGAGGAGTGATTGTGATCACTCAGAGAGGGAGAGATAAGGCAAACTGCCCACTTGACAAAAGACAACTGCCATACAGATGTTAATAGAATACGTCTTGCCTTGCAATCTGGAACAGGGCCCCATATGTCAACCAGAACCACCCCACAGAGAGGTCTGCTGCCTCCCTGGGGCCCAGATATGGGATATCATTTCTGGGCTGTTTCAGCCCTCTGATTATTACCCACTGCTGATACTCCAGGCTGGCAGTGATGAGATTGAAAAGAGGAGTGTCAGGGCAATTAAAAGGGACTTTAGGGCACTGCATCAAGTGGTTGATAAGACAGGGGCACAGGTAGTCTTTTCCTCAGTCTCTTTGGTGGCTGAGAAAAACAGTTAAAGGAATAGGAAAGCTCACATTATTAATATGTGGGCCAAGGGTTGGTGCCATCAGCAGAATTTTTGATTCTTTGATCATGGGGCAACTTTTATGGCACCTGGCCTGCTGGAACCAGATGGGCTTCATATCTCTGTTAAGGGTAGAAGGTTTTTAGCTTGTGAACTGGCAGAACTTGTTGAGACGGCTTTAAACTAGGTTTGAAGAGGGAAGGGGATGCTGTTGGGCTGTCTGGAAGCAGGCCCAAGGGTGGTAAGCCTGAGAAAGGGGTGAAATCAGCAGCCCAGCTGAGGTGCATGTATACCAATGCATGCAGCATGGGTAACAAACAAGAAGAGCGGGAAGCCATGGTGCAACAGCAGAGCTATGATGTAATTGCCATTACAGAAACGTGGTGGGATGACTCACATGGCTTGAGTGCTGCACTGGATGGCTACAAGCTCTTCAGGAGAGATAGGAAAGGGAAAAGAGGTGGAGAGGTGGCCCTTTATATTAGAGAGGTTTTGGATGCCATAGGAATTGAAACTAATGATGACAAAGTTGAATGCCTATGGGCAAGAATTAGGGGGAATGCCAATATGGCTGATACCTTACTGGGAGTCTGTTATCGTCCACCCAACCAGGAAGAAGTGGTGGACAATTCTTTCTGTAAGCAGCTAGAGAATGTTTCTGGATCATTAGCCCTTGTTGGCGATTTCAACATGCCAGACATTTGTTGGGAACTCAATACAGCTGAAAAGAGGCAGTCCTGGAAATTTTTAGAGTGTGCGGAGGACAACTTTCTGTCACAGTTGGTGGGTTAGCCCACCAGGGGAGGGACTATGTTAGATCTGTTATTTGCAAATAGAGATGGGTTGGTGGGAGATGTGGTGGTTGGAGGCTGCTTGGGGCATATTGATCATGAAATTATAAAATTTTCAATATTTGGTGGCATCAAGGGGAACATTAATAAGACTTTTACATTGGAATTTTGTAGGGCAGACTTTGGCCTATTCAGGAGACTTATTCAGAGAGTTCCTTGGGCAGCAGTCCTTAAAAATAAAGGACTTCAGGAAGGGTGTGTGTGCTTGAAAATGGAGATCTTGACGGCACAGGAACAGACTGTCCCTGTGTGCCAAAAGACAAGTCGACGAGGCAAACGTCCAGCCTGAATGGGCAAGAAGGTTTTGAAAGAACTCAGGAATAAAAAAAAAAAGGATGTATTATCTTTGGAAGGTGTTGGGAAGGATCAAAGTTTGACAAGAAAGTCTCACAGATATGTATGATTGTCAGAAAGATTTTTGAACGTAGTATCTGAAGAAGGAATAGAGATGGAAGCAAGTTTTGATATAGAAGAAAAGAATTGCTGAGCCAGTCTTACTGGATAACTATAAAAGCAAAGGGTATGTTAGTTAGAAGGGGGTTTTATGACTTAGAGCAAAACCCACCTCAAACAAGGTGTTTTTACCAAGCAGAAAGATACCACAGGCAAACAAGTCAGCAGATGTTGCAAGTAGAAAAAAGGTCTCAGAATTTTCCACTGCAAGAAAACTGAAAAACAACTTCTAGCTTAAACTGTAATGTACTAAACTTTAGTGATTGGAGAATAGTAACATGAATATGGTAATTATAGTAGTTATGATAGGCTATAGGTAAAAATTAAGGTATAGATTGGTTCTTCTGTATTAAAATGCTCAGTAAAGTATATAATGCATTGTAACCAAAACCAAAAGGTCTCCAGGCCTGCCTGCAGCTGGAGCTGACAGCTGTAGGCACAGGCTCTGTCGTCCATGATCCTGGACTGCTGTAACCTCTTGGATGTAATAAACTGCATTTTGAAGAGCTGCCTGGAGTCCCGCATCCCTCATTACGGCTCTTATAGGAAGGATGGTTAGGTTTCTCAGGAAGTATTTAAGAGGGCTGCTAGAGTATGTAGAAAAAAAATAGGGAGGCTAAAGCTCAGTTTGAATTTAAAATGGCAACTTTTGTAAAGGAGAACAAAAAATGCTTTTATAAATATATTAATGGTAAAAGAACAGTAAGACTAACCTTTGTTCTTTATTAGATATAGATGGGAACTTTGTTATTGCAGATGAGAAGGCAGAGGTGCTTAACACCTTCTTTGACTCGGTTTTCAGTGAGAAGACTTACCTTCAGGATAACTGTCCTCTTGGGTTGCTTGATGATATCAGGGAGCAGAATGGTCCCCCCATTATCCTAGAGGAGGCAATTAGAGAACTACTGAGATGCTTGGATATTCATAAATCCGTGGGAACAGATGGGATCCATCCCAGGGTGATGAGGGAGCTGGCAGATGAGCTTGCAAAGCCACTCTCCATCATTTATGAGCAGTCCTGGCACACTGGTGAGGTTCCAGATGACTGGAAGATGGCCAATGTGATGCCCATCCATAAAAAGAGTGGGAAGGAGGATCCTTGCAATTATAGGCTGGTTAGCCTGACCTCTGTACTAGGTATGATGGGTTTTCTCCTCGAGCCAGGTCTTATGAGCTCTCAGAGAACCTATCACACCCCAGATAGCCCAGCTACATCGAATGGCATAAAATTAGCAGGATGGCTTCTGAGGTAGTGTTGGAAACAGAAAAGTTTTAATAAAAGGCAAAATAACAAAGCTCTTTCAGAGAAAAACTGAGCCAGGGGCAAGAGGTTCTTGCTCCTGCTAAAAACACCCCAGAAAAGCGATTATTTCCTTTGTTCTATTCTTTTTCTAGTGAATTACATAGGCGGGACCTTTTGGCCTCTGTCCAATTGAGTGGCCCTAGGTTTGAGGTGAAGTCCCAAAGGTCCTATGAGGTGTCTTTTTACCAAATTGAGACAAGAAACTTCTGGGCTTTTTGCCTTTTTAAGGAGACAAAGGATAATTTGGTCACTCCATCAACAGGGGGCACATTCCTACACAGGTAAGGTTATGGAACAGTTCGTATTGAGTGTCATCACGCAGCACTTACAGGATGGCCAGGGTATTAGACCCAGCCAGCATGGGTTTAGGAGGAGTAGGTGGTATTTGACCAACCTGATTTCCTTTTATGACCATCTGGTAGATGCAGGAAAGGCTGTGGATATTGTCTATTTGGACTTTATCAAGGCCTTTGACACTGTCTCTCCACAGCATAATTCTGGAAAAGCTGGCAGCCCACAGATTGGACAGGAGCACTCTTTGCTGGGTTAAGAACTGGATGGATGGCCAGGCCCAAAGAGTGGTGGTGAACGGTGCTGCATCCAGCTGGTGGCCAGTCACCAGTGGTGTCCCTCAGGGGTCTGTGCTGGGACCAGTTCTGTTCAATATTTTTATTGATGACATGGATGGGGGGATTGAGTCTTTCATTGGTAAGTTTGCGGATGACACTAAGCTAAGATTGTGTGTCAATCTGTTGGAGGGTAGGATGGCTCTGCAGAGAGACCTGGAACAGTTAAATGGATGGGCTGAGTCTAACAGGATGAAGTTTAATAAATCCAAGTGCTGAGTCCTGCATTTTGGCCACAATAACCCCCTGCGATGTTATAGGCTGGGGACAGTCTGGCTGGACAGGGCTCAGGCAGAAAAGGACCTGGGAGTACTGTTTGCAGTGTGCCCTGGTGGCCAAAAAAGCCAACGGCATCCTGGCCTGTATCAAGAATAGTGTGGCCAGCAGGACCAGGGAGGTCGTCCTTCCCCTATACTCAGCACTGGTGAGGCCGCACCTTGAGTACTGGGTCCAGTTCTGGGCCCCTCAGTTTGGGAAGGACGTTGAGGTACTTGAACACATCCAGAGGAGGGCAACAAGGCTGATGAGGGGCTTGGAACAGAAACCCTATGAGGAATGACTGAGGGAGCTGGGATTGTTTAGCCTGGAGAAAAGGAGACTTAGAGGTGACCTTAGCACTCTCTACAACTTCCTGAAAGGTGGTTGTAGTCAGGTGGGGGTTGGTCTCTTTCTCCAGGCAGCAACTGACAGAACCAGAGGACACAGTCTCAAGCTCAGTCAAGGGAAATACAGGTTGGATATTAGGAAAAATTTTTTTTACGGGAAGAGTGATAAAGTTCTTGAATGGTCTGCTCAGAGTGTCTTAGGTTGGAAATGGGTGTGTGCATTCTATTCCTATCTGATGGGGCAGTTATCTTCTGTTAATTGGGCCATTTTCTTTATCTCTTCCACAACCAATCCTCCCTCCAGGGAGATATCTTCTGTTAATGGGCCATTGAGTCTCCCTGCATGACCGATAAAATTGCATCATCCCATTGTATGATGCTCTGCCCAGAGGGAGATGCGACGGTGTTCACAGGGGTTTTCAGGTGAGGGAAGAGATGAGAATGTTGACTCTATGTTCAGAAGGCTTGATTTATTATTTTATGATATATATATTACATTAAAACTATACTAAAAAGAATAGAAGGAAAAGTATCATCTCAGAAGGCTAGCTAAGCTAAGAATAGAAAGGAATGAATAATAAAGGTTTGTGTCTCGGACAGAGAGTCCAAGCTAACTGGGCTGGGATTGGCCATTAAATTGTAAACATCCAAGATGGCCAATCACAGATGCACCTGTTGCATTCCACAGCTGTAGATAACCATTGTTTACATTTTGTTCCTGAAGCCTCTCAGCTTCTCAGGAAGAAAAATCCTAATAAAGGATTTTTAATTAAAAGATGTCTGCGACAGGGAGGAGCCAAGCATTCCTACCTAGATATAATCAGAGATTTGGAAGACCACAGCCAGCCTTTTCTGCTGGATTCCCAGAGGAAGACCAGGCCCATCTACTCCACCACTGGATTTTCAGAGGAAGACTACACCCTTCTACAGGATCACTGCTTCAACAGAACCACATTTGTCACTCCAGGACTGCAGCCACCATTTCAATTGGACTGCTACTAACACCCTGACAGGGTGTCTGGTCGTATTCTGACTCTGTCAGTGTTGTTTTGTATTACTGCATTGTTTATTTATTTATTTTTAAAAATTTTCTTCCCTAATAAAGAACTGTTATTCCTGCCCCCATATCTTTGCCTGAGAGCCCCCTTAATTTCAAAATTATAACAATTCGGAGGGAGGGTTTTACATTTTTCCATTTCAGAGGAGGCTCCTGCCTTCATTAGCAGACACCTATTTTTTCAAACAAAGGCACCGGAGAGTTGGTGGAGTCACCATCCCTGCATGTGTTTAAAAAAAGACTGAATGTGGCACTCAGTGTCATGGTTTAGTTGTTAGGGCATGGGTTGGACTCAGTGATCTTTAAGGTCTCTTCCAACCCAGTCATTCTGTGAATTCTGTGAAGTTTAATAAAGGACAATAGGAGACGAAACAATAAAGCAAAGGTTATGGCTGGCTGCATCTTGGCACTCAGCCAAGAGCACACCTGCTATTTTGGAAACACCCTCTATATACAATTTCTATTGCATCAGCCTGTTACATATTCATAAACAATTATGCATAGTAAACTTTTTCCACAAACTATTTTACATATTCCAAGAATTGCTTAGCCTGGCTCCTCCTTGGTTCCACCTTTTTAGAGCATGCATATTCCTTGGTTGTGGTTTTAGTCCATTATTATCACCTCCAGTTTTTGGGCCTTGGTCCACACTGTCTTCAGATGGTGAGTGCTGATAGTTGGCATATCTGTAGCAGGTGTCCTCTTCATATGTTCATTGGATGTTATCCCATCGAAGGAGGCATTTTAACACAGGCATACTTATATCAGCTATTTCACTTCTATGTTTAAGCTTATTTAACAACAGAAATAAAAACTATATCTTTATAAGAAAGTTACTTTAACAGCGCACATATAAAATCCATTTTAATATCTGTGAAAAGCCAATATTATAATATGTATCTATTACACGGGTGATGCAGAAGGATGGAAAGACACGATGTATACCTCAAGGGGACCTTGTTTTAGGGTGAACCACCTGTCACACTGTTTTTATATCTAGATCTATATGTATACATGTATATAATTACGGTAGTGCATGTATGTATTTAGTTTAAAAGTCTAAGTTTGATGTAAAAGGTTGATATGGTAAAAAAAAAGCATGGTGGATAATGTTGCAGGTTAGGAGGTTAGGATTTTTCCTCTTTTTTTTTTTTTTATGGAATTTGTCTCTTATTTGTCGCCTAAGAGATGGATAGTTACGAGAAACAAAAGATGTGGCCAGGGAAGGGGGAAGGGGTGCAGCTTGTTATCCTCTCTTAGCTGGGGGGTTTTCTCTTGGGAAAGGCAGAGATATCGTGAAATTTTGGCTGGGGGTGAGGAGCTGGCCTCAGCCCTCTTTCTCTCTCTCAGGACCACAGTAGAGACAGGTGGGGTTTTGATGCCTGACTATTGCTACCCAGAGGATTCGCTGCCACTGTGCAGTTTTTGTCCTGCACTGCTACTACTTATCATGTGTGAGCCTTTGCTTGTAAGAGCAGCTGTTGAACTGGGACATTTTCAACATCCGACCTCACTGGGAAGGGGACCATGACCCCTTCCCCCACCCCACTCTGAAGGGAGCATCTGCTGGCTGCTTGCGGCAGCTGCTTGCAGAATCCTGGCTGCCGCTGCCAGACCAGCCCTGCTGTTTTCTGTTGCTGCTTTGGGCTTTTTTGCTACACTTGAACCTGACACCCTGTGTCCACCAAGATCTCCCACGGCTCCTGGCATGGCTTTGGAGTTCATGTTACACTTTGTTTGCCACCCTCGGTGTACTTGCCTCTGCTGCTCCAGCCTGCTGCTCTGAGGTTCCTGCTACAGTCCATTTTACCATCTAGAGGGGCACTGGGACTGGCTGCTTCCCGTGAGTTTGTAAAGGAAGCCCCTTTTCTCTCTCTCTCTCTCTCTCTCTCTCGCTGAGTGAGCTGCCATTACCACATGGAGAGGCTGCTGAGCTCATGCCACAGCACCCCCTGCACCTATGGGGGAATCATCACACCTGCCCTGTCTTGCCAGGAGCCAACAGCACCCCTGCTGGCTGTGGCCATAACTACACCAAAGGGGAGGTTGTGTGACAGCCAAGAGAAGGCTGTTATTGGGTGTCTGCTTCTTTCTGTTTGTTGTTACTGCTGTTGTTGTTTTCCTTGTTATACATACATATACTGGTAAAGAACTGTTATTCCTTTTCCCATATCTTTGCCCAACAGCCCTGTAATTTCAAAGTTATAATAATTTGGAGGGAAGAGGGTCATATTTTCCATTCTAAGGGAGTAAGGGAGCTTCCCACCTTTTTTTGGCAGGCACCTGTCTTTCAAACCGAGACAAATAGGGAAATGAAAATTGGTATAACCCTGAGGTGGTGGTTCAACACATAAATGTGGTTTTAAGTGAACAAAGGGTGCGAAAGGAGAAAGGTAAAGTAGTTTTATGTGCAATTTTGGGAGTGGTTTTAACCACTGCCAAAAAGGAAAGGTATCCCAGCAAATGGGCAGAGGGGGAAATTATTGGATCTCTGCAGGATATGGTGAAAGGTTTGCAGGATCAGTTAAATGAGGAAAAGGAAAGAAGGCTTCAGGCAGAGGTGTTGCTTGTTGCTGAGTGCGATCCTATTAGGAAGCTTCAGGTGGAGCTTTGGGATGCATATGAGTGAATCTTATGTGAGAAATTGCAGGATTTAGAATCTGGACCATTTGCAGAAACACTGTCTCACAACTCTGACTTTTTGTATCCAGTGAAGGAGCTGGAAGACAGTAAATGTATCTATTATTCTGACAAAAAATGAGACGTAACATTTGCATTGTTATCTATGGGGAATAGGACAGATAGTAAGATGGAACTGATAAAGCAGCCTGATATGTTAGGCCTGATCGAGCAGAAACCATGGGAGAGACAGACACAGATAACTGCTCCCCAGGGTAGAAGTGAGCAAAAGACATGATTTGAAACTTTGTGATAAGATAATGATTACCAGGTAACCAATGTCATTAAGCATGTGCAACCAATGGGAAATTGTTACCAAAAATGGAATCCTATATAAGTACCATAAAAATAAAACCATATATAAATGCATTGTATTCTCAATAAAAATCAGCTTCTGATCCAAGCTCAGACATCCTTGTCTCTCCATCGCTGATAATTGGTGCCCCTATGTGAGGAGCAAGAAACAGCCTGTCTGTGCTGCAGTAGGCGAGCCCCCGGAACTGGAAGTGCTGGAGCGAGAACCAGGAGCAGGCCCAAAATAATCTCTCCACGAGAAGGAGGTGAGCCAGGGGGAACATGGGGCAAAGTATGTCTAAAGAACAGAGGCGTTATTGAACTAGTGTTTGCTTTGCTTGCGAAACATGGCAAATCCTTGCCAAAGCTGGACTTGAAGCTAATTCTTAAATGCGTGGCTGTTAAATGTCCTGACCTCACTGCCTCCTCTATTTTTACAACAGGTGTTTGGGATGATGTGCGGATCAAGCTCTATGATTTAGCCACTGTGGGACATGAATCAGCAATGCATATGCTCCCATCTTGGAGAATGATTTTTGAGATATTGAAGAATCAGAGCAGTCTCAGGCTGTATCCTCTGTGGATACCGCTGGCCCCCCTCCCCGCTCTGACTCTCCCTGCCCACTTGAAACTGGCACCTCTGATACTGATGAGTGGCCACAGCCATCAACCCCCCCATCTGCCCAGTCAAAGGAGGGGAAGACATCGTATCTCACAGTTGTTAGCACCTTATATTGCTGACCATAGCTCTAGTAGTGAGGAGGAGGGGGACCCCTTTGATCTGGGACTTTCAGATAACTGATGCCTCAGGTTTTAGCTTTTATATTTTTCAGATTCTGTGCTGCTTTAGTGTGTGGGTCTGGGCTTCATATTAGGGGATAGTAAGCTCTCTTCACAGAGTAGGTAGACAAAACAATTCCTTCTCTAGCTGGGGACCCAAGGACAAGAGATCCAGATCTCAGGCCCAAGAGCATAAACAACAGTGGACTAAAGAGAGAAAGACAAGAGGGATGGGACTTCATGGGCGAAGCTGTAACTGGACAATTAACTCCAATATGCTAATGGACCAAAACTTATAAAAGTGTAAGACTCCGTGACCGGTCATCCATTTTGTGACCATTTTGAGTTCACTTGGGGTATAGCTCTGGCTGGGCTCTTGTGCTGCCCAAGGTGGATCTATTGAAGCCTCCTAATAAATACCTACTTTATTATTTAGCTCCGTCTAGTCTCTGTTCTAGGTCAGCCTTTACAAAGCATCATTATGAGCCTGACCTATTCCCTCCTGACCCTCTTGATTACTGGATGCAGTTAAGGGAAAAGGCTCTTAAGGAAGGGGACTTTGATATTGCAGAGAAAATAGTCACGCCAATCAGGCTTGATGGCACCAGGGGAAACAACCCACGGTGGGAACACCTCGCTTATTTGGAAATTAAGAAACTAAATCGCACGGCTACAGAACATGGGCTGGGTTCTCCCTATTTTGCTAATCTTTTACGGTCTATGTTGTCAATTCATCTTATGACCCCTCATGATTTAAAGGGACTGGCGATCTTATTATTAACCCCAACTCATTATGCCATATTTGATGGTCAGCAGAAAAAGGGGTTAGAAACTTTGCTTGTAAGATTTGGGGGCATGCAAACCAGAATATTGCAGGTCTCACGACTGACCACCTGGCTGGAGAAGGGGCTCACTCAGACCCTGTGAGGCAAGACCAAATTCCTAGAGAGGCCCCCAAGGGTATTACCAAAGCTGTGCGTATTGCATTTTTTAAAGTTCCCAATGCTGCGACCCTCCAAAAAGTGTTTACTAAAGTAAATCAAGGACCGGCTGAATCTTATATGCAATTTACTGACTGCTTAAAACAAGCTCTTGAAAGACAAATTGAGAATGACATTGCCAGAGAGGTATTGCTTTTAAAAATAGCTGTTGAAAATGCTAATGAGGACTGTAAAAAACTCCTTAAGTCCTTGCCTAACGAGAAACCCATCCTGCTGGAAATGACTGAGGCATGTAATCACGTCGACACGCTTCAGCATATGGCAACAGTTACTGATGCGGCTGTGGGGGCTGGTACAACTAATGCCTTTGCAGCTTTGAAGATTACACTGGGGGACCCCTGAATGGGCTTTGGGTGCAGGAAATCTGGGCATTTGAAAAAGGACTATTTTGAAAAGGGGGAGGCCAGATCCAAAACTACCAGTATTTGCCCTTGGTGCCATAAGGGAAGGCATTATGCTAATCAATGTCGGTCCAAGTATGATTTTGAAAGGTGTCCAAAATCGGGAAACAGGAGACAAAGTGCAGAGCGGCACCACGCGAAGACACAAATGCCACAGCTGATGCCTCAGAGAAGACCACTGCAAGCCTCAGCCCAGCCGCCGCCCCAAGCAGCCTTCGACAGACCACAAGCAGCCTTCTCTGAACCGTCACCGATTTACCACCCGCCACACCAGGGAGTGCTGGACTAGACCTAGAAACCTCCATCACAGTAACATTACTTGATTCATCTGGTCATTTGCTTCCCACAGGAGTTTTTGGACCACCAGGGCAGCATATGCATGCATTGCTTTTATGTTGGTCATCCACCTCTTTGATGGGGCTGTTTGTTCTCCCTGGGGCTATAGAGTCTGACAATGCGATTATGATAATGGCCTGGACACCTTGACCCCCTTGCACCGTTCCCCAAGGGACTCGAATAGCTCAATTGACTTTACTTCCCCAAACCATGAGCGTACTCTTCACAGACGTAATGCAAAAAGGGAGATTTAGGTCTACTGAGACACCCCAAGTATGCTGGGTACAGCCTATATCAGAACAACGCCCCATATGCCGATGTAACCTGACATTAAAAGGAGAAGTATTGTATTTGCTGGGACCCTCGTGGCAGGAAGGAATGATGAATCTGACTCCATGTTCTCAGAAGGCTAATTTATTATTTTAAGATACTATATTATATTAAAGAATGCAATACTAAACTATACTAAAGAATACAGAAAGGATACTTACAGAATGCTAAAAAGATAATAATGAAAACTTGTGACTCTCTCCAGAGTCCCAACACAGCTTGGCACTGATTGGCCAATGGGTGAAAACAATTCACACCAGAAACCCAATGAAAGAATCACCTGTGGTAAACAATCTCCAAACACATTCCAGAGGAGCAAAACATAGGAGAATGAAATGAGATAATAATTGTTTCCCTTTTCTCTGAGGTTTCTCAGCTTCCCAGGAGAAAAATCCTGGGTGAAGGGATTTTTCCAGAGAATGTGAATGTGACAGAGAAGAGGTAACACTTGTTGGTCTCATAGACACTGGGGCTGATGTTACAGTTATCTCTCAAGCTAAATGGCCCTCACAATGGCCCGTTGCTGAAGTGCCTTCAGGCACTTTAAGGCATTGGAGGGAGCAGTTGTAGCTATCAAAGCTGCCACTTGATACAGATCAAAGGCCCTGAGGCACACCTCGCCTCAGTCAAACTGTTTGTGTTACCAGTGCTGATGGTGCTTTGGGGGAGGGATGTTCTCTCCCAGTGGGGCTTTAGAATTCAATCAGATTTTTAATGGGGGCCATTGAAGCACGAAACACTTCAACCTGGAAAACCAAAAATCTGGTTTGAGTGGATCAATGGTCCCTACCATTGCAAAAACTGCACGTGTTAACGGAGTTGGTACAACAACAACTCCTGAAAGGACATATTGTCCCTTCTACCAGTCCTTGGAATTCTCCTTTGTTTGTTATCAAAAAACAAACTGGCAAGTGGCGTTTACTCCATGATCTTCAAAAAATGAACACAGCTATGGAGGACATGGGGGCATTACATCCTGGTCTCCCATCTTCTACCATGATCCTCTGAAATTGACACTTGACTGTTATTGATTTAAAAGACTGTATTTCTGATATTCCTTTCCATCCTGAAGATGATACTAAATTTGCCTTTTCAGTTCCTAGCACAAACATGCAAGCACCCTTACAGCGATATCACTGTGTTTTTTTATCACAGGGCATGGAAAACTCCCCTACTATTTTTTCGTCAACAAATGCCTAATGTTCTTTTGTACCATTATATGGATGATATTCTTGTAGCAACTGAACAACAGGAGATCATGGAGAAAACCTTAACACTTGTCACCAAAGCTGTAAATCAGGCAGGGCTTTGCATAGCTCCTGAAAATGTAGAAAAACACCCCCATAGAGGTACTTGGGGTGGTGCATTGGAGTCCATTCAATGTCTCCCTAAGCTCTGCAAATTCAGACAGACATTCACACCTTACATAATGCACAAAAACAATCACCTGGGTGGGCTCCTTGTTAGGGATTTCAAATGCAGAGCTAAGTCCTTTTTTTGAAATGCTAAAAGGAGACTCAGACCTTTTATCACCTAGACAACTTACTTTACAAGCTCAGCAGGTGCTGCAGTGCGTATCTGATGCCTTAGCAAGCCAGTAAGCTGCACACTGGGCACCTGAGCTGCCTTTCTTTTTAATAATTTCGCATCCAGCAAAACAACCCCATGCTTTGATTTATCAATGGGACTCCAAGGCACCAGACTCTTTGCTTATCATTGAATGGATTATTTTACCACACCAAATGACCAAAAGCATCACTACCCAACATGAAATGATGGCCCAACTAGTTGTTAAGGCCTGACAGAGACTCACTTCTTTTGGGGGAGTGGAATTTTCCACTATTTTCCTGCCTCTTGCCACCTTTTATTTAAATTGGATATTTCAGGAATCAGAGGCTGCTCAGATAGCCTTTGCTGAATTCAGCGGACAAATTTCAATACATCCTCCAAAACACAAACTTTTAACACCTCTATTTCAATTGATAGAAAAACCAAAGAAGAGTGAGGTTCCAATTCAAGCCTTAACAGTATTTGCAGATGGTTCTGGTTGCTTTCATAAATCAGTGGTAGTATGGAGACATCTCTCTTCTAGTGCCTGGAAAGCAGATATATCCACAGTTGAGGGGTCCCCCCCACATTGTTGAACTTGTTGTTGTCAGAGCTTTTCAAAAATTTTCTGTTCCTTTTAATCTGGTTACAGATTCAGCTTATGTTGCAGGAATCATGATGAGATCTGAAGCATCAGTTTTGAAAGAGGTTGAAAATTCACAACTTTTTTTTATTGGTTGCAGCTCCTTGTTTTTTCCTTAGAAAATAGAACATCCCCTTACTTTGTTATGCATATTCAATGGCATACAGACCTTCCTGGATATTTGGCTGAAGGGAAATCTCAGAATCTCTACTGGTTAGGATGACCCCGAGATGCATTAGAAAGTCTCTTTTCCCAGCCTGGCAGTCAAAGAAGGAGTCAGGATTCTTCAGCTGTGGTTTTCAAGGTTGTTTATTTTTCTGTTATCTATAACATTCTTTCTCTGGCCTGCTGAGGTCTGTTCAGCAGGTCAATCCGAGGCACACTGACCGCCTTCAGAGGCAGTGTTATCTTTTATACTAAAAACTACGTGTACGTTATTTCCAATAATTTTCCAATACCTATCACCTATGTTAGACAGTGTGTTCCTACCTTAAACCAATCCAAAAGTGCCACCATCACCCAGAAGATGGAGGCTAGGAAGAAGGAGAAAGAAGGAGAAAACATGCCCAAATTCCTCCATCTTGGGACCCCGAGCCCCCATTCTAAAAACCCAAAAATTCTACTTTTTCACCCTGTGACAACTAACTATTATTCTACTTAAACTCTCCTGACTTGTAATTCTTTGTACAAAGCTGGTAATTTGCTCCATGGGTCAAAATCAAAGTCACAGGTGTCTTGGGCTCTGTGCCAAGGTCTCTGAGCCCCCTGGCAGGGGCTCGAGCCATCCAGGACAGCCAGAGAGATGTCCTGGGTTCCGACAGGGAAAAGGCAGGCTCACCTTTTAATAATGCCTGGACAGCAATCTGTCCTACCTAATAAGATGGAACAGTCTAAATGGAGCCATTATTTTTTTCTTTAAAATGCTGCCACTTTGATTTGACACTTTGTCATTACTAAAGCCCAAGCTTCAGGAATTATTGCTGTTTGTCCTGATTGCTAAAGGTGTTCTTTTGTCTCTGTTGCAGGAGGAGTTAATCCCAGAGGGCTTCAGAGACTTCAAGTCTGGCGGTCACACGTTAACCATTTTTCTGAGTTTGGCCATTTAAAATATGTTCATTCTTCTATTGATACCTTTTCTGGTGCTCTTTTTGTATCAGCCCATTCAGGGGAAACAGCTAAAGATGTCTGTAGACACTTCACTGCTGCTTTTGCAACTCTTGGTATACCATCTGAAGTAAAGACAGACAATGGCCCAGCTTATACTTCCCGTCAAGTTGCTACCTTTTTTGCCTTATGGAGAAGTACGCACAAAACAGGTACTCCTCATTCCCCAACAGGCCAATCTCTCATTGAACAGGCTCATGGCTCCCCCAAGCATCTCTTAGGTCAACAGAAGGGGGGAGCTGGAGACGGCACCCCTGCCAAGAGACTACAGAAAGCCCTTTATGTTTTCACCTTTTTGAATTGTTCTTTGATGGACCCTAACCCACTGATCGCTTGACATTTTAATTGTAATTCACAATTGCAACAAAAGGAAAATCCCCCTGTTTTAGTGAAGGATATAGAATCCAGTAAGATATTGGGGCCTTATCCTTTGGTCACCTGGGGTAGAGGTTTTGCTTGTGTCTCCACAGAGAATGGTCCCAAGTGGATTCAAGCAAAGAATGTGGAGATGTTTCGAGAACCTTTGACTGCATCACCTGAAGATTCACCTCTAACACCAACATCAGAGGAGAACCCTTGTGAACAGGACCTTGTCACTGCATCAGCACCTGTCTGAATGCAAATGTATTTAATGTGGGATACTGTGGTATTGTACATCTCATAAAAAGTGAGATACTTGCTGTCAATGCAATCCAACAAGATGCAGCAGAATGATTAGTGTGTGGGTATAAGTTTGGTCTACCTGAACAATTGAAAATTACTCTGGAGCAGTGGCTTACTGCTACTGAGAATAAGGATAAATTATGATTTCCCGAATACTATGGTATTTACTGGGAATTGTTTCTAGTGTTCAGACACGGCCTGTTAGCCGATCTAAAACAAATGTTTAGGTAACCTTAGCAAATTATACAGGACAAGATACATTGTGTTTGGCCACTGCATCCCCTGATAATTCTTTTTCAATGTGCCTTGTTGCTCTGCCCTTAGACAATTGGCCTTGCCTGACTCAAGCCAATACAATGTTGCAAAACAGCAATCATGCTGACGCCTGAGATCAATGGACCCCTTATCTCTCCCTGGCATCCCTTGAGCCTCAAGAGTTAGAACTCCTGGGCTCAGTGAAAATGGATCTTTGTGTAAGGTTTAATTATTCTGGGAAAAATCAGTCTAAGGCTTGGGATATTTTCCCTCATCACCCTGTATATAAAAATGCGAGCACTTGGTGTCATTATAAATCCGGAATTATTTCTAGCTCAACCAATGCTCCATTACTTTTACCTCCTGGGGTATTTTTAATTTGTGGGGATAGGGCTTGGCCTGCCATCCCATCACATATTAAAGGAGGACCATGTAGCCTATGGCGATTATCCCTTTTAACCCCAAACACGTCCATGATTTTTCAACATAAATATCCCTCTAGAATTAAGCAAACCTTACATGCTTTTGACAAAGATTGTGATGACCAGTTTGATTTTTGGTCCAAAGGACAGCAATGGGCAGCATCGTTTTTTACCCCCAGTCTAGCAGCAGGAAAAGCTTTAGGATTATTTAACAAATTAGGTTGTTGGCTAGCTAAACAAACTAATGCTACGTCCTTAGCATTAACAGGACTTTTAACTGATGTTGATTCTATTAGACATGCTACTTTGCAAAATAGGGCAGTGATAGATTTTTTTGCTTTTAGCACAAAGACATGGATGTGAAGAATTCAATGGAATGTGTTGCATGAATCTTTCCAACCACTCCTAATCGATCCATGCAAGCATTCAAGCCATGAAAGAGGTTGTAAAAAAACTGCAAGTAGATGATGGATTTGATTGGCTAGGCCAACTTCTGGGAGATTGGGGACTTAGTGAATGGATAAGAAATTTAGTTAAAATAGGCTTATATGTATTAGGCATTATATGATGTATTTTTATAGTTATTCCTTGTATTTTCCAGTGTGTAAAAAATTAACAAAGTCACTTAAGAGTGTATTGAAAGGAAAGGGGGAGGTATGGGGAATAAGACAGAGAGTACAATGGAACTGATAAAGTAGCCTGATATCTTGGGTTTGATCAAGCAGAAACCATGGGAGAGACAGACACAGATAACTGCTCCCTGGGGTAGAAGTGAGCAAGAGACATGCTTTGAAACTTTGTGATAAGATAATGATTACCAGGTAACCAATGTCATGAAGCATGTGCAACCAATGGGAAATTGTTACCAAAAATAGAATCCTATATAAGTATGTCCTAGGTTTCAATATAAAAATGTATTCTATTCCCATCCTCAAGAGCTGCTGAAACCAGGAGGGGTATTGTTTTTTTCCTTATCTCCTGTTAACGGGCCCATCAATGTCTTACCCAGCCATTTCTGTTTAATGGGTAATCAAGGACCCACCGCATGACTCAGAATGATATCAGCCCATTGTGAGATGCTCTGCCCAGGGGGGAGGAGTTAAGCATCCCCACCTGGATAGACTCTGGGTTTTGGGACAGAGCAGTCAGTCTTTCCACTGGATTCCCAGAGGAATGGCTGCCCTTACCTACTGGTTTCCAGAGGACAAGAGCTACCAGATTGTTTCTACAGGATCACCACTTCAACAAGACCATTTCATCTGGACTGCTACCACCACCCTAACTAGCAGGGTGTCAGGTTGTATTCTGACTCTGTCAGTGGTTTTTCTTTTGTATTATTGCATGCATTTGGGTTTTTTCCCCTTTTCCTAATAAATTGTATTTCTGACTTGGAGTCTCTCACTGGTTTTGCTTTCAAACCAGAACATAGATTTTGGTGTCCAACATGAGGCCAGAGGTACTGAGAAAAGTCAAAATTACAGTTTTGTATTGTAGAAGCCACCTATTTGCTATGATGCTCAACATGCTTATGTGGGTCTTATACCTAGCTCTCTATATTTTTCCATCCATGGGGAATTATCTGTCGATTATAATGCTCCTGTGTAAACCAGGGTATGGTATAAAAATTGCTTTATTGGTCTGTCTATTGCATGATAACCTCGGAGGTAATGAACATAATTTGGAATATGTACTCGATTTTGTTTGCTTGTCCTAATCTAGGCTGCTACGTCTAGGGCCTCAACAATCACACCCAACCCCTGGGGGGAGGGGTAAAGAATTACTTTTTCAAGCCTTTCAGGTTTGACACGGCAGTTTTTGAAAATGTTGAGTTCTCTCTGGATGCCAAGGACAGCATAGTGTTGTTGTTAGTTCTGCTTTGCCTTCTCTGCACAGCCTGCAACATGCTTAGAAACAAAGCACTACATGGTGTGGTGCAGCATTTTCTTGAGGAAGAGGAAAGGAGAAGCAAAGCAACAGTGTCCGTGTCCACACAGAATGCCACAGAGGAGGAAAGAACCAAATGCCAAACAACAGCATCCATGTCTACGCAGACTATTTCTGACTTGGAGTCTCTCACTGGTTTTGCTTTCAAACCAGAACAAAGCACCATACCCGTAAAACCATGTAAAATGTGTTGTATTCTCAGTAAAAATCAGCTTCTGATCCAAGCTCAGATGTCCCTGTCTCTCCATTCTGATGATGAAGAAGTAACATTACGGCCCCAAATTAAAACTGACACCACAGATGATGGTCAGGGTCAGCAAACTGCTACTAAAATGGTGCTGTATAAGGCAACTGAGATATCTGTTCCAGGAAAAGTATAGCAGGCTTACATGGGATGGAAACATTGGGGTGATTCCAACAAGAAAGAACTGAAGAAAGATGATTCTTCATCTCCTTCAACTCCTGAATCTACTAGACCTCGGGGTAGAGTGGAAAATCACACATGAAAAATGATCCCATTCAATCAAATTCAGGTGTTTAATTTGCAAAAGCATTATGGCCACAAGCCAGGCAAGATTGAAATCCAGCAAGTAGAATCCTATCAATGCATGCATAATAATGGCCCATACATTCAGATTCCAGTAGGTTCTTGTCAACAATTGATTAAATTTCTAATTGATACAGGAGCACAACATTTCATATTGACCCAGCAGGATGCCAAGAAGTAGGGTGTGCAACTCAGGCGGCAAAGAGTTAAAATCACTGGAGTAAATGGAGCAAGTGTTACCTGCTGAGCTGCTAAGATTAATTTATGGCTCCTGGGTGAGAAGCAGGATGTCAGCTACTATTTTTTCAATTAAAGATTACAATGAAAACATTCTAGGTTTTGATCTTCCTAATGATTGAATCTGGTGTCTGCTGAGCAGTAGTGTGTGGATCTTTGGTTCGAGCATCAACCCTAACAGAAATCCAGAGACTGCAGTGTGCTTGCTCTGCACGACACCTGCACTCCCTGATTCAAGGATTGCTAGTGTATCACAGTGCCAAATTTTTGCTGTGGAAATTTGGCCCCTCTAACACCTGTGGTACCCAATATCACAAACCTAGCAGCCACAATACAAGCAGACGTGCTTGAGCATTGACAGGGTGGTAGCATGTTTGGGGAAAAAAGGTATTATCACTCACTCAAACCTCCCTTCTAATTCTCCTATCTGGTCTGTGAAAGACCTGAACAGACAGTCCTGGCTCACAGTTTATTATAGGTAGTGGCCTGCTTGGCCTGCTCAGAGCATACTGACATTGCTGAAAGCTCAGCGTAGAAGAGCGGCTTGTCATGTTTATCTTGACTTTGATAAAAGCTTTCTGTTCTCTTGGGGAAGGTGCATACCAGAGGGATGACTACAGCCATACAGCACGTGTGAATGTTTTTCTTTTACCACCCAGAATGCTGGGAGGTGGCATGTTTGAGAGGCATTACCAACCTCTCTCATTGGCCCAGTTTTGGTCAGCAGCATGTCTATCTTCAGAGCCATCAGCTGTTTGGTCTGCTGGACATGGTGGGAAGCTTCATCTCTGTGGTAATATATTTAAGAACATAAAAACAAAAGTCACAAGTTTGTGCTTGCAGTTAGAGAAGAGGAGGATGTCGTTGTGGAGATAGTCATAACAAACAGAAGAACAGAAGAACACACTGTATTTAAGAAGGCTTCTCTATATTTATTTTACAGCATGCTGTCTTTTTATACTCTTCCACAACGTTTATACATATTCATTGGTCAGAACAAATCAACATAGTATTCATTGCAGCAAGGCGGCCTCCACCACTGTTTTCCACCCAAAACCTTACTACAGGCCACTCGTTTATCTCTCTCCCTCCTTTGTTTCCATGCTGACAGCCTTGGTAAAGCTCCTTTCAGGAGCAAAGGTGACTTTTATCAGCTCCTGTTGGAACCCAGGACATCCCTCTGAGTGCCCTGGATGGCTTGAGCCTCTGCCAGGGGGCTCAGAGACCTTGGCAAGAAGCCAAAAACACCTGTGCCTTTGATTTTAACCCATGGAAAAAATTACCAACTTTATATGAAGATTTACAAGCCATGAGAGTTTAAGTAGAACGATAGTTAGTTTGTTAGAAGATAGAAAAGTAGAATTTTGGGTTTTTAGAATGGGGGTTCAGAAGCCAAGATGGAGGGATTTGGGCATGCCTTGTCCTTCTTTCTTCTTCCTAGCCTCCATCTTCTGGGTGATGGTGGCACTTTTGGATTGGTTTAAAGTAGAAATAAACTGTCTAACATAGGCGATAGGCATTGGAAAATTATTGTAAATAATGTACATGTAGATGTACATGTAGTTTTTAATATAAAAGATAACACCGCCTCTGGGGCGGTCAGCGTGCCACAGACCAACTTGGTAGACAGACCTCAGCAGGTCAGGAAAAGAATGTTATAGATAACAAAGAATAAACAATCCTGACAATCACAGCCAAAGAATCCTGACTCCTTCTCCAATCTCGGGGCTGGGAAAAAGAGACTTTCTAACACCTTGGGGTCATCTCAACAACAGAAACCCCGAGAAGCTCCTCTCTTTCTGACTCACAGACCAGCTATGAGCCCCTTCCACAGGAGGAGGTAAGAATGTGTGAGGGAAAACAACATGGCGACACCAAGGTCAGTGGAGAAGGAGGGGGAGGAGGTTCTCCAAGCACCAGAGTTGAGATTCCTCTGCAGGTTGTGGTGAAGACCATGGTGAAGTAGGCTGTCCCCCTGGGTGGGATGGGTCCACGGGGGATGCAGAGACCCACCTGCAGCCCGTGGGGGAGGTGCCCATGCTGGAGTGGGTAGATGCCTGGAGGAGGCTGTGATCCAGTGGAAGACCCAGTGGAGAGAGGGGGCTCTTGCTTCCAAGCTGAGGCAACCTGTCCTCAGAGGACTGCATCCCGTGGAAAGAGACCCATGTTGCAGAAGTTCTGGGAGGATTGTCTGCCTGTGGGGGGAGTTCATGTTACAGCAGGTGTGGTGAGTGGACCCACACCAGAGAAGTTCACAGAGAACTGTCTCCCGTGGGAGGGACCCCATAGCCTCACAGGGGAAGGGCTCCTCTCCTGGAGCAGTGGAAGAAAATCTCGGTGATGAACTGACCAAAACCCCCATGCCCTGTCTCCCTGTGCTGTCAGTGGGAAGGAGGGAGGGGCTGGGGGGATAAGGTGTTTTAAGGGCTGATTTTACTTCTCATTATCCTCCTCTGATTCTCTTAGTAATAAATTTCACTTTGCAATTTGAGCCTATTTTGCCCTTGAAATGTTTCTCCTGGTCTTTATCTCACTCATGAAGTGTTTAGTTATTTTCTTTTCCCTTCTGTGCCCAGCTGTGGCAGGGGAGGGTGAGTGAGTGACTCTCGTGGGTGCCTGACATTGGGCCAGTGTCAAACCATGACACTGTACTCAGTATTTCATCCACACCTCTTGATTCCCTTAAATGTATTTCTAAGGCTTCAAAAGGGGCATGTGGTTTGTGCTTACCTTTTCCAAAAAAGGCATTCGGTACAGTGTAAATAACAGATGCTCAATGACACACAGAAGCCATTTAGCCCCAGGCAATGGCCACACCATTAGAGAGGATAGGGGAGATACAGCAGGGTTTCCCAGATGTGGGATCCTCACCATCACTCTTTCTGGTACACCTCTGTTTGTAAAATCTCACCAGAGTGCTCAGATATGCAGGCCCTGTTGATGTCATTTAGCTTGTTGTCTAGAAGATTCTCAGGTTTTGTGCAAAGTTTAAGTGCCCTGGAGATGAAGGTGTCCAAGTCAAACTCAGGGTCTGTTTCACTGTTCACCTCTGTGGGTTCTTTGTGGAGATGGTGTGGAAAAGATGGCAGACTTTGCTCCTGAATCTCTGGAAGAGAGCTGGGACACTCAGACCCATCTGCATACTCTTCACCCACTGAGCAGTCTCCAGTAAGAGGTTGGATGGTTCTTTTTCCAGTGATAGCTCAGCTGCAGGTGCTATGGTTGCTCTTTTCCAGTGGGATAAATCTAAAATTAGCTTGGGATCTGAGTAATGATGGGGCTTATTGTCTCTCCCTAGCAATTTGTCCAAATAGGAAGGTGACCCTGCTTTGTAATCACATGATTTCCCACAATTGGCATTAAATACTCGTTCCATGGATGAGCAGGATAGCTCCAAGAACCTCGGCAAGCTGCTTTGTGAGTATTTCCGTGGATCAACCTGTACTTCTTCAGCGATGGATTCAGACCCTGCCCAGGAGTTCCGGTGAACCTCATCCATGTCATGGTGTTTATAGTGTCTCCATTCCAAATCAGAGGAGAGGCTTATGTGATATTTGTGAAAGACATGCTGCTATTACACACACAGATGATGGCTTAATTGGAAACAGCAGTGCTCAAACCAATATGCTTTGCCTTTTACTTGCTAATATACCATTTACCTAGAGGTCACTAAGTTCTTATTAATACTAAAGACCTTTTTCTTGTGTGCTAAAAAAGATGGGGGTGGGTGAGTAATTTATTATGAATCTGAGATGGGACCAGTAGCAGGAATAAAACCCCAACAACCGAGTCAATTGGCCCCTTCATTTAGTCTTTCATCTTCTCTCCACTTGGGATTAAAACATGATTATCAACATTAATAATCAAACTGTCCCTCAGCCCACAGACAAGTAACACAGTGTGAGTGCTCCCTGTCTGTTGCCATAAAAGTAAAAAAGATGAGCTTAAATCCCCACTGAGATTGGACATCACCAGTTTACTCTGACAGTGAGGACCAACAGCAGCCCTGAAGGATCACATTGCTAAGTGATAACTTCTCCAGCCAATTAAACTCCCTTGATTGCAATTACCCAATAACATCCGTTCTTGGACAGTTTTCAAAGTGACATCTAATTTACTGGTTCCTAACTGAGCTGCTTTTAAGACATGTTATCCCAGGTATTGAGGCTCTATGTCCTGTACCAAGGGGGTCCGGTACCTTGAGCTGCAGGACCATGACTGAGAGAATGAACAACTCCCAGTCAATCCTGAAACTACGAGATCTGCTGCTCCAGCTGGATCCTGACAAATCTATGGGGACTGATGGGATTCATCCAAGAATCCTCAAAGAGCTGGCTGATGTAATCTCAAAACCCTACTCAGCTATCAGGAGTCTTAGGAATCTGCAGAGGTCCTAGCTGACTGGAAGATGGCAAACACTGTCCAGATTTTCAAGAAGGGCAAGAAAAAGGACCCTGGAAACTATAGGCTTGGAAGTCTCACTTCAGTGCTTGTGGAGTGCTCCTGTTCCTAAGAGGCGGGAATTTGATTGTACCCTCCTTATGTTGCTAATAACTCCTCCCTTGACCCAAACCCTCACTCCACCCCTGCGATACCCAATAAAAACCCCATGACCCTGCCTTTGCCTGGTCTTTCATCTTTGTCCCACCCCTCCTTCCCGGGGCTAATAAATGGATTCTGGAGCTTTATGAAACGAAGACCCGTCTCGTTTGTTCCCATGCCCAGCACCGGCAGCTGCACCCTCCCTGGATACGATGAACTGTGTTGCAACGCAATGCAACAAATGGCGGAGAATGCAGGCAACCAGTGAGAACAGCACAACTGGCACCTCGTAAGTCACCCGCTGATGGTTACACCTTGTGGGACCCCTATCTTAAAAAGGAGGACTCAAGAGTACCATGGCGAGAGGCCAAGTTGAGAGTGACCTTAAAAACATGGGGGGAGGGGAATTCCAAGTAAGGAGACCAGCTTACTGGGACCGGACAATGGGACTGACATCTACCATCACTCAGCAAGACATTTATGAATGGTTAATTTTTCTCATTTTTTATGGGAGGGAGTTTTTAAGTGGTACAAGTGGCTAGTCTGCCTGCAAAAAGGACCATTCTACGGACTCTTGTCAACTTTCCCGACATGTCTGCTGCAGCTTATGGACATTAAAGCCCTGGAGGCTACTTATGCATGGTTATGGATGATTGCATGCAGTGTGTCATGGCCCTAGATCAGTGGTCCCCCCTCCTGTAAACCCCAACGTTTTTCAGTTTTTGTGAAGCTGCCCATGTCTTTCCTTACCCTTTTGTTCCTAAGACAGCAGCAAGGAGTGACAACTGCCAGGATGGCATGGAGTTGCTACCGTCTCTCTGTCACCCCCTGTCCCTCTCCACCACCCTATACCCCTTTTCCTGAAGGCAGAACAAGGGTCAGAATCCATCCAGAAGTGATGCAGGAGTGCTACTGTCCTCTCACTGTCCTGTGTCCTCCTTTACTCCCTGTCTTTCCATATCCCCCTGTTCCCTACCCGGGAAGGTGATGGCTGCCCTGTCCTGAGCTCTCCTTCTAAAAATGGCGCTTACCACGCTGTTTAAGATTCCCCCTTTTCCTGTCCAAGTTCTTATTTTCTGGTCCCAAACCTCCCCTTCCCCCCTACTTACTTCCCTCCCTTCTTGCTGTACGGCTGCAGCTGGCCCCACCCCAGGCCTGCATGGCAGGGCTGCTTGGCCCAGTGAGAAGCCAGCCCCTGGAGCTGGCCCTGCTCCAAGCCCTACACCTGGGGCCCTCACCGCTTCTCTCGCTTTGCAGTCATCATCATCCAAAATAACAACATCCATAACACCAGTGCCAAAACTGAGACTGAACACTAAGGACTGTGTCTCTTGTGAAAAGGTGATCAAAGAACTGCACCCCTGCTGGTGAGAAGATCAAAAGCCAGAGGAGATTGAACTATTAACTCATTAAGTAAAATGTATTCATTTAATAAAGCATCATCATTTCTGTTACCATATCCTTGGTGATTAAGTCTCAAATGCTTTTCTATTCCTTGTTAATTTAGCTTAATAATTTTCATTTTGGTTTTGTAAACTATTAAGTCATATTCCCGAGAATCCCCTTATTCTAAGCTATTCAACATACATTGATCAATTTAAAAATGGGGGAGTTGTGGAGTGCCCCTGTTCCTAAGAGGCGGGAATTTGATTGTACCCTCCTTATGTTGCTAATAACTCCTCCCTTGACCCAAACCCTAACTCCACGCCTGCGATACCCAATAAAAACCCCATGAACCCTGCCTTTGCCCGGTCTTTCATCTTCGTCCCACCCCTCCTCCCCAGGGGTAATAAATGGATTCTGGAGCTTTATGAAACGAAGACCTGTCTCGTTTGTTCCCATGCCCAGCACTGCAGCTGCACCCTCCCTGGACATGATGAACTCTATTGCAACCTGTGAGACAAAGTAGAAATTCTCCAGAGTAGAAATCCATTTTGATTTAAGTGAAATGTACATCTTTAAGTCTGTGTAGCCTGACTGCAAGGCCTAGGCTCAAGAGAAACTGCTTCAATGAAGGACAGAGATAAGGGAAGACAGAAGGTGATAGAGAGACACAGAGAGACTGCTGTGAGAGCAGGTCAACCTGACCTAGGAATTCTTTCTGATAAAGAAGAACTAGCAGCAAATGTCACGCAAAATTCGTAAAAATGAATATGTATGAACCTATTGTGAAACTGTATGTATATGTATTTGAGAGAGAGATAAAAAGGGACCTGAAATTCCTAGAGGTACGCATGTCTTTTAAGGAGAGTAATCTCCACATGCATGCAGCGCTGTAATAATAAACATACCAGCTTTACAACTTTCACAGAGTTGTGGAGTTTTTGGCTATCTCCGCAAAACACCTGATGCAACAAGTTCCTGGTAAAGTTATGGTGTAAGTTATTCTGGGAGATATTGAAAAACACCTGAAAGACAATGCAGTCATTGGTCACAGCCAGCACAGCTTCTTGAGATGGAAAGTCCTGCTTATAAAACCTGATTTCCTTTTATGACAATGTAACCTACCTAGCTCATCAAAGGAAGCCAGTTGATGTAATCTTCTTGGATTTCAGTAAAGCTTTTGATGCTGTCTCTCACAGGATCCTTCTGGACAGAAAAACCAGCACACAGCTGGATAAACACATCATGCAGTGGGTGAGCAACTGGCTCACAGGTTGGGCACAAAGGGTTATAGTGAATGGGGTGACATCAGACTGGCAATCTGTCACTAGCAGGGTTCTACAGGACTCCATCTTAGGCCCTGTGTTCTTCAATATCTTCATAAATGACTTGGATGCAAGACTAGAAGGGATACTGAGCCTAGTAACTGGGGAAATCATCTAAGACATGAGAGACCTCAGCTCAAGGCTTTGATCTACTCCTAACTTCCCATATGGCTGAGGAAGAACTTTCCAATGGTACCTTTTCATCAGGGCTTCCCTGTTGATAGTGGGGACCGAGAATGCGAAACGCGGTGCATCGTCAGGGCGTAGGGGAATTTGGAAAAAACAATCTTTTATATCAATAACAGCTAATTTCCAATCCTGGGGAAGCATCAATGGGGATGGCATACCAGGTTGGAGAGAGCCCATATCTTCAATGACATTATTAATTTGTCGGAGGTCGTGGAGGAGCTGCCATCTCTTTTTGTCAGCTTTCTGAATGACAAACACTGGAGAATTCCACGGAGACGTGGTCTCCACAATGTGACCCTTTTTCAGTTGCTTTTCCACAAGCTCCTCAAGCACCTTCAGTTTTTGTTTACTGAGTGTCCACTGCTCTACCCGAACTGGTGTGTCTGTCTTCCAATTCAGTTTTTGGGTGTAGCGCTTTTCAGTGACCGCTGCCCAAAAATCCTGTGGAAAGTCTGGAATATCAATTGTGACACCCCACTGAGCCATTAAATCTGTTCCTAACAATGGTTCCGGATAATCTAACACAAATGGAAGTATATTTGTCAGTTGTCCATTTGGTCCCTCGATTTGGATGACACTCTTGGATTGTCTTGCCAATTGCATGCCCCCTACACCTTGAACGTGACCAGTCACGTTTTGCAAAGGCCAATGTGCTGGCCAGTCCTGTGCTGGGATCACTGTGCAGTCTGCACCCATGTCTACAAGCATCTCAATGCGTTTTGACTCCCCACCCCCACTGACATTACACCATAATTTGGGTTTGTTTTTCCCAATAACTTGGACCCGGGCGACTGTGGGCCCTTGTTTTTCGGTGCCTTCAGGTAAACTCGGCACAGGGATAGCTTGTGCAACAATTTGTCCCTTGGGAAGAAACAGGGGTGGGTGGAAACAGTGCAGCCCAAGAATTAATTGCTCAGGATCTGATGTTGTCATTCCTGGAGCAATTTCGATCTCATGTGGTGTGTGTTTGGTGTCCCCAATGAGGATGTACTTACAGCGAATTCGGTGGCAAGTACCCTGCTGTTGTGGGTTCACGGAGACAAAATGCCAGTCAGTGTCTTTCAGGTGGAGTGGTTCTGTCAGCTGCAATCTGTAAGGCTCATTAGCAGAAGTTGTGGTTAACATAGGTTCACCTAAGTCATAACAAAGGTTATTTGGTTTCACTTTCAGTGGTGGACCAGCAGAAATGGTACTTGAAGCATCTGCTTCACTTAGAGAAATAGGCATGTTACGGCGCGCTTGGTCTTTTTTGCTTCCCTCATTGCCTTGGCGTGCTCTTTTTGTGTCTGCGCGCCTGGCAGGCGGGCGCTCCCCATTCAGTTTTTTTGTTGTTGTTGACCCCCTGGGAGCACTTGTAGTTCTCCTCCCCTGCTATTTTTAAATTAATCAAATTGATTTTTCAGGGGACACTGGTTACTCCAGTGCCCAAGGTTGTTACAAAGCAGGCATGGCTTTGTGGGGTCAACCCTTGCTGGTCTTCGCTGCTGCCCAGTGTGCTGCTGTGCTGAGGGAATGGGCGCAGGGCTGGCAACGGCGACTCGCTGAGGTGGTCTTGGCAGCAGCTTTGGTCTGGTGTCTTCAGCCACACTCATCAAAGGCACTTTCCTGTTACAGACTAGAAGCATATCTTTTAGCGTAGGGGGAGTTTCTAGAGGTAAGCTTAAAATTGCTGCTCGACACTGCTCATTTGCGTTTGTAAATGCCATTTCCTCTAAAACCTCTTCCCTTGCATTCTCTTTTTAAACTTGGATTTCAATAGCTCTAGTCAACCTTTCTACAAATTTCAAAAAAGGCTCTGATGGTAGCTGCTTGATCTTACTATAAGGCTCAAATAGGCCTTCAGGTTGGAGGGAAAAGAAGGCCTTTTCAGCTGCTTCTTTGACTCTCTCAAGGGCTTCTACAGGAATTAGTGCAGCTTGGATTGGGCCTAAAGACCATTAGCCCTCACCAGCGAGATGCTCAATGGTAATTGGCAAGCCATTGGCATCCTTTGCTGTGTTTGGATCAGCATGCAAGTCTGGGAGAGCTTCCTTTAACAGTTGTTTCCATGCCGATTCCCATAATTTGAATTCAGTAGAGGTCATGAGGCACGAAAAAAGCTGTTTTAAATCATGTGGTATAATAAAGCCTCTATTCTGGCCTTATTATCGAGCAGTGCAAGATGGCCCAGGAGCCCAGTCCTCAGGGAGAAAGGGTGCCCGAAAGCTCAGCTAGCTCATGGCCCTTGCTGCAGGTTACCCCCTTAGCAAGCTTGGTGATTGCCAGCTCTATAGTGGTATCAGCTCTCTTAGGTTATCAGCTCTTAGCTTGCTAGGTAGATAGCCCTTGGCTTGAGGCTGCAGCAGATGGCGAGAGAGGAGGAGCGCCTTGGTGTTCCACAGCGAAGGTTTATTGCGGGAGAGGCCGTGAAGGTTCCAACGACAGCTCTTCTTCTGTTGAATGGGCTAAAATAGTCCCCTTCTATAGGGTTAAGGGGGATCCAAACTTGACCAATAGTAATGTTTAGGTAAAATGGCCTATAGGGTTACAGAGATAAGCTTTGGGGCGGGGGTTCTGAGAGACAGGAACTTATGATGACTCAGCAGTTCCTACTGTTCAATTCTCCATGGAGCTTTAACAAGCTCCATGGGGTTTGCTACAACTCCACTTTCTGTTTTTACAAAAAAGGCGTTCACTATAGTTCTTTTGAAACAGTGAACAAGGCACGAGAACATAGCTAACACAATAACAACTACAAGGAGAATCCACAACATTCCCTTAACCAAAGATGCAACCCATCCTGTTAATCCCCATTGCCCAAAAAGTTCATTGACCCAGTCTGGGATTCTCTCTACTTTCAAGTCCTTCATGAGATCTTTCAGTTTCTGGATGTTCACATGGATGGATTCCGAGCATGAAGAGAGGTTGAAGCAGCACATCCCTTCGAAGTCTTCACAGCCGTGTCCATGGGCAAGCAGCAGGAAGTCAATTGCTGCTCGATTTTGGAGAGAAGCCTGTCTTGTGGTTTCTTCTTCCTTTAAAAGATCGCTCAGGGCTGCAGATGTAGCGTTAGCTTGTTTACTGAGCCAGCACCCAAGGTGATTGATTTCACCGAGGGCTTTAGCTGCAGCTACCCATGGTAAGAATAGGGAGACAGCAATCTTTTTTGGTTTGTTCCAATCGTATAATTTGGGATCACAATTTTCATCAAATTCAGTGTAGGACCTTTTTTGGCGTTTTGATTGACTTTCTTTTTTCCAATTATGTAACAGGGTGATGTTTGTAGTGAGGGTAGAAAGTTTTCCAAGGGTACAGGGACCTCCCTGGACTTGGGAGGGGATCCCAGCCCATACTCTGTCACCACAGATGAGAAACGTTCCCTTGGGTAATACTTTGGGGTGGAGAGAAGACACAGAAATCACACGAGCCATGTAATTGCACTAATCATGAGAGTTATAGGCTTTGTTAATTGGTGATATATCCTTTCGCTATGTGTTTTTGTTCTGGTTAATTTCTGGCCAATTGTTTTTTGGACGTCTAAAGTAAAATTTGACACAATATGTGGCCTTGGAGGACCCCAACAGATCTAATTCTTGGGGTTCCTCTTGAGCATCTGGCAGAATTTTTGTCCACTCATCCCAAGTATCAGCCACATTGGGTCTCTTACCTGTTGTGCAGAGGAGCTCTGAGTTATAGACGGGCCAGTCATCTGCTACAAAGGGAATTCCTACCAGACATGTGGAAAGTGGGTTATCAATGCTTCCCATGGACAAGCACATGTTGTCCTGTTTTAATGTTTTTGCTAAGGTTACCCAAACATTATGGCTAGGCTGTGGGCTAATCCAGCCGAAGGCACGTGGTACGGTAAAGAACATCCAGGCAGCAGTGAGGACAGCACCAACGGAGATATTTTTCATCTTTGCACAGGGATAGGGCGTCTGATAGGGAATATAAGCAGAATTTGTTATCTTTATGATGGGAGGGTTTTCTCCCTTGTTTCTTTCTCTGTTCCCCTCCTCCCCCCCCTGTGATGGTGGTCACAGGGGTTTGCAGGTGAAGAGAGAGACGAGATTGTTGACTCCATGTTCAAAAGGCTTGATTTATTATTTTATGATATATATATATAACATTATAACTATACTAAAAAGAAAAAGAAAGGAAAAGGTTCCTCAGAAGCTTGCTAAGCTAAGAATAGAACAGAAAAGAATGATAAGAAAGGCAGCTCTCTCGGACTCTCTCTGATATAGCTCCGTCTTGATTGGCCATTAATTATAAACATCCAAGAGGAGCCAATCACAGGTGGACCTGTTGCATTCCACAGCAGCAGATAATAATTGTTTACATTTGTTGCTGAAACTTCTCAGCTTCAGCAGGAAAATCCTAAAGAAAAGATTTTCACAAAAAGACGTCTGCGACACCCCCCTTTTTTCTTTTAATTTCTAAACTACACTAAGGGAGGAGTGGGTAGAAGGTTAAGGGGTTTTAAAAGGTTAGGAAGAGGGAATAATAGGGTTTTTTGGGATACAAAAAAAAAAAAGGGTAACAACACATAATTCAGAGAACACTTTTGTGTCAAGGCTATCTATGGCTTGATGCAGCAGAATGATATTTAGGTTTCAATTTTGTCTGCTGTCTTGTGATGGGGGCAGTCTGTTCTTGTGTTTGTGGGTATTCGGCGATGTCTTCGTCTCCAGGCAGAGCTGGTTTGGTTTTGAGGTGGTCTTGTGTTTGACTCAGGAGAGTTCTTGTCCTCATTTGCAGGAGTAGTGTTTGCAGTGCCTAGGTATGGTTTTATGTTTTTTTCTGGGTACCGCCTTGGACCGGATGGTAGTAGCAGGCACGCATATACTTTACCCCAGGTAATCAACTGGTAAGGCCCAGAAATTGGGTGTGTTTCAGGGTCCTTCACGAGCACCGGTGGTTTCTCAGTGAGCTTTGCTTGGGTGGTATTTGCAAAGTGGCGAAGTATTTGGGGGTCAGGCTCTGATGCTGTACAGTTCAGGAAGTTGATGACATAGAGAGCCTTGCAAAGTCTTTCCACTGGAGGTATGATTCTCATGTCTCTGTTCTGTAGATTGAGGACTCTTTTGAGGGTTTGATGTGTCCTTTCCACGATGGATTGTCCTGTGGGGTTTGCAGGTATGCCGGTCTTGTGTGCTATTCCCCATTCATTGAAGAATTCCTTTAACTTGCGGGAGGTATAGGCAGGTCCATTATCTGTTTTAATCTCATTTGGTACTCCCAGGGCAGCAAAGGCGAGGAGAAAGTGTTTTATTGTGTGCAGGGTATTTTCTCCTGAATGTGATGATGCAAATACTGCTCCTGAAAACGTGTCAACCGATACGTGTACGTATTTTGACCTTCCAAAAGTTGCGAAGTGAGTTACATCTGTCTGCCACAGCTGGCAGCTATTCAGACCTCGGGGATTGACTCCCATCCCCATAGATGGTATCTGATAGTTCTGACAGTTCAGACACGTAGCAACAATAGCCTTTGCCTGATCCTTTGAGAGCTTAAACATTCTCATAAGGGCAGGTATATTTTGATGAAAAAACGCGTGTGACAACTTTGCCTGGGCAAAGATGTTAGGAACATTAGCAGTTTCTGCTGCCATTGCTAATGCATCCGCTTTTCTGTTGCCTTCTGCAACAAAACCTGGGAGGTCTGTATGTGACCTCACATGCATTATATGGTAAGGTTGCTTTCTGTGGGAGATTAGGTGTATTAATTTAGAGAGCAGTTGGTACAACTTTGGATTAGAAACCTCTTTGAGAAGAGCATGTTCTGCTCTCATAGATATCCCAGCAACATAAGATGAATCTGTGACCAGATTGAAAGGTTCATTTTTAAATTTTTCAAAGGCATGGACAACAGCTGCTAATTCTGCAATCTGTGGAGATCCCTCCACTATTTGTATTTCAGATTCCCAATTTTGTGTTTGGGGGTCTTTCCATGTAATCACTGACTTGTGGGAAGACCCTGAGCCATCTGTAAAGATGGCTAGAGCTTTGAGAGGTTTTCTACTTTGGATTAATTTTGGAATCAAATGGAAGGTTACATCAGGGTTAAAAAGTTTGTGTTTTGGGATCTTAACTGAAGTTTGGCCCATATAACTATCTAGGGCAAACTGGAGGCTTTCATTGTTCTGGAGCAAATCCTCAAAGTCTGTAAGGGTTATTGGCAAGTATATGCATGTGAACTCACAACCTGAAAGAGAGCAGAGGCGAGTCCTAGCCTTTTTTATTAAATGTGCTATGACCTCCTGGTAGGTGGTAAGTGTCTTTGTGGGCTGGCTACTTGTAAAGACCCATTCCAGTATCAACAAAGGGTCTCAAAGCTGGGAGTCCCATTGGAAAATCAGTCCATGGAATCGAGGTGCTTTTCCCAGGATGATGAACTGGAAAGGCAGGCTGGGCTCGAAGAGATGGGCTTTGTGTGAAGACAGGGCTTCCTGGACTTTAGTAATGGCACCTCTGGCTTCTGCTGTGAGAGTTCAGAGAGTCCAGGTCTTTAGGCCCATGAAGAAGATTGAACAGGGGAGCAAGGTCCTCTGTTGTGATTCCTAGCAGTGGACGTACCCAGTTGATGGATCCGCACAGGCTGTGTAAGTCCCTCAGGGTTTTTGGGTCGTCGTTTATGGTGAGCTGCTGGGGTACGATGGTCCTTTCCTGGATCTGGACTCCAAGGTAAGTCTATGGGTTGGTGTACTGTATTTTATCCTCATGAATCTCCATTCCTGACTTTTCTATGGTTTCAATAGTCTTTTTAACTGTTTTGTCCAAGTAAGCTTTATCTGAAGCACACACCAGGATATCATCCACATAGTGGTGGATGATAGCATCTGAAAATGATTTCCGAATGGGAGACAGGATGTGAGCCACGTACCACTGGCAAATAGTGGGGCTGTTTTTTAGTCCTTGAGGAAGATAACACCAATGATATCTTTTGAGCGGGGCCTCCTTGTTAAGAGAGGGAATGGAAAAAGCAAACCGTGGAGCATCCTCAGGGTGTAGAGGAATTCTGAAGAAACAGTCCTTAATGTCTATGATAGCAAGTGTCCAGTCTCTAGGCAGCATCGATGGGGAGGGCAGGCCAGGCTGGAGGGTGCCCATGTCCTTGATGACCTCGTTGATTCTGCGAAGGTCGTGGAGAAGCATCCACCTGTTTCTCCCAGCCTTTGGTAGAACCAAGACTGGAGAGTTCCAAGGGCTTTTGGACTCTACTATGTGGCCTTTTGCGAGCTGTTCTTCCACAAGGGTGTTTAGGGCGTGCAGCTTGGCTTTAGAGAGGGGCCACTGTTTGATCCAGATCGGCTTGTGGCGTTTCCAGGTGAGACGAGGTGTATCTGGCAGTGCACGTGCTTCAGTGGCCCCAATTAGAAATCCTGAGTGGGAATATGTAGGGAAGCTCCCCACTGGGATAGAACATCTCTGCCCCAAAGGGTGATGGGGGCCCTTACCACGAATGGGCGGATGGTTGCCAGCTTGCCTTCAGGCCCTTCCACGAGGATGTTGTTCTTGCTTCTCATGGATACTGTAGCTCCACCAATCCCGGAAATCATGCCTGCAACAGGTTGTAGATCCCAGTGTGCTGGCCATTCTGAGCGGGCGATGATGGTCATGTCAGCACCGGTGTAGAGCATCCCTGGTAGGTGGGTCTTCTCCCCTTTGCAGGTAAGGCCGCACTCGATGGTAGGCTTGGATGGTCCCACAACTTGTGCCCACATAGCTGTAGGGTTAAGAGGAATCTGTTCCCTGTGATTCTTTGGGAGTAAGAAGGCTTGTGCTATTGGAGTTCCCTTTGAAAGAAAAAATGGTAAGTCTATGCAGTATACCTGGACAAGGATCTCTTGTCCTGGATGCACTGTCAGCACTTCTGGAACAACGAAAATTTCCTTTGGGCTATTAAGAGAGTCACCTATAATTAAAATGTCTGAAGGACCACCTTTTGGCCCATATTTGCCTGTGGGAACACGGTGAACATTCTCATTATTAAAGTCAATGGACAAAGCAGTTACCAATTGGCGGCGGGTTCCCATCTGTATCGCCCCGTGTGTTGGGTCCTCTTCTTGTGGTCCAGAACCTCCTGGGATGGTGCATGGTTGGGTCTGGGTGGCCTTTGATTTGTTGTCAGCGCCCGGGGCTCCACCGGGCTGTGCAAGGCGTTTCCCAGACGCTGCTGGTAACACGGCTGATTCTGGGGTCTTTGATAATTGTTACAGTGGTATTGGGGAGGTGATCTCTCTGGGCAGTCCTTTATGTAATGTCCAAGATCCCCACAGTGATAGCATTTAGCTTGGTCTTTAGAAGCTATTACTGCATATGCCCCAGAAACTCCTTCAGCAATACCCTTAGCAACTGCTTGGGCCACTGTATTTTCAGTGCACATGTGACGTGTACAGCATTCCAGCATTTGCTCTATGGTAGGGTCTGTATCCACGGGTAGAGACCTCAGAATGGCTTTGCATTGTTCATTTGAGTTACTCAAGGCAAGTTTACATAAGAGTTCCTTCTTTGCCTCTGTGCTCTCTATCTGTTTCTCCAGAGCATCTCTAAGTCTGTCCACAAATTTGATAAAACTTTGATCTGTCCCTTGTTTAATAGTAGAAAAATGCATTGTTGGCATTGACTCATCATGCATGAGAAGTAAAGAGGTTTTTGCTGCAAGTGCCACATCTTGCAGTGCCTCTTTATTTAAAGTTTCCAATTGGTCTGCTGGTTTCTGTAAATCACCAAAAAAACCAAATCAGCTATGGATTTCCAAAAACCGCAGTTAACAAGTGAAAACACGCAGACCTTTAGCCCTGCACTACGCAGCTGCTTGTACTGCTTTTAAAAGTGCCGCCAGCAGCAGCACAGAATCAGAACTCGCCACGCCGTGCCGGGGGATAGACAGAGCCCCCCCGCCCGCGCGGCAAACCCGAAACCGGAGCTGCCTTGCGCTGCGCCGAAAAAGCCCCCTCCGCGCCTAGTGGGTTTTTTTCCCTGCTTTCTCCTTTTCCAGCAGGCTGTTTGCAATCTACTGCAGAGATGGCACAGATAGTTCAAACCAAGTTGTTTCAGGCACCAGAAGCAGCAGGGATTTTATGCTGTGCTGCTTCATGGGCATTCATTCCTGCATTCTTCTGTAGCTCACACTGCACAGTTCCATTGCTTCCAGTGCAACAGTTCCTTTAGCTATGTTATGTGGACAAACTTATAAATAGTCCAAGATAAACTGAATAGGAGATAATTCTGGAGCCAATATGCCCTTGTCACTCACCAGTGCATGATCCTAAAGGGTCCATCCATGATTCTAAACTCCATCTGTGATCATGGCAATACAGTGTGTGACTGCAGTTCACTTCTTGGACATACTAATGACAGTAAATTATGCAGAATTTAGGCCACCTAATACTTAAGATCTGCTGTCCTTTCCTACAAGATCTTAGCATGCAAAGAAGGTTGTTCAGGTATGCCAGCAATTACTTTTGTGTCCTGAGATTGCTTCATTAGACAACCTGTTTTGTGTGTAGGCCTAAAAATTCTCTGCAGATGCTTGATGATTACAGTGGAAGTTTGGGGATGCAGCAATATAGCACAAAATAACATGCCTTCAGAAGAGCACTTAGTACTATGCATTTTCCCCTGGTTTTAGCACATTTACTGTATTACTTTCTCAGTTACTTTTCTCTCTGCAATTCCATAATGATTTTCACATGTCAATGAATTTAATTCTTCGTAAAAGCAACTCCTCTGGACTTAAAAGTATTCTAATAGCAATGGTGAGTAGTTGCTGATCCTATTCACATCTTACCATTTATTTTCTTTCTAGTATGTCTGGAAGTTTTTAGTCTGTGAAGGCAAAAAAGCATTTGATTCATTTTATGTGACTTTATATTTAATATTCAATTTTATTTCTCCTCTTGCACAGCCTTCTCTCTTTTTTACGAACCTTAGTGTTACCTAGTTTCTAGCATGCATATGTATGTCCTTATTCAATACCTGTCATTCTAGTTTCCCACCTTATTTTCTCACTTTTAATATATCTACAGAAGCACACATATCCTGTGTCAGTTTTCTCTTTTTCCTGTGACATTTTTCAGTTACTGATGGCTGTTAATAATCCTTCTATACACTCAGACTTCAGCAAAAGTAATGATACAAGCTTGTAACAGAAGACGGACATGAGACAAACACAGGATTCACCTCATAAAATAAAACCCAAACTCATCATATATACACACTCACATCCTCAAAATATCACTTAGGCTCTTCAATCTCTCCAGATGTATTCTGTAAGAGCAGTTATTATTGTCACAAAATAGTACCACATGCACTATAAATTAATGTTACTGAAATTCTGAAGTAGGCAGTTGGCACAAAAATGTCTTATCTTTCCAGTAGAATACATTTTGGTATCACACTCTGCCTGATTTCCCATTCCTGGGACAAATTGCTCAAGGCCTTCATGCACCATAAAAATTTTAAACTGATATTCCTTCCAAACCATCTATTATCTGACTGTTATTAAGTATCTGTTACCTGCCTTGTGTGCTCAGAAATAATAAAGTACAGGGAAATAGGAGCACTCATCTTGGTGCAAATCCAAGTGAAAGTAATGGACCTCTCACTAGTCCTAAACACATTCATACTCTTAACTCTAGTAACCCTCTCCACCCCCATACTATTCCCCCTTCTATCCAGCAACCTCAAAAATACCCCCAGCACAATCATAAACACAGTCAAAACTTCCTTTCTAATCAGCCTAATCCAAATAACAATTTAGATCTACTCCGGAACAGAAAGCCTCACCTCCTTCTGGGAATGAAAGTTCATCATAACCTTCAAAATCCCCATCAGCCTAAAAATAGACTTCTACTCTCTTATCTTCTTCCCCATTGCACTGTTTGTATCATGATCCATCCTACAATTCGCAACATGATATATAGCCTCAGATCCTTACATTACAAAATTTTTCACTTAGCTACTATTCTTCCTAATCGCTATGCTCATCCTAATCATCGCCAACAACCTATTTGTCCTATTCATTGTCTGAGAAGGAGTCGGAATCATATCCTTCCTACTAATCAGCTGATGACACGGTCGGGCAGAAGCCAACACTGCCGCCCTCCAAGCCATACTTTACAACCGAATTGGAGACGTCGGACTTATCCTCTGCATAGCATGACTGGCCTCCTCCACAAACACCTGAGAAATCCAACAACTTCCCACCCCCTCCCAAACCCCCACACTACCCCTACTAGGCCTCATCCTAGCCACAACTGGAAAATCCGCTCAATTCGGCCTCCACCCATGACTCCCAGCTGCAATAGAAGGGCCAACTCCCATATGTGTAAAAATGATCTCAAACATTTCTGGCAGGTTAAGACATGGAGTGCACAGGGCATGACCCTGTGTTATGGTTATATGGCAGCAGTGTCAGCAGGAGATGCACATCAAGAAGATCTGCTGGTATTTGCATCCTTGAACATGAGCTTGGCACCAAGTGTTTTGTGCTTGGCTCACTGGTGAATGGAGGAGGCTGAAGCAGTGACAGAAGGAAACCTGCACTGCCCAGCCAGCTGCCACACCTGGCACAGAGCTCAGCTCAAACAGATCTGCAGCCTTTGGCCTCTCTCTCATTCCCTATCCCTCAGATTTAGATCTCTCAAAATAAATGGTTTTCGTTTAAAAAGAAGTGAGAATTTGCACTGAAGACTTGTGAGAGATGAGCATCAGAACAAGAAAAACAAAAAAGGAGATGGAGTTTTTTTCAGGTTTCTTGTGCTTCACAGGCTAGAGACCTCCCACTCATACCTGAGAATATTTTCACCATAAGAAATTGACAGAGCTTCTGTCTTTTTCCATAAGATGCCACTTTACTGTAAGCTGGCTTTTCCTAAAGCCTCTGGTGCCACATAACTACAGAAAAAACTACCTGCCATACCCCTACTATCACACTAAAGTGCAACACAATGTTATTTCAAACTGATGGATGATTTCAAAATCACAACTTCAGGAATTAGCCTTGGTCACTGCACATCACAAAGGGAAAAAAATGCAAGATATGCTTTAGAAATTATCACTATTATTTCTATTCTTACTTTTCCAGTCAAACCATAGAATTCAAAGAGGAAATCTCTTCCCCATTTCTCTGTCTTCCTCAAAGAGTATCTGAAGATGAAGCACATCTTATTTATGGGTTCCAGTATCTAGGCTGCCCTCTGAAAACTACAAATTCTCAGAATTGGAGAGAAAGTTCAATAGGAGGGCATTAAGGGTTCAAATATCAAGAGCTGAATCACAAAGGACTCTCTATCACCTGGGGGTCTAAAAATATTTTTTTTGACTTGACAATTCTCTTTCTCTCTTAGTAAGGAGGTGAGATAGTTTCTGCAGAACACTTTGAAGCAATGGCAACAGGATTCAGCATGCAGAGGCCTAGGAAAAACAAACCTTTTCTTGCAATGGTACAATTTCATAGTGATTGGGCAAAAAGACAGGACTTTCTTGAAGTTTTGGTTAAAATTCATGTCAGAGTTACATTATTAAAAACATACTGGGGCAGTCTGGAAAAAAAATACAGGCATAACAGTTATTTTTTGCTTTTTGTTTTGTACTGAGTTGTTGCAGACATCTTTTATGAAAATCCTTTTCTTAGGATTTTTTCCTGCTGAGAAGCTGAGAAGCTACAGCAACAAAATGTAAACAATGGTTATCTGCTGCTGTGGAATGCATCAGGTGTGTCTGTGATTGGCCCATCTTGAATGTTTACAATTAATGGCCAACCACAGACCAGATAGCTTGGACTCTCTGTCTGAGCAACAGACCTTTGTTATTCATTCCATTCTATTCTTAGCTAGCCTTCTGAGATGAACCTTTTCCTTCTATTTCTTTTTAGTATAGTTATAATGTAATATATATATATATCATAAAATAATAAATCAAGCCTTCTGAACATGGAGTCAACATTTTCGTCTCTTCCCTCATCCAAGAACCCCTGTGACCACTGTCACACTGAGTAAATATTCTATTTAATAAGCTGCTTTCAAAAGGTGCTGTAAAAAAAGAGGTTGATACACCAATATCTTGAGAAATACAAGCAAGCAACATTTACAACAGTAACAAGCCCCCAGAATTGTTGTTCCAGAGAGGAAATATCCAGTACGTTTTAACTTTATGTTCAAACAAGAAGTTCATTTTAGACAGTCTTAGCCTAAAAGGCATACTCTTATTTATAATTTAATGAAAACTATTAAAATATGTTCTGTGGTTTACTATGCAATGTAGCCTGTGGTACTTTTAAAAGTTAGTCAAGGGTTGGCGTGATGAGTTTTTTGGGGAGAGAGGTTTGTTTTGTTTATTTGTTTGTTTTCTTAAATATTATTGTCTAAATGCATGTTTTTCTGACTAATTTACCAACCAGGAGAGAAAGCTGTATCATTCACATATTTGTGTTTCACTAAAATAAAATTATTTCAAGATAACTGCAGAAACAAGAAGGAAGCCATCTAGATGACAGTGGCAGAAATGTAGACACTAACAGTGGTTATGCAGCTGGAGCTGTTTCTACAGATCTTGCACTGATACTGGTCCTCAATAGACTACATAGATGATATTAAAAGAAAAGGAGAAACAGAAACCTTTCTGTCAGAGGAAGTCAGTCTACCATTTTATGAGACAGACCTTTCCTATCAATATTCATAGGTATAGAATACATTGCATAAAATCAATTACATACTCATAAAAATCTAGCCCATTGTCAGTTACCAGATTCTCCTCAAGCAGAAAGCGCTGTTTATGAGAGCTCAGCCATCCTGGAAACTTTCAGTATTACTGGTTTTAGGTTTTAGTTATGAGGTGCTTGTAAGCAAGGCATTAGAAGCTACTCCTGATTTCAGAAAAACTTCAGTGTTTCCCCCTGCTCAAAGCACAAATAGTCATTCACTCAGAGCAACACACATTCCTCTGGGTAAACCAAGGCCAAATTATACTCCTGGGATATTGCCCACTGATATCTCAAATGTACCATGTGTTTATCTGTCATGTTGTCACACACCTTCTTTATGGCATTAGCTTTAAGGTGAACACTGCACAACAGACCCTTCAGTGCACCAAAACCAGTCTTTCTCAACAGTCAGTTATAGTCCTACAGAAATGCCCACAGCCACTCTTCCTGCAGAGAAAGTCAGACTAAATAAATGAAGACAAACCAGTCCCACAAGAAAAGAAGGAGCCTTGCTCTAGTAAACAAAATCTTAAACTTTTGTATTCTTTAATCTCTATCTGCTAGAGATTAGGTAGCAGATGGAGATTAAGGAATACAAAAGTTAAAGATTTTGTTTTCATCATACAAAAAATGCCTTTAAAATCTCAGCTCATTCCATCACCTTTAGTCTACTCTATATAGCTGACATTTTGGAGGATTTTCCACAGCAATGTTCTAAACAAGGGCAGGGAATCACAGAAATTTCCTTCAGTTTTTTAAATACCAGTTGATTCTAAATAGAAAGTCTCAAGATCAGCTTCTGTCTTGAGGGAATAACAGCCTCTGTGTATTCATGAAAGAAGCATGCTTTGCTGTCTCCTGTTGACAAGTCACTTGCATGCAAGCATTATGATTTTTCTCTCAGTCTCTTCCTTTGTCAAGTTCCAATTTCCTGTTACAATCTGGAATGATTACATTTTGCCCCATGTGAGTTTATAAACACATTGTAAACAGGTGAAACAAATCAGTTAGGATGATTAAAGGCTTCCAGCTGGGTCTCCAAATGGGCATTTGTAGGATCCAATTTTGAGCATCATTTTGTTTTAATAACACCTTGTGTATTTTTGCCACAATTTTCTAAATGATATGTTAAAGACTAAAGGTCTTCCTGGCTGTATTGGCCAGTCTATGCTATTTTACAAAAAGACAAATTAGGTTTATTTTTTATCTTTTCTATTGTTGGGACCATAATACACAAACTTCTCAAGCTTTTATAGTATTTAGCAGCTATTTGGCTCATGTTACTTGAAAACTGTAAAAGAGATACATGATTATGCTGCTATTAAAACTACTGGCTTAAAGAGTTTATCAACATTATTCAAAAGAAGACTGTCTATATTTTTGTTTCAGAGAAAACAGATTTTCTTGATTTGGTGAACCCAAGACACAAGAAAAGAAGAGTCTAAATTGTAGACTATAGACAAACAGAGCAGTTCAGAAGGGAACTGGATCTGTTCTGACCCCAGCAGCTACGAAAAGAGTGCAGCAGCAAGTACACCATGATGCACCAGCCATTGTATCATGAAGCCTGAGTGATTTCTCATTAAGCTCAGTGGAAAGACTCTTGCTGACTTCAGTAGTAATCAATTAGGGACAAAGATTAACACAAGATAAAGCTGTAAGAGAAGTGATGACAGTGGGATGTCATATGGCCAGAAAAAAAAAGAAATCATGTGCTAATGATGTGCATATGAAACTGAAGTGCTACCTAAAATGCTTTGGAGTCATACATGGAAGAACATGGTGCAGTTGTTGAGCAATCCACATTCTTGGAAGTGCTGGCTTGAACTCTACCTGCACATATTTCCATCCCTGCATTTCTAAATATGCATATTCCATCTTATAATTATTTCCAAGTATAAATGTTTTGTTGGGTGGGGTAATAATAATTTTTGCTTGTTGTGATAAATGAGTATAATGAGTTCATTCCTTTCAGCGATATAGATTTTACATCCCTGCTTTGTTGGGTAGAATAAGCTATCTGTGGCACTATCAGCAGCTCCCACTGGAGTGAGAAATCATTACAAGTCCCATCTTTAAATCAAACCACCTCAGTGGGAGTTCAGAGTCCTTTATTCAGCAGGGAATCACACTGTTCAAGCCTGGTGACAGACTGAACAGTAACTGTCCAAAGACCGCAAAGCAAATTGTCACAGCACCCCACTGAAAAAATGTCTGTGTGGCTCCAGAATGCTTTTCAGTGGTGTAACAAGGCTTCAGTTGCTTGTAGCATTAGAAATCCTTCTTCAGCTCAAATGCCTACCATCTTTTACAGTCCCTGGAGAGGAGGTGTGGAGAGGTACAAGGTCTGTGTATAAATATCACAGAACATGGTGAACCTATGAGGGCTTCTGCATTTGTCACTGGCTTCAGAACAAGTGCATAAATTTTGGGCACTATAACATAAAGGCATTAATCTGTCTAGAGAGCATCTAGAGGAGGACCACAAGGCTGGTGAAGGGTCTGGAGGGGAAGCCTTATGAGGAGTGGCTGAGGTCACTTAGATTGCTCAGCCTAGAGAGGAGGAAACTGAGGGAAGACCTCACTGCAGACTTTAGCATCCTCACAAGGGAAAGCAGGACAGGCAGTGGTTTCTTCACCCTCCTGACCAGTGACAGGACCTGGAGGAACAGCATGAAGCTGAGTCAGGGGAGGTTTAGGTCAGGTATCAGGAAAAGGTTCTTCACTGCGAGGGTGGTTGGGCACTGGAACAGGCTCCCCAGGGAAGTGGGCACAGCACAGCCTGTCTCAGCTGGATAATGCTCTCAGGCACACAGTGGGATTCTTGGGGATGGTCCTGTGCAGGGTCAGGAGTTGGACTCAATGACTCTCATGAGTCGCTTCCAACTCACTCTGTGATTCAATGATGAAGCTCAGACTACTTGAAAGAACTGTGGAGTAGCAGAACAGTCTGTAAGACAGATGACATTGGAGCACCCAAGAAGTCCTGCTGTTCCCCTCGCACACTGTTTATGGTTGGCTGATTACAGAGAGAAAAACTCTCTGGGAGTTCTCTCCCATACACCTGCAGAGGCAAAAGGGCTTGCCACCAAGCCACACTGCCAAAATGTTCTGGTTTTATACCACATCTACTTACCTTGGAATCTCTCCTATGCTAGGGCTGATTTCTGTCATGTCTTTTGCTCTTACATGACCCCCAGTTTCCTTTCTTATTCTCTCCTCTCTCAACACAATTTCTATATGCTGTTATTCTACAATTCTCCTTTCTTTGCTTCTCCTTCTAGTTTCTCATTTTTCTCTTTTCACTTCTATTTTTTTCATTCAACAAACTGCTCCCTAGTCTCAGTTCTTTTGCTAGATCCTATATATCTCATCATTCTCTCTTTCACTCCTGGCCTATTCAAACATTTCTTATATCTCTACACCATGTTCAGCACCATTCACTGCACAATTCAGACAGCATACCTACTCTTCCCCCCCTTGTAGCTAGCATTTTTCCATCCTTAATATATGTAAGGATATCATACAGAGCAAAAAATTAGCCATAATGACAGAACTACACCATGAAATATGACAGTAGTCAGCCATGGGGAATTGTAATATACAGGGGAAATATGCTCATCATACATACCCATTATCTTAACCTCCTTACCTCACTGATTTTCTGAGCAACACCTAAGCATGGAACTTCTAGCCTGTGCTAGCAGGAGCTTTCATTCCTGCTGGAAGCACCCTTGCTGAATGGAGAGAGATCAAAAGCGAGAGCAAACTGAAAATTTAGCTACCACTACTTCAGATTGAGCCTAAAGAGATAGACAAACTACCCTTAGATACCTGTAATGGCAAGATAACATTTACAGCAAACAAAATCATAAGCAGGAGCATGTGTGCCTCCTTTGCAAATGACAGCTAACAGTGCAGGAAGAACTCACTTCTTTTCAAGGCTTCTTTTGGCTACAGAGATAACATCCAGATTCTGTTCAAACATGGAGGTAGTTCTTGACCTTCAATGAAGGCTCATTCCACATTTTCTACTTTACTTGTGGCAATGATGGTTTCCCTAAGAAAATGCTACCAAACATGTATGACAAATCTGAGTGAATATAATAATTGCAGTTATAAAGCAATATCTCACTATGTTAATGAAGCAATTTTGTTTCTAAGAAAAGCCACTTAGAGAACTTACAGAATACACTGTAATTGTTAGCGTACCGGCAAAGTAGAATAACTTAGATTTGTTATCAAAGGCTCTGTAACAGAGCTGTCAATACTCTCCACTAAATCTATCCAGCACAAAGCTATTATTGAGGGAATAGTCAAAGTTCCCCTACTTCCTTTCCATTTTGCTTGTTAGAATGACTGCCTGCTACATATTTGTAATCAATCTTGTGCAATAGCTAGGCTGCTGGCTTATCATTCAGATTTGAACTCTAAAGATAAATAGCATACTTTTCATCTGATCCTTGGCCTTTGACTTATTTTACTCAGACAGCCAGTTGTTAAAAGTTCCATCAGTAGAGCTGTATGAGTCACTTCACCCAAACAATCCATGTCTTTAAAGGGCAGACAGGGAGATAAAACAACCAAATTTTATCTTAGGCAACAAGACCTACTGTTGGTATCTACTGGGAGTAAGAGTAATATAACTGAGAATAAGAATCATGTGAATATAATAGAAATCTGACAATAGCACATAAAATAATAGCAATGTGCAATCTGAAGAAAAGTAGCAATTTGAAGGAATTATTCCAGGCTAGAAGGAGATGCCTTAAGAGTCTCACAAGCATGCTTACAGCTTATCACTTACTACAAGTAAAGATCTTCAAATATTTGGACAGTGCTTGGCAGTCCACACAAAAGCCAGCTCAATTTGAAAGATGGGGCTCATGACTACAAACCTGACTTTACCAAGTGGTACCCACCACTCAAAACTATTTCATACTATGTAATACCAAATGCACCAGTTTAGCTGAAATAGAAAGCCAAAAGGCATGTGAAAGAGAGGGGAACTAACTGTTACCCTACAGAGAAAAAATATCAAAGTACAGTAAAAACAAAAAATTAACAAGCTTGAAATACCAGATATGGAAATTGATGTTTCAGAACTGAAGCTGTTTTAGATCACTCCCTGTTTCTGACAGCACTTAGATGTTTTAAGATATTAAGGTAGTTACGTCTACTAGAAAAGGCATAGCACTATTATGACCAATGTTGGATTTATCACATATTTTATCGTTAACTATAAACAGAGTTAGCTTTGCTAAAACAAATATCTGTTCTGTAATTACTCATCTGTCAAAGATAAAATTTCCAAAAAATAAGACTATCTTGAGTGAAATTTGTGTACCACAGCACGTAAATATGGATGCAAAAGATTCTTGCACAAATTTTTATCAGGAATATTATCTTATAAATATTATTTTTATTGTCTCATGGTTAATGTCTATACGTAAAAACCTTGGACAAGTCTGCCAAGAACCTAGATGTGTACCGTAACAATTAAAATATATCACTCCTTCATTTATTTGAAATGAGTATGAGTCTTTCAATTGCAGCAAACACAAGATATTCATCAAAAAATGATGGATAGAAATCCTGTGTCTCCCTTATTCCTTGCACCTGTAACAGAGATCAAAAAACAGAAAATAAGACTTGTTTTTCTATTATTGTCCGTCTAGATGCTTTTTCTCATTGCTTTTTTTCCTAAACTTTTATATTGTAATTACTTAAACATTTTGATTCTTTTTTGGCATGTTCTTCTAAGGTTACCAGCATACCTGAATTGCCAATGCAATTACAGGGCAGCACAAAGAATGCTATCCTTCCTGGGAGCATGGGAACTGAGAAGGCAAATGAGATGTTTTCTTGCTTTATGCGTCTATTTCCCTTGGTGCTTTTACCAGTTCCAAACTGGCTCTTCTCTCAGTCTCTGTATGAATCGGTTGCTCTGGTGTTCTTTGGCAGACAATCTGAAGTCAGTCTCTCTCTACTGAAATAAATGCATGTGGACTTATCAGGTTCCTGTAGCTTTGGGACAGATGACTAATAATCCTGACAGCTTGGCTGTAAAATTTTGTATAAGAAATAAATGTTGTATGACCTAGCAGAGTAACAGAGGATCCAGCTGCATTCTGCTTTTCCATCAGGCTGTACAGTAACAGAATGGTCTAACTTTTTGCAGAATAGTTTCTCTACTGATTATACATATGATTAAGTGGGTGTCCCATGGCTGCAAAATAATATCCAATGAACCTGCTTCTCCTTTCAGCACTGCCTTCATTGGAGCAGAACCACACAAAGAGCACAGCAATATTAGAACTGCAGGAAGACAAATATCTCCACTTTTATCCTAAGCTTTGGCTGATTCCAGATACATGTGAATCTCTGAAGAGTTCTTACACAGAGGTTTTTGCTTTGTTTTACAGATATATGGCCATTATTGATCCCTTGAAACCTAGGCTCTCTGCAACTGCTACCAAGGTGGTCATTTGGAGCATATGGATTTTTGCATTCCTGTTGGCCTTTCCTCAATGCCTATACTCCATAACCAAGGTGATGCCTGGGAGAACTCTTTGCTATGTAGCATGGCCAGGTGGTCCAAAACAGCATTTTACGTAAGCTTTTGTTCTTTTAAACTTGTGCATGGTGGTGTTGAGACTTGTAATGGACTTGGCAAAATCTCTGGCATTGTGCAGATAGTCTACATGCAAAATAACTAACAGCTTTGATCACTGAGATATGCAGAGCCAGATTTCTAAGTAAGGATGATAAAGCATTATGTGTGATAAACAGAACAAATTTATTCTCTTCCACATCTGTGTGCTCCCTCCTGTGCTGCACTTTTACCATCATTGCTCCACATAAGATTGCTACTTCTATACAGACAGAGATGGTCAGAACTGGGAACATAACATGCAATTCAAAGCAAGTTTCCTCTTTATCCTAACCAGGAAAACAAGGCTTTCTAGTCTCTCCTTAGAATCATTTAAGTTGGAAAAGACTTCAAAGGTCATCAAGTCCAACCACTGACCCTACACTACCAAGTCTGCCACTAGACCATGTCCCTGAGTGCCACACCTACATGTTTTCAAAAAACCCAGGGATGGTGAATCAACTGATTCTCTGGGAAGCCTGTACCAATGCCTGACAAACTTTCTCATGAATAAAATTTTCCTGATATTCAGTCTAAACCTTCCCTGGTACAGCCTGAAGCTATTTCTTCTCTTGTAACTAGGGAGAAGAGACAAACATCCACCTCTCTACAATCTCCTTTCAGGTAATTGTAGAGAATGAGAAGGCCCTAACCAGTTTTTTTTTCTCTAGATTTCTTCATGGGAGGGCTGGATTTTGCCACTTCATTCTGTTACACTACCACAATTACTTATGTCAGATATTAGTCCAAAAGAGAAAACTGGATAACCTGTAACTGTTTCCACTTTCTGAAAATGAGAATATCAGTCAATTAAATTAAATATATCCTATTTGTCCCTCTGGTAGAATTAGGAATAAGTGTCTACTTAGGCATCTGTCCTTTCATGTCATCACTGACATTTAAGAAAAACATAGTTACACAGACTTTCAGCCTTGAACACAATCTGGAATCAAATTTGACCTTTTGCTCTTTATGAGGCAGGTGAAAGACCTCCTAGTCACATATAATTTTTATCACTTTAGAAGCCAGTCACAGACATATCTCTTTAGGGCAGGAAGGTCACTCTCAGTGACAGTTGGGGATCCTTCACTTATCATTCACTAGGATTTCATCTGAAGCTGACATTTAACCAGGAACTAGCAGGAGGCAAAAGAAATTATCTTTGTTTTCCCAGTGCTGACATCAGCAGTGGTGACTATATTGCACACAGGCTGCAGATCTGTGTTGTCTGTGTGCAATAGATCTGCCATATGAAAAACGGTGGGTGACAGGACTCTTATCAGGGTTTTTGCATCAATATATCACTAAAATACTTCTTTTTCTCTTTCATTTATGGTCCAGACTAGAGCTCCAAATGCCTAGCTTTCCCTCATGATACTTGGCTGTGCAATTAAATCAACTCAGCTAGTTATGAACAAACACACCTTACTCTGCAGTCACTAATCACAATAATAATAGAGTCACTCATAATATACTAGTGCAGGCTCAGCAGTAGATACCCCACAAAGCACATGCATCAAAATGTACATAAATTTGCAGTGCAATTCCAGACTTTCAAAAAGACAGTGAAAACACCAAGGACTAGTCAGTTAATATAAAACATGCTTTGTGCTAAAATAGAAGTCTTGACTTGCAGCAGCCCGTTCCATTGGTATAGCTCCTCTGAAGGCACTTACCACCTTAATATCTCTTCATCGCAGGTATCATGTTATTGTGATTGTGCTGGTCTACTGCTTCCCACTGCTTGTCATGGGCATCACTTATTCCATGGTGGGAATTACCCTCTGGGGAGGAGAAATACCAAGCAACACATCCAACGAATATCATGAGCAGCTCAAAGCTAAGAGAAAGGTACTGTTCCAGTAAACCCCACTAAGTGAATACTTATAAAATCATCTGCAATTTTGTTGCAACATATCACAGTAAATTCTTTCAGAAACACCAAATCACTTGAAATAGCAGTAATGAGAGATCAACTTCAGTACAAAATTTGATTAAGTTTGACAAGTTGTCTTCTCTGTTCACTGGCTGTTCTTTTCATAACATTAATATTTGTCATTAAATAAAGGAAATATTTGGGTTTTAACTTCTTACTCCACATGCAGCAGCACACACTGTGTCTGCTATGTGGAAGCTAAGGCAAAAAGTTTAGCCTTCAGAGAGTTAAGATACTGACTTTTGAACACTGGGCTAGCAAACCATTAGCTCTTGTTAGGTAAGATTGTCATCCTACTGAAACAAAAGTGAATCTTGCTGTAGCTCTCAGGGGATTAAGGTCCATGCATATTTGAGATAAGCACTAATCAGACTGCTTGTAATAAATAAATTAGATTTTTAAACAATAATTTTTTTTTGTGAGAAATGCAAACAAGTTTTCCCAGATATTTTCTTTCAATCCCTTTCACTGTAGGTATTGCTTAAACTAACTAGACTTGGGATTGCTTATAAACTATTTAACTATCTCCAGTTTAGTTTTCCTAATATTGCAGTGCAGTGAAAGTTTCTTTCCTACAACATTCTTTTTCTTAACCTAACTTTACTTATTTAGTAAGGCGGCCTTCTGCTTTTTTATTTCTGATACATTTTTTTTTACTAAAATGTATTTAACCTTTCAGATTTGAAAAAATGGTACCTTAACACAAACATCTAATTCACGATGAGCCCATTTTCAGTTGCTCAGTTTGCTTCCTGATGCTGTATGTTTTAACAGTGGAATATGCTACTGGGCTGCAGCAACAGCAGAGTGGGGCATATTTTGTTCCTGAGAGAGCACGAGATCTCCTGCAAATTCTGGAGAACACTAACATTTTCATTTCTTTCAGGACACTGCAGAAATCACTTTCTGTAACAGACACATCTTGCAAAAGCAAATGTGGAAGGGAAATTATTAAATTATTGCAGAACCAGGACATGCCAGAATTTCAGGACCTGTTATCATAATGACTAAGTAAAATAATCATCTTGTGACATAGAAACTAGAGGTCTCTGAAGACCAAATCTGGCTTTTACTATATGAAACAGAGAGCCCAATTAAATCCCTTGAATACTTTAAAAACAGCACCTGTTTAGAATTCTAAATATATACAAGAGACAAAGAGGAGGATTCCTAATTAAAGGATTTTAAATGTGAGAGTACAGAGATGCATACCTTCGAGACATGCAACAAGGGAATTAAATTATGTGCAGATATATTATAACTGCATCAGTGACTTTATGGGTAGAGCTCCATGACAACACTTTAGCTACACTGCTGTGCTCTCCAGCAGGATTCATGAAATAACTGTGTCATGGTTTGACACTGGCACAACGCCAGTGCCCCCATGAGGATACCCTCTCCCTGGTTTCTGCTGTGAGATGTGACCAGGAATAAGCAAAGCAGGCTCCCACTTAGAAATAAAGAAAACAAAACTTTATCAACTACACTACAACTATAAGTAAAAAGGAACACACACAGGAAAAATGAAAACCTTACAAATACATTTCCTCCTCCCCCCACCAAATTTCCAATACAATACATCTATTCCCCAAATCACCAACTCTTGGTCCAGAACCACCCTTCAGACAATCAATCCTCAGTTCATCAAGAGGAGAGGAGTCCTTCTTGTACCATGGGCTTCCCCTGGAAACACAGCTGAAGCCTCGTGTGTTTCCGTGTCACTCGTGGCACCGCCCGGAGAACATCTGCCGTCGTGACCTCTTCCTTTCCTGTCCAGTGTTCTCACCACTGAACATGGACCAGAGCTGCTTCTAGGGTTGTCTTTTTAAGGATGCTCTGTCCCGTTCCAAAAAGAGCACAGTCTCACCTTTGGGACACCTGCCCCCCCCATATTTTTTCACCCCCTGGGGCCGAGGGGTACCAACACTGAACCCTCTTGGTTCTGAGGCATTGCCTCCCCCTAGATGCAGTCTCTGTATCACAAGGAACAGGGTTCTGTCCATGGCTGTACAAAAAGAGTCCAGCAAAAGCCACTCCATCATCTCTTCCCTCTAGGATTCTTCTCTATTCTTCCACTATTTCTCACTCGCCCAGACCTCTCTCACACTTGCCCATTTCCTTCCTCATCTTCCACTCTATCTCTCTTCTAGGAAAGGTCAATGTTCTGTAAAGTTTTCATTGTCCAAAAAGGGTTAAAAACTCGGACTCTGCCTTCTCAGGAACTCCCACAGTGGCTGGACACCTTCTCGCTGCATCCTCCCCCCGCCTCCACTTCTCCTTCTCAGCCGTGCTGCCGGCACATGTTATCAAGTTTCAAGGTAACACAGTCTCAAGCACAGGCTGTACTCTCTCTCTCTCTTGGGGGGGGGGCTGCCCGGTGCCTCCTGGTACTTCTCCCACCCTTCCATCCTCAGGGGCCTCTTCACCTCCCCTCTCGGTCCAAGCCTCGGCCTACCTCACCCGGCTGCATGGCTCCCCTCCCCCGCCCAGCAGCAGCAGCTGGACGGGGGAGAGATCCAAACTCTTTCCTCACCGGAACCCAAGAGAGCCTCCCAGGGGAGAGCTCTGCTTTTAACCCCGTGTTCTCAGAGGCGGATCCATGTCCTAATGGCCATATTAGATGCCAGTATTAAAATCTGAACATCCATTGGCCCAACCATAGCATCCCAAAAAACACATTTCCTGTCAAACCACCACAAACTGGTATTTGAAAAGATGAATCATAATTGGTTATTCATGGAGAGGAACTAACAGACTGGAATCCAAATAAAGCCATAACTCAGCTTGCCTCTCAGAGCTAGTGCTTTGCCCTTTTCAGACAAAGAAATAATCTGTTTCTATTGCTATTTAGTATATAGGCATCAAGACATATGTAAAATCTATGCACTTATAATGAAGGAGAAATATTAAATAGCTGACTATGTTTCATATCAGGCAATGTTACAGCACAAAAGTGTCTGATTAGGGTTGTTTGAAATGGAATTTAATATTAAGAAGGTAGTGAACAGTTCATGTAAGACCTTTAAAAGAAACAATGTTTGCCAGCAAAAGATTTGAAGCTTGACAAAGTTGTTAGTAGTTCAACATAGTCTCATCACTTCATATATATGATTGGGCAATACAGTCCTGAATCCTCCCGAAAGCATCATTAAGGGAAGAAGGATTCAAAGAATTTCACACTGCACACTGTAGGCTGGACAACACAAAGTCATGCTTAGTATCTGTAAAGTCAAAGACCAAATATTTAAAAATTCAGGACTGGATGAAACTACAAACCCCTTTTTTTTTTTTGGACACACAGCTCAAATATCTCAGGGACTGTCCCATTTAAATCTGCCTGGTATCAGTCTTTTGAACTTCTGAACATTTGCTACATGTGGGGACTTTGCAGCCATTATCCCTTCTTCTTAAAGCTCCTGGCATGAGACTGACTAATGTCCAGCTGAACATCATCTATTCTCCTGCAATTCCTATTTTCATAATGTGGAATTATAGTCTCAATGGTGTCACACATAACAAGCTTGTACAAGTGTCTCATAATATTACTATAAGATTTGCTAGGTCAAAATGTTCTTTATATCCACTGCAAATCCTTGCTCTCAGATGTCGTCTCCACACCCTGCTTTTGCTATCTAACAAGTTCCAATCATTCTTTCAGCTTTACTTAAACCATAAGAGGGAATAATCACGTACTGCAAGTAAAATCAATTAGTATTGTTTTTATCAAGAGGTACAGTTCTGATATAACAGTTTGCTGAAAAAAAGAACATTTATCTCATCAGAAGATGCTATTGCCTGGCCACAATGGGAAGAATATAGAGGAGCAGAAAATGTTCTCCTTTTCTATTTCCTTTACTGTTCCTTTTACTCATGGCTGTTACTTTGTGATAATATGCCACCAGGCATCTTTTTCAGTAATTTTCATTCCTCCACACTTATGCTTCTGCCTGTATTTTCTGCTTCTCCTAACACAGCCTGACGTGTCATCTCAATTTATTTTAGCAATGAAGATTGATTAAAAGCCACATTGTTTCAATGTGTTTCTTTTTCTCAAATTTGAGTATAAAATGAGAAAAAAAGCCCCATATGTTTTCTTCCCAGCCTCTGTGAGAACTCCTGTATGAATACTTCACACGTATTTCTCTGGTTTGTTCTCTTTTTCTTTCCCCTCCTTTTCATAGATTTAGAGAAAGTCCAAGGAAGGGCAGCTAAAAATGATCAAAGGACTTATGAAGTGATTAAAATGGCCTGCACTTTTTAGTCTGGAGACGAGGAGGCCAAGGGACAAGATGTCAGCGTTTAGAGAAACACAAAGGTAGTGGATAAAGTGACTGAAGAACTTCTGGTCACCAAATCCTGAAATGCAAGAACTAATAGGAGAGGAGCACAAGGTTGGTAGAAGAGAGAGCACTTTAAGAAAGGGTAAATTAAAAGCCAGTAAAGGGCATCTGAGAGGTTCTCCTGCCAGATGCTTATGATCTCACAGGATTAAGAAAGATTTTAGAAAAATTAGCAAACAATAAATTCATAAATCATAGAGTTGGAAAAGGTTTGAAAAGACCTCCAAGATCAACAAGTCCAACATCTGACCAGTCTCCACTGTCAACCAGACCACAACACTAAGTGCCATGTCCATTCATTTCTTGAACACTTTCAGATATAGTGACTCCACCACGTCCCTGGGCAGCCTTTTCCGATGGCTGACAACCCTTTTAATGAAGAAATGCTTCCTGATGTCCAAAAATTCTCCCTAATGTCCAAGCAGATACTGAAAGGATGGATCAGAGATGCACTCCTCTTTAATACAATCCTGGGTGCTGAGACAGTATTAGGAAAATAGAAGCTGGAAAATGGCCAGGTTCATGGGATAAATAGCACTTTCTACTGCCTCTGGACTGAACAGTAGGATAGATGGGCAGCTGTCTGATTCAGAAGGAACTGTCCTATGTCTTTATGCTCCAGTTTTTACATAGCAGTGCAGCTATAAAAATACTCCTGAATTCTCACTGGCTTTCAGTGCCACTAAAAATGCAGGTTTTCCTTTTTTATTTCTTTATCACATATGAATAAATTACATGAAAACACATCAATATGTATTTTATACCACAATTTACAAAGAGAAGCACTAGTTAGAAAAAATGTTACTTTTGCTGGCATTAAAAGGTAGCCAATCAGGTCAGACCAAAAAAATAGAAGATTATTTGTTTCTCTATGGAGTAATTTATTGTGGAGAAGAGGCAGGAAAAAAGAGAAAAGGAAAAAAAAAAGCAAGAGAGTCAAAGTCTAAAACATTGCAGTATGGCATCAAAACTCTTGAAATACTGAATCAATTATGGGCTGACACAGATTTGAAAAACAAGACTCTCCTCATAATATAAAGCTTATTAAAAATAAATAGGTGATGAAAATATTACACTATGAACTCACAGATCAGATGATAGCAAATAATTAACTCTGAAATCAGAGATCCTTCTAGTTAACAAGCAACCACTAAGCCTAGACAGACAGACTAGGGTTAGATATTGCTCCAGTCATAAAACCTTTTGTGAAAGTTTTCATCCAGCCATGTGAAACAAAATGTTTTGACACTCTGGGTCCAAGGGTTTGTCTTGCATGTGACTTTCTACACCATCTTGAAACTTCACTTTTATCCTACATATTTGCTCAGACTTCTTCAAGGTTGGAAAGTAATTGCTTCCTCATGGGACTGCATAAAGACATGGTAAGTTTAAAATCTTCAGTCAGTTATTTAAAACCAGTTATTTAAGCAACCCATCTTCTGGCTTATCCCAGCATGGGACCAGCACTGCAATCTCAACTTATATTTATATGCCATTTTCAAAATGGCATAGGGAATAGAAGTTTAATACAGCAGAAAGTAAATATAACTTGATTATCCTAAATTCAATTAAATCCTCCCCTGCAGTCAACTACTCTACACAAATTTGTACTACAGATTTCAAGGGAAAGCCCAATCTTGACAGCTGATGCCCTTATATACACTGAATCATCACTTGTGACTAGTTTTAAAAAGTCAGACAGTAAGAAACACAATTTTATGGTCTTTTTTCAGGTAATGTTTTGCCAAGGCTGCCCATATGTCAAAATATTCACTAGACATGTTTAGGTGTGCAAAGAGAACTAAATCCTGGAACACCCTGTATGCACAGTGAAGGCATCTTCACCCTACATACAGTGTAGAACTACAGATCACCCAAACCTGCCATGCAACAGCAGTCTACTGAAGAGAACTTACATTGCCATTGTGCCTTCCTCATCGATTTATTTATTCATGGGACATGAGTATTTCCACCTTGAAGATTCGTTTTGTGCTTGTGCACCCAGACAGAAACAACTGCCATGGTGGTGTCAGAGCACTTTGCTCACACACCTCTTCCCTTTAGCTGATCTTACACTTTCTGGGAGTGATATGTTAAACAACCTACTCATCCTGTTGTGGGGTAATGAGGTGCAGAAGCTCAGTTTACTAGGAATACTGTGTATCTCCTGCCAAAAATAGGGGCCTGTGTAATTTTTTGGTCCATCAATACACATCTTCTGTAAATGCGTCTTCTCTTTGACTTTGCAGAGAGTGGCAATGAAAACAAAGTACAAAACAGACTAAATAAATACCAGAAGAGAGCTAACATAGAAGATTAAGCTGGAGAAATAAACACTGTTTTAAGAAGAGGCGATCTCACTGATCTAACAGTCATAGCACTATGGCTTATATTGTAATGTGTGGGTGGCTGTATGGCTTGACTAGCTGAAATTTCATACAGCTACAGTTAAATCATCATTTATCCAAAATGTTGATGCACTGTGAGCACCTTACCGGCCAAAGCTCTATCATGATTGAAAGCCACAGGTGTACTTGAGTGCAGCCACATTCACAAATTTAGCAATCCTTGTTCAGCACATTCAAAAAGAAAAAAGGCTTAGTAATATGAGGTTGAAGAACAACTCGCCCCAGCTAGCACCACTTCTGGGCACTCCACTGCTCTGTTATCAGCCAACAATCAATAGAAACAGAGATGCTTTTTAAAGACTGCAGTCCTTACATAGAAATGTCCCTGATTAATTCCTCTGGCAACTGAAGGTGTAACAAAAATACCAAAGTGGCAGCTTATGCTCATACACTGTGTTTCCCCTAAGCAAAATACAAAGTGACTGAAAAGTTCCTGAAGTGATAAGTCTGACTTTATGATTTCATACTTTTAAGTCAGTCTCCTCTGAGGCTATAATCACGTAGTCATATATCTCAGATTTTGTGAAGCTACTCTCGAAATTAAATATTTTTGAAGATTTTCATATCAATGAGTCATGGAAAGTTTTGTGTTCCACAGTGTCACATTTCTTACTTAACTTAAAGAGAAAGAAAACAGGAAGAAGGAATTCTCAGATGGTTTTAAAGGCTCTTCAGAAAACAAACTCATCCCTTGTTTGCCAGACACTGGAAGATGTCGAACTGTGCTGTCCAGTGCTTTCTCCACTTATTCACTGAGTGTCAGTTTGTGTCTTTCAATGGTAAAACATTAAATGAAAACAGAACAGGAACCAGCCCTCAGGCCTGTCACCACAAACAACTCTTAGAGAATTCCCTTGATATCCTCTTAAAACTCCATCTTCTAAAACACTCACCAATCCTAGAGTTCAGTTTCCCAGGCTAAATTTCTTTATAGACAGCTCTATGCCATTATTCTCAGTTAGTTTAATTAATTACTTAACATCCCTCACTGGTGTCATGTTTACAGATGGTTTTATGTCCATTTCTTCTCTCAGTCTTTGCTTACATTTGTTACATAAATGAAACTAGTGCTTCTGATCTTCTTTTATATAACATCTTTATGCAACAAGTGACCAAAACCAGACAAGGAATGCCATCAATGTAGTGTCACCATGGTCGTGCACAGGGGTAACTCCCTGTTCTCTACTGAGAATGCCTCATCTGGAACATCCTAATAATTCTTTTTTTTTGCTTTCATGAAATGGATGACCTGGTCTTGCTGTAATGAGTCAAAAACATCTGTCTCCTCCTTTTTTGTTCACAACAGGCAAACAAATTCACAGCATAAAATTTTATTGGTCCTTAATTGAGCAAATGCCAGAATTTTTCTGAGTAGGATCATACCTATGGAAGTACAGTGTAAAACAACCCATCAAAACTAGCATAGTACCAGTCCAGCAGTTCCCATCTGCTCTGTGATATCTGTCACTGCCGCCACCCCACCTAGGGACACAATCACTACTGGTACCATACAAAGTATGTGACCAGCACTGTGACTTCTGCTCCCACAGCTCTTCCACATCCCAGTTCCTTCTTACTTCTGCAGCAGCACAGTTGCTCAGAAGTGCTTGTCATCAAACTTATCTGGCATGCCTTTATTTTGCTGTACAAAACTCCTAATACATTAAATTAGGTACATCTCAAGACTGATACTTAGAGAATACACCCCAGATTGGAGAGAGATTAGTATTAAATAATTTCAGTAATTTTTTTTCTCTCAACCACCTTTCCAGTGGAAAGTGTTTCCCAAATCATGCTCAGTAGTGAAATATAACAGGTAAAATTACTTACAAACATTAATAACTAAAGAGGGGTTTCCTCTCATTCTGCTTCAGGGCACCTCTTACTATGATATCCTTAACTCTGACTATTCATGGGAAATATGAAATTGCTTTGTTAATATGGTAGATGCAAACCAATCCTAATGAAGCTAAGCCTGACTTCACAAAGTGCTACACATGCCTAAAATTGGGTTTGTAACCATGTAGATGGACTAAGTTACATGAGGAGATGTGACATGCTTCCTACAGAGCACAGATGCTTACCCTGCCTGTTGCTCTTCTCCATGGCTCTGCATATGTGAGCCAGGACTGGCCATTAACAAGGTTATTGGACCCCACTGTAGATGTTAGTGTTCCACTAACATTTTGAGCAGTTGTTCCATAATCATAAAGATAAATACCCTGCCAGACTCACCAGATTGCTATTAACACTAAAGTCAAAGTCTCTACTTGCAAGTAATTGCTATTGCAGTCAAAAGTTTGCAGAATAGGACTTTTTTTAAGCTTATTTTCTCTAAGTTTTTCTTAAACTTGAAAAGGGTAATGAGGGTCAGAATATCACATGAGTATCCTTCTGGTGAAAATACATGCAGAATAAGATAGCTGTTACTATTTTGATCAGTAATACATTCCCATAGCTACCAAAAGTCTCCACAAGAATACAGAATACTAACATGAAAGCCTGATTTGGGCTTTTCATTTACGATTAATTAAGTTCTTGCACAATCATCACATTAATTACAATGTATGACCCCCTCCGTAAACACATACATACAAAGAGGCACCTTTTATTCCATAAGGATGAGGCAGAATAACCAATAATCTTTGGTTTTAAGTTTTAAAAAATTCTGTAAACTCTTTCTATTACCAAGTATATGGACTGAAAACCCACTGAAAATGTAGGGAATGAGCAAGGTAATTATTAATGTTGTGAATCATGATTTCTATTTCACAGTCTCACTCTTCAAATGCTTAGAAATTGCCTAGGGAAAAATTGGGGCATGAGGTACAGGGGAATTACTGTCATTGCATGTTAAACACAAAATATTTTTTACAGAGCTGTTTTATGGTCTTAGAAATCCAGAAAAGAAAGGATTCACCTGTTCTTCTTTTCAAGATTTTTTTTCCTAGCAATTTGTTCTCTTTTTAATGATCTGCCCATAACTTTGAACAAGATTTCCTATTGAGGTAGAAATAAAGTCAGATGTCCTCCTGATCATTCTCTGAACATGACTGTCACAGTGAAATACAACAAAATAATTGGAATTATTGCTCTTCTCTGCTCTCTATCTCCAAATAGCTACAGAACACTCAGCAGCAGTATCAGCTTCCATTCATTGCCTCAAGGTCCTAAAACTCAGCTATGACCTGTGAACCAACACATCTTTCCACACCCATCGTCCATGCTTCAAGCAGCAATCACAGAGAAGTAAAAGCAGAGTAAATACTAAAAAATGGCTTTATACTGTGCATAAGCCTTGCCAGTTTACATATTTACTGACAAAGTTTTCCGGTCAATACATTTTATAGAACAGCTGGCAACACCTCCAGGTCAGGGGCAGATTTAATAGACTGGTTCTGCATGGTCAATGATTAGGCTCAGAATTGTGCACTTACAGTTGCTGTGATGTTTCTCCTTATTATTTTAATATTTTCCATCACTATTGGCAGGAAATTTATGTGAACTATAAAGTCTGTGGGACCTTGCCTGACGCATGAGAATGCTTCGGGGACGCCCCCTGCCTCCCCTGTACTGACGTCACTGTCTCCGTCCCGCTCCACCTCCGAAGTCTCCTCCCTATTGTCTGTTCCTGTCCCTCTCTCCTCCTCCTCTGACGCTGTATCCACACCCTCCGCCGAAGCGCGCAGCCCCCCCCCCCCGCGGGTGCCCCCCTTCGCGCTGCGATTCGAGCCGATCTCCGGGTCCAGATTTCCGGGTCTGACGTCACCACCGCGCGTCTCCTGCGTCCCTCCATGGCAGCTCGCTGGAGCTCTGCAGCTGCTCCGCCCTTGCTGCCCGTGTCTGACGCTGCCGCGCTGGTTTGAGAGCTCTCCCCGGCCGTCCTTTGAGTCTTGCTCGACCCGCGCACTTTTGACACCGCGCTAAATGGGGCCGCTGCTGCTTTCGGCATTGCGCTCGCAAAAGCCGCACCAGAACCCGTGTCTCCCATCGCCTCCACGCCCCCCCCGCCGGCCGCCGCCGCTTCCGCGCCGCCGCGCATGCCGCGAGAGAGCGCATCCCCCCTCCCCGCTTGTTCCCTTTGAACCCCCCTCCCCGACTCCGCCACTTTTTCCACCTCCTCTCCCTCTGATTCCTCGATATCGCTAGGAGAAAACTTTATTTCATCAGGGAGCAGAATGGCATCATCTGTGTCTGAGTCAGAGTCTGAAGCCCCTGCACTCTCTGGAGTTTCAGGGCGCTTTAGGGTTCCCTTGGGTTTTCGGGATGGTGGGACTGAAGGCAATGACATTTCTCCCGGTCCCCTTTTCTCGGGCACCTTTCCCCCCGGGCTAACTGAGATCAGAGCCAATCTCTGCTTGGAGCCTTGCTCTGGTCCCTCTGCCCTTTTGGGACCCGCAACAACTTGTTGCCTGGCTGACCCTCTCAACTGAGTCGAGGTCGCCTCTAACATAATTCTTGCTGAAGACAGCAATTTCAAGGCTGTCTTATCATCATTGGTGGCTAGAAAATATAGGTGTCTGTTAATTTCTTGCCAAAAGCCTACTTCAAATAACAACCGTGTTTCTGAGTACGGGTAATTACACCGCACCCACAGCAATAATTCTCTAAGCTTTTTCTTTGGGATCCCCCTTGTGTGTGTGTCTGCCACGCCCTGTAGGTCGGACAGAATCTCTATTTGTTCCTGGGAAAGTGTACCCCCCATGTTCTTAATTCTTGACCTTCTCACCGAATTCCTGTCGTCAGAGCAGTCCGAAGGCTCCTGGTCTCTGGCCTGCAGGTCACAGGAGATGGATTCGGAGGCGCCTTTTCCAATTCCGATCCGGGCTGTCCTGCTACAAACTTTCTTCGGTGGAGGTGGAGTGCGATGTTCTCTGCGGCCGCCGCGTCTGCAGATTCTCCTGGCTGCTTTCTGGCTGTTTTCCCAAGGAGTTATCAGTGCTCTCCTGGGAATGAGTCCAGCTCGGGAGCTGCCCACTCGGAGCTTCAAGGCTGCCCCTGTGCAAGAGGTGCACAACAGAGCTCACCGTGGCTCAGCGAATGCTGCCGGATGCTGCTGGATCGCCGGTTGCTGCCGAGTAGCTCCCCGGGTCGTCCGCCGGGTGCCCACCGGGTGCCCACCGGGTGCCCACCGGGTGCCCACCCAGGGACGCCAAATGTCGGGTTCGGCTGTCTGTCTCTGCCCCGACACGGGTAGTGTGGTTCTTGGGTGGCACGCGTTTTAAAGGACGAGTCTGGACTCTTCAGCTTTTCGGTCTTCAGGTTATTATTTCTTATCTACAAAATTTTCTGTCTGCCCAACAGAGGTCTGATCTGCAAGCAGTCACAGGCACTCTCTGACCACCCACGGGGCGGTCATGTCTTTTTATACTAATATCTACGTACATAATATTTACCTTTATTTCCCAATGCTTTTCACCCATGTTAGCAAGTGCACCTTCACCATAAACCAATCCCCAAATGCCAACATCACAACAGGAGATGGAGGACAAGAAGAAGGAAGAAGAAGGACAAGACACGCCCTGATCTCTCCATCTTGTCTCCATAACCCCCCTGTACCCAAAAACCTTAAAATCTATATTTCACTTTCTAAATGTGCCCCTTTTACACCTTTTCTCTAAAGTGATTCTCTTGTCCTCAAACTCTTGTTATTTCTGTGGATGGATCAAAATCAAGCCACCAGACACTTCTGGCAACATTCCAGGATTTTCGAGACCCCCAAGGGTTCTCCTGGCATCTCTGAACATCAGGAATGATGTGCTGAGATCCCACAATTATCTTGACAAGCATTTATTTTTGTACAGTCAAGCATTCCTTCCAGTATTAAAGTATCCACATGGCTTGGATACTTTAATCAATGGTCAACACATTGGTAATTATTGCACTGGTTTGATACTCCTGTGGTATCCCAATTTGTGGAATAAAGTATAAGCTGACCCATGCCAGGGTGGCTGAAACTGTTTCCTAGGAAACCTGCTTTAAAACCTGGGGAAAATTAATTACTTCTATCCACCCCAGAAAATGAGTAATGAAATAAAGCTGCTTTGAATAGGTTGCAGTACAGAAGCTTCTAAAGAATTAAATTCTTGAGTTAAAGGATTAGATTTGTTAGGAGAAGGCATTAATAGACATAACATAGACACCCCTCTGTGTGGAGGTGTGTAGATTTCTGCTTTAACTCAGAAAAAACCTTTGCTGAAATTACATTTTGTTTTGACATGAAGAGCATCCTGTAATGAATGCCAAAGTGTGTGGGTGTAATACTGGAACTGCAGTTCTGTTCTGCTGAATAGATGGGTCTTGGCTCTGCAGTCCTCCAAAATGAATGATCTGCATCAGATTTCTGGGACTTTTCACCACACAGATGCTTGGCAGTATTCTGGAAAGCTCAGCAGACTGAAAACTCATGCTAAAATTAATTTGTTCATGACTTCCCTACAGGGATTTGATGAGGAAGGGGCTTCTTATGCACTCTCTATCTGTATGTGTGTGTGTGTGTATATATACATGTCTTTTTATGCACCCATGTGCAAACAGGAATATTCATGTGATCATAATTTAGCATATGTAATGGGATAACTTTGACTGCAGATTAGATGAGACAACAAAAGACCTTTTGAAGTTTCCAAGGTTTCTTTATATGCTGGTGAAAAAATTTACATACAACTTAAAGAACACACTTTGTCCTGAATGTGGGATTTTAAGGTTATCGGTCTGGAGGGTCAGGTCCCAAACTTGACCTTGGGGAGAACTGTACAGAGCAAGTTAAGTCTGTTTTAAAAAACCTAACTCCATAGTTTGAAACATGAAGATCCTAATCTCCATGTTGAAAATCTGAATGTTGAAAAAGAGACACTTGGCTTTCATTTGTCTTTTTTGTAGGTATCTTGGTTTTATTATTAACAAACGTGTATAGTTGAATTCAGCAATGCATTTGAAAACATGCTGAGCTTATTGACATTGGAGTGAAGCATTGTTGAAATTTTTTTGTCTGTTAACCTAGTGTTACTTCCATTCTTAAATATATGAGGCACTAGTAAGCAGAAATTTTTGCCCTGGGACTGTGCCAAACGCCCCACATTTGTAGCATTGTCCTCCTGATGGATTGCTCTTCTTCTGGATAGTTGCAAGAACTTTATTTATGTTTTCACTCTGTTGTTGGAGTACCTTTTCCAGCATCTTTTCAACCTTGTCCTGATCTTCTGACTGCCTCTCCGGGTTTCTTCTTATCTGTTCTCCCCATTCTCCTCTCAGCTCATCCCTCACGATTGACGCAACGTGCTGAGGTGTTCCCACTCTGCTGCATGCCTCCACCATCTCTGCCAAGGATGGCCGTCCTGGCATTGCGCTGATGACCCGTTGACAATCCGGGTTGGCATTGCCGAAAGCTAGACTTTCCATGAGAGGTTGCTTCTCTGGTCCCACAGAACCATTCTCATCTTTCATAGATCGACTCACGCAAGCTGTGGATCGACAGGTGACGATTGATGAGGCGAAGCAACCTCTCATGGAAAGTCTAGCTTTCGGCAATGCCAACCCGGATTGTCAACGGGTCATCAGCGCAATGCCAGGACGGCCATCCTTGGCAGAGATGGTGGAGGCATGCAGCAGAGTGGGAACACCTCAGCACGTTGCGTCAATCGTGAGGGATGAGCTGAGAGGAGAATGGGGAGAACAGATAAGAAGAAACCCGGAGAGGCAGTCAGAAGATCAGGACAAGGTTGAAAAGATGCTGGAAAAGGTACTCCAACAACAGAGTGAAAACATAAATAAAGTTCTTGCAACTATCCAGAAGAAGAGCAATCCATCAGGAGGACAATGCTACAAATGTGGGGCATTTGGACACTTGAAAAAGAATTGTCCACATGCACACACACAAGTGCAGACACAAAAACCTGCAAAGCCACTTTGTGCGCAGTGTGGAAGAGGAAGACACTCTGTGAAAGAATGTTTTTCCCAGACAGACGTGGAAGGGAATCCTCTACCGCTTCCGGGAAACGGGAGAAGGAGCGCGCCCACAAACCGTCAGCGCGCGTCGACACAAGTGATGGCGGTGACACAACACTTCCAGGATTTCTAGCGGAAGGGAATGCTCAGGCAGACAGATTGACAATGCCCATTTCACAAACACTTCCGGACATTTTTGAGCAAGCACGACTGAGTCATGCATTTTTTCATCAGAATGCGCAGGCGCTGATGGAATCCTTTCGTCTCACAAAAACTCAGGCGAGGGAAATCATTAGTGCTTGTCCAGATTGTCAACTCGTGCAACCACCTGCTTCAACAGGAGCAGTCAATCCACGAGGACTGCAAAGTCTTCAGCTGTGGCAAACAGATGTCACAAAATATCCATCATTTGGGAGACTCAAAAATGTTCATGTGTCAGTAGATACATTCTCAGGGGCAGTCTTTGCTTCAGCACATGCAGGGGAAACAGCAGAACATGCTTGTCGACATTTTTTGCAAGCATTTGCATCATTAGGTGTGCCTCAAGAAATAAAAACAGATAATGGTCCAACATATACAGGCAGGGTGCTTGACAGATTCCTGAAAAAATGGGGTGTCAGACACACATTTGGCATTCCACATTCACCCACAGGTCAGGCAATCATTGAAAGAACACATCACACCCTGAAATCCCTTTTAGACAGGCAGAAAAGGGGGGAGCCAGAGGCGACACCACACATGAAATTAAACAAAGCATTGTATGTGTTGAATTTTCTTAACAGCTCGTCTTCTGAACCCAATCCGCCAATCGTGAGGCATTTTTCAAACAGCTCTCAGGCAAAACTAAGGGAGAATCCTTTGGTTTTGATCAGAAACCCAGAGACAGGACAAATAGAGGGTCCTTTCAAACTAATCACTTGGGGCAAGGGTTTCGCTTGTATTTCCACAGGGCGAGGGCTGAAGTGGGTGTCAGCGCGGCACGTGAAGCCATTTCGGGGAAGAGAGCAGGAGAGCACAGATCCCAGAGGCAGAGAAACGAGTACGCAGACGGAGGAAGAAACTCAAGTTGTGAGCAGCGACTCGGAAGAGGGACGAAAAGAATAAAAACTTTGGGGGTTTTTTCCTTTGTGGCTTTGAGTGGGAGCATGACAATGAAATTTTATAAGGGTGAAGTCGTGAGCTTCATGATGCTCATGCTTTCATCTGTTGCTTTAAGCAATAGAGCAAATCTAACTGTCAGTCAGCCAAAACAAAATGTTTGGGAAGCGTTAGCCCAGGCAGCAAATTTAGAAAGTATCTGCCTGACACATTCGAAACCAGGGAAACCATTCACAGCATGCATGGTTGGGTTGCCAGTGGGCAAATGGCCAATTCCAGGGCATTCTCCAATGGAGATTTCGCAGGTCATCAAAGATCCTGTGAATGAATGGTGTGCTTGGACACATCTTTTACCTGTGGCTTCTACCGAACCGCAGGAACTGGAAATTTTTGGGTCCACAACAATGGAGCTATGCATGAAATTCGAAATTTCGAATGTGTCAAGGACAAACAAAAGTGTTGATGTCACACCAAATCACGAATATTATAGAAATGCATCAGCCTGGTGCAATCACACTGTGACGACAGCCAAAGGATCAATCCAGGTTCCAGTGCAATTGCCACGTGGGTTGTTTTTAATTTGTGGGGACAGAATTTGGCACGGCATTCCTGCAAATGCCAAGGGAGGTCCATGCAGCATTGGGAGAATTTCAATGTTGTCACCAGATTTGAAAGTGTTAAGAGAGCAAAAACACAAAGAAAAAAGGTCCTTGCAACATTACAGTGTAGACTGTGATGATGAAGTGTACACTTGGGACAAGGCAAGGAGAATTGCGGCAGCAATTTTCTCACCTCAGACAGCGTCGGGGGTGGCCTTGACTCAACTGGACCACATGGGTTGTTGGTTGAGCAAGCATGCTCAATCAATCTCTCTCGCTTTGAGTGATATGTTAAAAGACGTAAGCAGTGTGAGAGAGGCAACTCTGCAAAATAGGGCGGCAATCGATTATCTATTGCTTGCTCATGGACATGGATGTGAAGAGTTTGAAGGAATGTGCTGCATGAATCTCTCAGATCATTCAAGATCAATTCATGAAAGCATTCAAAATATAAAAGACAGTATAAAGAAACTAGGCGAAGTCACTGGATCATGGATTGATGATTTGGCGGGATTTTTTGATCTTTCTCCCTTATGGAGAGGGTTTTTAAAAATGGGATTTTATATTTTAATAATTCTCTTAGTCCTCATGCTCATCGTCCCATGCATCTTTTTGTGTGTGAGACGTGTCATGAGTCAAGTTGCCAAAGAAGTCTTCTTGGTGCAAACAGAAGGGGGAGATGTGGGATCTCAGCACATCATTCCTGATGTTCAGAGATGCCAGGAGAACCCTTGGGGGTCTCGAAAATCCTGGAATGTTGCCAGAAGTGTCTGGTGGCTTGATTTTGATCCATCCACAGAAATAACAAGAGTTTGAGGACAAGAGAATCACTTTAGAGAAAAGGTGTAAAAGGGGCACATTTAGAAAGTGAAATATAGATTTTAAGGTTTTTGGGTACAGGGGGGTTATGGAGACAAGATGGAGAGATCAGGGCGTGTCTTGTCCTTCTTCTTCCTTCTTCTTGTCCTCCATCTCCTGTTGTGATGTTGGCATTTGGGGATTGGTTTATGGTGAAGGTGCACTTGCTAACATGGGTGAAAAGCATTGGGAAATAAAGGTAAATATTATGTACGTAGATATTAGTATAAAAAGACATGACCGCCCCGTGGGTGGTCAGAGAGTGCCTGTGACTGCTTGCAGATCAGACCTCTGTTGGGCAGACAGAAAATTTTGTAGATAAGAAATAATAAACAACCTGAAGACCGAAAAGCTGAAGAGTCCAGACTCGTCCTTTAAAACGCGTGCCACCCAAGAACCACACTACCCGTGTCGGGGCAGAGACAGACAGCCGAACCCGACAGATAATGACACTCCTGATACTTTTCATCAATAATTGACCAGAGCATGTACCACTTTTTATTGACCAAGTATTTCCAAAATATTCTGTATGTGAGTTACAAGTCTACTTATCCTAATAAATTCACAACCTTGTACAGTCATTTGAAGAATGACAATAATAAACTAGGTGCATGAAATTCAAAATATAAACCTCAACATTACTGACATTAACATTTTCATTTTAAGTCAATTTAACTGAAAATGGACTGGGGAACAATATTAAAATTTTTTGCCCTTTTTTTTTCTTAGGTGGTAATAAAAGTTTTTTCTTCAGACTTCGAAAGAGAAGATGCTATTACCACTGCAAATGCATAATTAGGATGGCAACTAAAAAACAGCTTTAACTGTGCTTTTCTCTAACAGAATTTTGCCATCCAATTTAAACAAGTACAGTCCAGGAATAATTCATAGTTATTTTCTTATCAACAGAAAAGAAGTTTTTCAAACTATGTAGTAAACAATCTGCATTACTTCTCATTATTTTCTTGTGCCAAAATTCTATAGAAATATGGTAAACATTCAAATGGCTTCTAATTATATAAATCACTTATTTAATTCTCCTAGGTGAATAAGATGGAAATAAAACAATTCAAACAGTAGTCTTTCCATATGAAATAAGAGTCTGTGCTCCTATTCTGAAGATAACAAAAGGTACTCATTTAATTTTAGGTTCAGGAGGAAAGTTTTCATTATAAGGAGCCCACATAAAGTAAAACAGAAGTAGGATGGTATGCAACTTGTGCATAATTCATTGGCATAATTCATCATAGCATTAGTTGGTTATTGCAGCCTCCAATACATAAGATTAATTTTCAAAAGAGAACATTCACTAGTGCCATTCCTTCAGAAGTCTTACACGGAAAATTAATTTAAACATTGAGCCTACAATAAGGATTAAAGGTTCCAGAACAATTTCAGAATTGAGAATTGTGTCAAAGTGGACTTCAGAATTAACTACCCCTATTAGCAAAAAAAAAAAAAAAATTATGATTATTTTATTTCCCCCCACACCAAATCTCATATTTGGTTGAAGGCATGGAAATGAACTGGGCCCCATCATTCACTCCCAACAAAGAAGGAAATTATTGTAAAATAAGTGGTGGTATGAATCTTAAGCACAGAAGCACTAGATCAGCTTTTCCACTTTTTTCCCAGAACTTGATCTCAGGTGGAAAATCATGCCCAATAATGCCAATCCCACAACAACCACTCAGAGTCGTTTTCTAAAGAACATAAACTTGTTATGCCACTCAATGCTTAAGACCAAGACAAGGATACAAGGCCACTTACCTTGTTGTCTAGCTTACAGAAAAATCTCTTAGGTTGAGTAGCAGACCTTAGCATATTGCCCAACATCCAACAATCTCTTGTGAGAAAGTGAGTCATCTCTTCTTAGATAAAGTAACAAAACTTGTGGAAACTTTTCCTCCTTGCCCCAGATCAGATGTGATAGTGGAGCCCTGGAAAATATTAAAGATAGACTTTGAAAATGTTAGGCTTTGTGTTTTCTCAGATCACTGCACCTGTGTAAGCAGTATGATAAATGATATAATTGTTAGATGTGATGATTGTTTAGTAACTAAATATAATTATTGTATAATCATAAGAAGAATCATGAGAAACTATGTAAGAAATTTAAGGGGGGAACCATGAGAAGCTGTGTTTAGCTGAAATCTATGTATACAATAGAACAATATAAGTTTAATAATTAACATGAAAGTTACATAACGATAGAGTATAAAACACGTTCACCTCGAATGTATGGTTGGAATCAGATTTGGGTGGAAACTACCCCGATTCCCAGAGCTCTTAATAAAAAGCACCGCATATAATCGCTTCTGTGATTATGTGTTTTTGAGCGCTAACATTTTGGCGACCCCAGATGGGACCCTGCGGGTGCTGCTGAAGCGAGTTTCGAGACTCGACCACGCTTCAGCCGGCACCGAGGGATTCTCGGAGAGCTCGATCGGCCGCGACCGCTTCTGCCGCTCACAACGTCCCCGGGAGAAAGGTAAGGTGCTTTTTACTTTGGTTTGGGTGCCTGCCAATAAGACGCTGTGAAAGCTACGCTTGGTTGGGCTAAAGGAATTCCTGCTGGTACAAGCCTAGGCGCCGTTCCATAAGACAATTGCGAAAGCAATGCGGGTTTGGCAATTTGTGGTATATTTGGAATGGAGAAACTTAAAGGGATTTTGGGCGGCAACACCTCTATCCCACAAAGTTCTCCTTTGGGGTGCTTATTAGCACATTGGAAACAGGGTAATTTTGGGGAAGAATTACGTAAAGCTAAGTTGATTGATTATTGTAATACATGGTGGCCAGAATATGCCTTGGAGAATGGTGAAAAATGACCAAAATACGGTACTCTGCAATATAACACTAGTTCGCAGTTAATGTCGTTTTGTAAACAAGAAGGAAAATGGGATGAGGTTCCGTATGTTGATTTGTTTTTCTATTTACGGGGAAAGCCAGAAAGCTTGCCCCAGTTGTGGATAGAAAAGACATAAACAGACAAAAACAGACCGTAATTGCCCCCTTGCAACAAGGTGTAGGAGTGGAAGGGCCAGTATTTGTAAAAAAATGCCTTTCTCTTCTGCAGATTTAGTTATTTGGAAACAATCAGCTGGAACTTATAAAGAAAATCCTGATAAAATGGCATGAGTAGTCAAATGGTTATAAAAACTCAAAATCCTGACTGGGATGACATACAAGTAATATTAGATACTTTGATGGATTCTACTGAGAAAGAGATGGTACTTAAGGCAGTCAAAGAAAGGGCAAGAGAGGACATCAGAAACAGACTCGTAACAGGGAATTTAGATGAGAATTTTCCAATTGAGGATCCAAATTGGGACCCTAATTTATTTTGCGATATGGGGAGACTACGGAAATATCAAGAGTGGATCCAAATAGGAGTTCAGAATGCTGTGCGCAAAACTATAAATTGGTCTAAACTATATGAACTTCGGCAGGAAAAGAAGGAATCTCCCACTGCATTTTTGGAGAGGCTTAAGGAGGTAGCAAGAAAATATACAGATCTCCAAATGGACACAGAACAAGCAAAGGTTCAGCTCGCTCTCATATTCTTGGGCCAGTCACAGGACGACATTTGTAGAAAATTGCAAAAATTAGAAGGGGAAGAACTAAGGAATTTGGATAAGCTACTCGAGGTAGCCTGGAAGGTATATAACAATTGCAAAAGAGAAGCTAGTAAAAGGCAGCAGCAGAATCTGTTGGCAGTAATACAAGGAAAAGGGAACCCAAATTTCAGGGGACGTAACAGGAATGGTCGAGGTAGGAGACCAGTTACGCAGGGGTTAAACCTAAATCAATGTGTGTATTGCAAGCGGGAGGGCCATTGGAAAAGACAATGTCCAGACTTGAACAACCAGTTTCACCAGGGCAATCAGTTCCAGCAGGTTACCAAGGGGATGGTTTTGGGGGAGTATACCAGCTGACTAGACATAGAACCGGTAGAACAAGTTAAGGAACCAGTTATAAATATACAATTAGGACATAAAGAGGTCAAATTTCTAATAGATACAGGAGCTACTTACTTGGTATTGAATGATTTGCAAGGAAAAATTGGGGACAAGGAAACAAATATAGTCGTCGCTAAAGGGAAAGAGGAAAAAACGGCCATTCTTGCAACCCCTTGATTTGTGTTTTGGAAACAAAGTTATAACACATGAATTCCTATACGTACCTGAGTTTCCAATTCTGCTTTTAGGGAGAGATTTGCTAGCAAAACTTGATGTGGTAATAACCTTTGAAAATGGGGAGCTTATAATGAAAATATCTGAATCAAAGATGGGACAGATATTGATGATCAAAGAAAAACCTGTTCCCTCTATCCCTAGGGAGGTAGAAGATGCAGTGATTCCCTCTGTATTGGAGACAGATATACCAGGGAAATCTAAATTGGCACAACCAGTGCATGTAGAGTTAAAGGAAGGGGCGAGGGCTGTACAAGTCAAACAGTGTCCCATAAAACCAGAAGCATGGCAAGGAATAGTAAAGATTATTGAGAAATTCTTGAAATACCGAATTTTAGAAGAATGTGAATCAGAATTTAATACACCAATATTTCCAGTAAAGAAGCCAAATGGTGAATACAGATTAGTGCAGGATTTGAGAGCAATAAATAAAATAAGAAAGGACATTTACCCAGTGGTAACAAATCCTTACACATTGCTAACATCCGTAAAGGAGACATATAAATGGTTTTCTGTAATTGATTTAAAAGATGCCTTTTTCTGCATCCCCCTTGACAAAGAAAGTAGGAAACTGTTTGCCTGTGAGTGGGAAAACCCAGGGAATGGGACAAAGACCCAGCTCACCTAGACACGATATAAGAACACGCCGACCCTATTCGGAAACCAACTGGCAAAGGAGCTGGAGATTTCGACCGAGAATGGGCAAGTACCAAGAGACCAATACCTGTTGTTGCAGTATGTTGATGATATACTAATAGCTACAGAAGAAAAAGCAACCTGTATAAAGGTAACCATTGAGATTTTAAATTCACTGGGAATGGGTGGTTATAAAGTATCCAGAGAAAAGGAGCAAATTGCCCAACAGACTGTGATCTACCTGGGATATGAAATTTCACAAGGGCAACGAAAACTAGGTACTAACCGTATCCAAGCTATTTGTGCTATTCCAGAGCCCCAGAATTTACATGAGCTGCGAGTCTTCCTTGGGATGGCAGGATGGTGTTGCCTGTGGATCATGGACTATGGACTGATTGCAAAACCCCTGTATGAAGCTCAGAAGATGCAGCCATTCACCTGGGGCAAACCACAGAAAGAAGCCTTCCTAAAATTAAAGGAAGCACTGACAACTGCTCCAGCATTAGGGTTACCTGATCTGTCTTAAGATTTTCAGCTGTTTGTACATGAAAGGCTGCACCTAGCACTCGGAGTCCTGACCCAACGTCTGGGAAGCTGGAAAAGGCCGGTGGGCTACTTTTCCAAACAACTTGACAACATAAGTGCCAGATGGCCTCCATGTCTGCGGGCAGTTGCAGCCACTGTGATGCTGATACAAGAAGCCAGGAAGCTTACTATGGGAAGGCACATAGATGTCTATGTACCACACATGGTAACCACTGTCTTAGAGCAGAAGGGGGGGCCATTGGCTACCCCCAAGCAGGATGATGAAATTCCAGGTAGTCCTGACTGAGCAGGATGATGTCACATTAAAAACAACTAACCTTTTGAATCCAGCTTTGTTCCTAGGTACCACAACTGAAGAAGGCCCATTAGAGCACCACTGTGTAGAGGTAATAGAATACACCTATTCAGCAAGAGAAGACCTGAAAGACATCCCACTAGGACAGCCAGAGTGGGAGCTGTTTACAGATGGGAGCAGCTTCGTGGAAAACGGAACCAGATACACTGGATATGCGGTAACAACAGTCAATACAGTAGTGGAGGCAAAAGCATTACCACCAAATACATCTGCCCAGAAGGCAGAACTGGTTTCTTTAACCAGGGCACTAGAATTAAGTGAAGGGAAAAAGGTAAATATCTGGACTGACTCAAAATATGCTTTTGGAGTGGTGCATGTACACAGAACACTGTGGAAAGAGAGAGGATTACTATCTTCTTGAGGTACGCACATTAAACATCAGGATGCAGTTCCTGCAATTGATAAAAGCAGCACAAAAACCTGAACAAGTGGCAATTATACACTGTAAAGCACACCAATCAGGGAACTCCAAAATCTGTGAGGGAAATAGAAAAGCAGACTGGGCAGCCCAACAGGTTGCTCAAGAGGTGCAAACAACAATGGCATTGATACCTTTAAAGCTTAATGTATCCCAATTCAATTTGCCTCCAAAACCAAAATATTCAGTAGAAGATGAGAGACTGGCACGTTTGCTAAATGCACAAAAGAATTCAGAGGGATGGTATGTGACTGCACAAGGACAAATAGTGGTACCCCCCTTGATAATGAGAGAAGTTCTACAAATTAAACATAACAAATGTCACTGGGGAGCAGAGGCATTGGTAAAACTGCTAAAGCAAAGTTTAATTTCAGTACGGATGTTAACAATGGCAAAATCAGTAATGTCAAAATGTCATATCTGCTTGAAAAACAACCCAGTGGCTAGGCGACAAGGACAGCTAGGAAGAATTCGGATAGGAATAGAGCCAGGAGACTATTGGCAGGTAGATTTTGTAGAACTGCCAAGAACTCGAGGATACAAATACTGGGCTGAACATGAGCCAGCAGTGTGCCCAGGTGGCCAAGAAGGCCAATGGCATCCTGGCTAGTATCAAGAATAGTGTGGCCAGCAGGAGCAGGGAGGTCATTCTTCCCCTGTACTCGGCACTGGTGAGGCCACACCTTGAGTATTGCGTCCAATTCTGGGCCCCTCAGTTTAGGAGGGACGTTGAGATGCTTGAGCGTGTCCAAAGGAGAGCAACGAGGCTGGTGAGGGGCTTGGAACACAAGCCGTATGAAGAACGACTAAGGGAGCTGGGTGTCGCAGACATCTTTCATGAAAAATCCTTTCTTAGGATTTTTCCTTGTGACAAGCTGCAGTTCAGCAACCAAAGTAAACAATGGTTATCTGCTGCTGTGGAATGCAACGGGTGATTGGTCTCCTGTGGGTGTTTGGATTTCTTGACCACTCATGGCAGAGCTGGCTCTTGCTCTGTCTGAGACACAGATCTTTGTTATTCATTCTTTTCTATTCTTAGCTTAGCTAGCTTCTCAAGAAACCTTTCCTTTCTATTGCTTTTTAGTATAGTCCTAATGTAACATATATCATAAAATAATAAATCAAACCTTCTGATCATGGAGTCAACATTCTCATCTCTTCTTCACCCTGAAAACCCTTGTAACCACAGTCACAATTGGTGACCCCCGACTGAGGAGGACAATCATCACTCGGTGAGACCACCAGAGGAGCATTGCTGCACTGGGTGAGCCCTGAATGTGTGGCCTTGATGGTTGCTTCACAAGTGACCACAGAAGTGGATTCTAGCCAGGAGCTGAAGAAATGAAGATCCGAATTTGGACAGAGTTCACAGCAAGGCTGAGAACCTTCTGAAAAGCCTCCAGGAAGATGTTCGGAAAGCTCAGCAGAACCATGCAGATAGCCAGAGAGTCCTGGACTGTAGAGAGCTTTTTGGATAATTGGTTAGCTGAGAAAGGACATTTCAATGTGATACCAATGGATAAGGATAGGGGAAACAAGCTGGGAACTGAGCAACCAGTGTCCAATCACTGACAAAGGTCACAGTGACCTTCTCTGAAACGGGAAGACGGGGGAGAAAATCGCTTGCCAGAAAATGTAGTTATCTTAGGTAGAAAAGTTAGAAGAATGCAAACATAGAAGCAAAATAATTGTTAGAAGATAGAAGTAGGTGTGGTTGATCTAAGTGTGCTTTAACCAATAATGAGCTCAGCTTTTGCAATATGTATAAGCTTCATTAACACCAATATAAATATGTGTGGGGTTTCAATAAACTTCGGGATTTGCTATTCATCGCATATGGTGTGTCGCATTTCTCCCGCCGTATCACGACAAATGGTGACCCCGGACGTTCTTCTTCGGGACTAGCCACGGTCGGCGGCGTGAGAGGGGTTCAGGTCCTATCTGCAGCCGAGGACGGCAATAAGCACCGCTGAAAAAGGGACGGTGCCGGCCCCGGGTGACCTGATAGCAGGGCCCGGCTGATACGTGCCGCCGGAGCTGGAAAAGGGCTGCAAGAAGCGCGCTATTGTCGTAAACATGGATAAAGACAGGCAAGCAGCATATGATTTATTTACTGACTTTTTACGAGGGCGTCAGGTGAAGGGTATAGATTTACAGAAAGAGCTCCCTGGGTTGTTAGCTTATGGGTGTGCACAGGGGCTTTTTCGTAATCCGCACACGGTGCATGAATTGTCGGAGTGGCGTATATTTAGGGATAAGTTGTGGCAGGCAGTCATAGATGATGATAAGACCGCGAGAAAGTTGGGAAATTTATGGTGAGTCGTGCATGCTGAATTCTTGAAATACCAGGCAGAGGAAAGAGCTGCCCAGAAGACTAGTGCAGCCCATGAAAGAAACAGGAGTTACGGAGACTGGTTTGGCTCCCCGCCGATACAAGCTCCTGCTCTAAACAGCAGCTCCCTGCAGCTATCGGCTCCTGCTTCGGGCAGCAGCTCCCCCCCCGCGCGTACTCCAGCCGTGCCGTCCGCGCCGCATGTCCCGGTGTTAAACCCTACACCTCCTCCGCCTCCTCCCGCTCCAGACCCGCGCCCTCTGCCTCCCCGCCGCAGCGCACAGCCCGCAGCTGCCCCGCCGGAGGGGCTCGTGCCGGCCCCGGCCCTGGGCGACTTAACAGCTGCAGCGCGGCCGCCTCCCGTCCCGCTCCGCTCCGCAGCCGCCCCGCCCCCGAGCCGAGGGGGGGGCGGCAGGACGGGCCTCCCACCCCCCGAGGGGAAGCGGGCTCCGGTGAGTCCGCCCGCCCCGCGGGTGCCCGGCGCAGTTCTGCTTCCTGGCCACCAGCCGCCGCGCCCAGACACAAGCAGCAGCGGCCAGTAACCCTGCTGTCTATTCACCCGGAAAAGGTTCCAACTGGGGTAAAAGGACCGCTCATTATTGATGGGTTACCAATGGGAGCTTTGCTTTTAGGACGTTCCTCAGCTACAATGATGGGATTATTTGTTTTACCTAACCTGGCTATGTTGCCAAGGGACTGGCCACTTTTGATTATTGATCTGAAGGACTGCTTCTTTACTATTGCTCTTCATCCTTGAGACACTGCAGCAGATATTAGACTGTGTTACACAAGGCAGTGTTCGGAGACGTGACCTTGATCTCACTATACAGCTGACAGTTTGGTGTGGACAAAAATTTTTACTGGGTGCACTTACTCAGCATAACAGAAAAACGGGGGAGACATGGGCCTTGGAATGGATATCTCCTCCACTTCAACAACATAAAACCCTTCTTCAGAAAATTGAGATTTTAGCTGATTTGCTCAAAAAAGGGCGTGATAGGACAGTGGGGTTGGATTCAATGCCCAAAAAGATCACTAAAGCCCTTATCGGATGCTATAACTGCCTACACTGATGCAGGAAGAAAATCCAAAACTGCTGCAGTGACCTGGCGAGAAAAGGGACAATGGCATCATCACATACTCCGAGCTACTGAGGTGGACACTTTATAAACGATGGAGCTATTGGCTGTTGTATAGGCCATGATGCATTTCTCTGGACCTCTTAACATTGTAACAGATTCTTTGTATGTTGCAGGCATGTGTGAGCGAATAGAGGATGCCTCTATAATTTTATAGAGGTTCAGAACAGGAGGTTACATGAGCTGTTTATGCAACTGCAGAGAGCAATTAAGCTAAGAAAGCATTCTTTTTGTGTTATCCATATCAGAAGTCACAAATGGGATATTGGTTTGGGAGAAGGTAACATGCGAGCAGATAAATTACTCTCAATCACACAAGCAACTCTGATTCCCAAACAAACCATAGCCAGAGAGGCACACTCCATGTTCCACCAGAATGCAAAGGGCCTTCATAGAGAATTTCAGATATCTATGGAGGAGGCACGGGCAATAGTCAAAGCCTGTCCTATATGTAGTCATCATAATGGAGGCTGTGGTCTAGGACTGGGAGTTAACCCGAGAGGGCTGAGCACAAATGAGACCTGGCAGATGGATGTCACACATGTTGCTGAGTTTGGGAGGTTGAAGTATGCACATGTTACCATAGACACTTACAGTCATTTTATATGGGCCACAGCACAGACTGGTGAAAAAGCAGGGCAGGTAGAGAGACATCTCAGCAGTTGTTTTGCAGTAATGGGAGTGCCACAGCGCATCAAGACAGATAATGGGCCTGCTTACTGTAGCAAAAGAATAAAGCCGTTTCTGCAAACGTGGGGGATAGAGCACATAACAGGCATCCCCAATTCTCCTACAGGACAAGCGATTGTTGAGAGAGCAAATGGTACCTTGAAAAGATATCTGAGTAAATATAGGGATACCAGAGAGCCACAAGAGAGATTGTTAAAGTGCTTGTTTGTCTTGAACCACCTGTGTGTTTTTGGGGAAAATAAGGTTCCTGCTGTGATTCGTCACTATGTACATGAAACAGATGGTGTAAAGAAAGATGTATGGGTGAGATACAGGGATCCCAAAACAGGACAATGGCAAGGTCCTGCTAAGGTGTTATATTGGGGCCGCGGATATCTTTGTGTTTCTGCCCCTACAAGATCTCTGTGGGTACCTGCTAAATGGACCCGAGCAGCTGTGTTTGATGGAAACTTTATGTTGTTGCTTTATTAAATTTTTGCTTCTTTTGGGGACAGTGTAGACCATCAGGCATGGGCCCCTCCTCAGCCCAAAACTAACATATGGGTCACCCTGGCAAACCTAACTAAACAGGAGACCATTTGCCTGTCACTGTCTTCTCCTGGCAATCCTTTCACAACTTGTTTGGTTGGATTACCAGCAGATCCCTGGCCGTGCCCTTTACATATACCAACTTGTAAGGCCGGCAATGCTAGGATGAGTGTGGACAATTGGGATCAATGGATTTCCCGCTTTCCTCTAGCACCACAGGAGCCCCAAGAGTTAGAGTTGTTAGGGTCAGTGATGGCAGATGCATGCATTCATTTTAACCATAGAAGCCTGCTGTCAGTCAAGAACCACTCTAATGTTGTAACTTCTAGCATGGCTGTCTACCGGGATGCATCGGCCTGGTGCAATTATACAACGAAGAGAGTGTCAGTCTCATCCAATGACCCTATTCAATTGCCAGCAGGATATTTCCTAATATGTGGAGACCGTGCTTGGGCCGGTATCCCGTCAATGCTGCACGGGGGACCATGTACACTTGGACGGCTGTCTCTACTTACACCTAACATGTCCATGATACTGAACATGAGCCGCCGCCATCGTAGAGGCGGACGAATGGCTCATGCTTTTGCAGCTGACTGCCGGGACGATGTAAAGTTTTGGTCCCCAGCGGCCATAGTTGCAGCATCTTTCTTAACTCCAGGGGTATCAGCAGCAGGTGCTCATGCTATTTTAAATAAGTTAGGGTGTTGGCTTGCTAAACAAACAAATGCAACTTCTTTAGTGATTTCTAGTCTTTTGCTTGATGTAGATTCTATTCGCCATGCGACGCTTCAAAATAGAGCTGCAATTGATTTTCTCTTACTTGCACAAGGCCATGGTTGTGATGAATTTGAGGGCATGTGTTGCATGAATCTCTCTGATCATGCACGATCTGTACACTCACAGCTCTCTGAGTTACGGAGGTTAACTGGGAACTTACAGGTGGAATCAGGCCTTGGTATTGATGGATGGCTCAAATCTTTAAACTTAGGATCATGGTTACGTTCTATTGTTAAGATTAGCATTGTAGTAGCTATTGTAGCTTTGCTGTTAGTATTAGTCTTGCCTTGTTTTTGTATATGCTTACAGAATACGGTGCGAAAGATGATAACTACCGCATTTAATCAAACCATGCTTGTTCAACAGAAAAACAGGGGAGATGTAGAGAGCTTTTTGGATAATTGGTTAGCTGAGAAAGGACATTTCGATGTGATACCAATGGATAAGGATAGGGGAAACAAGCTGGGAACTGAGCAATCAGTGTCCAATCACTGACAAAGGTCACAGTGACCTTCTCTGAAACGGGAAGACGGGGGAGAAAATCGCTTGCCAGAAAATGTAGTTATCTTAGGTAGAAAAGTTAGAAGAATGCAAACATAGAAGCAAAATAATTGTTAGAAGATAGAAGTAGGTGTGGTTGATCTAAGTGTGCTTTAACCAATAATGAGCTCAGCTTTTGCAATATGTATAAGCTTCATTAACACCAATATAAATATGTGTGGGGTTTCAATAAACTTCGGGATTTGCTATTCATCGCATATGGTGTGTCGCATTTCTCCCGCCGTATCACGACACTGGACACTGTCACAAGGTACTGTTGGTTTTTCCCCTCCTAAAGATGAGGCCATTCGCAGTTTGTGGCTGCTCATCTGGAGGACTTCTCCCCTAGAGGATGAGGTTCCATTCTCCCCTTCAGAGGAGAAACTTATTGCCCTCTGGCAAAAATGGGGTGAAGAGGACAGAATTCTCCTGTTGGAGACAGATCTCTATGAGTTTTTTCGATGGGCAAAGCTCTTTGGTTTTTTTACGAATGTGCTATATGCCCTCGATGTGTTTGTCTGGGAGTGTATGGGCTCCATTTTCCAATTCTTTTTATACCGGGGGTTTGGATGCCCCTCGATTTATCCAACCTTTTTGAAGCTCTTTCTAGTCTTGAAACGGAGAGCAGCTGTTTTTCCCTGGATTGCTAACTGCAAGGGCAAAGCCCCGTTCCCCCCAGTTCCGGGGGAAGACCCTTTGGAGGGGGATGCTCTGCTGCTTTCCAGCCCCCCTGAACCACAGTGGGGCGGCGAAGTTTCGCCCGCAGCCGAAGTTTTTTTTACTGCGTCTTCGGAGCATGCTCAGACGGAGCCGTTTGTTCCCCCCTCCCGTTGCTCTCAGGGGGATGGGAGTGGGCGGCGCCGCCCCGGCCAGCGGCACGGGTGCCGCCCCAGCCCGCGCCACGGGCACCGCCCCAACCCGCCCCGCGGGTGCGGGCGTTTCCCTGCGCGGCCCCTCCCGCGGCCGCCCCTCCGGGGGAGCCTGTGGGCGCTCCGGCCGTGGTTCTGCCGGCTTCCCCGTCTGCATCTGAGGCCTCAGAGACACCGCTTCCCGCGGCTGCGCCGATGTTGCTGGGCAACAGCGATCCACCGCTCCCCCCGGCCGTCCCGCCGCCTTCTGCGACTGCGGTTCCGCGGCCGATGTCCGGCGCAGAAGAAGCTGCCGACCCCGTGCCGCCCCCACCGCCTCCCCAGGCGGCCCCGCTGTCCACCCCTGCGGGGACTCCGTCCTCCGTGTCTGCATCAGAGGCTTCCCTGGAGCCGGCGGCAGCTGCAGCGGTGCCTCCTGCGTCCAGCGTGACTTCCTCCCCGAGTTTTTCGGGTTGTCCCGGGGCTGCCCCTACGGGGGGAGCTGGGACAGGGGAAGAGGGCGTCAGCCTGTCCTTCCGTGGAGGAGGCATGGCCCGACAGCTGGCTGTGGGCGCAGCGCGGCTGCCTGTTTTCAAGATCAGCATTCTTGGCGGGTTGGGGGGTGTTTGGTCCGGGGTTTCCCCCTGGGGGATGCGAATCTCTCTGCCGCCCCTCGCGCACCCCAGCGGCGAGGGGGAGGTGGGTCCTGGAAGTTCTGCCTCTGGTCCCCAGCCCAGAGGGGGTGGAGGTGGTGCCGTGAGGCAGATGGGAGGAACACCTGGTGCATTTGCATCGCAGAGGCAGAAGGCACAGCAGGAAGCGAGCATCACTTGTCTGCTGTGGGGAAAGGACATCCCCAGACCCGAGACGAAGTTTCTTGGGACAGTTTCTGTCTTCCCATTGCCGACATGCCTCGGTGATTTTGGGGAAAGGAAGCGTTTGGTCACCCCTTCTGCCATTGTACTGGCAGCAGGGTGCGGGTCTGTGCCAATGCAGAGCCTGCCTCGGGGGCTGGGCCTGGGCCGTCTGCCTTGGTTGCTTGGGCCAGGGCCACCTCCCGGCCTCCTGTTGGGTTTGGGGGCTTTGCTTCCCCCTTCTGGTCCTGGGCCACCTTTCTGTGGGCCAGGTCTGAGGTTCCTGATCCTTCCACATGGGCCAGGGCCCCCAAGGGCCTCTCTCTGGCTCCTCTGCTGCTGCTGCTGCTGCTCTTTCCGACAAGAAAAAAAAAAAAAATTTAATTGAATAAAAAAGGGTGAAAGAGCTGGCAGCAGCTCAGAGGCATTGAGCAGAGGCATTGAGGAGCCAGGGATTGGCTTCAGCCCAAGTTGTTCAATAAGGGCTGTGGCAAGACATTTCAGAAATTTTCTCAAAATCGTTTGAAGACTGTCAATGGACTTTTGAAAACTATTGATGGACTTTTCTGTAGCAGGCCTGTTTCAGGACCAAAAGAAACTTTCAGATATGGCAAAGAGGAACATCTTCAAGCCATGGACTTTTCCTGAAACTCAGCTGCTTGGACTTTGTTGTGGTTTGTGTTTGGTTTGTTCCGTTCCCCCCTCTCCTAGCTTGGCAAGTTGGTCTGGCTCAAACCCCCAGTTATGTCAGTCACGGTTTTCCCCTCCTTCTTTTCCCTCATTATCCCTTATTTGTCCTTGTATCCCCTCCCCAGGTCTTCTGCCAGTCACCGGCACCCCACCCCAAGTTCCAGAATCTTCCAGCTAGGGTGTCGAGTGATTGGCTGGTAGGCCTGGGCTCCTCCCCTGACCTATCCCCATTGATCCACACCACCCATCAGTCTTCAATGTATCCAAATTTTCGTTCTATGATTGGTTTCTTGTGTACCTACCCCTTCCCTTTAAAACCCGGTCCCTGGAGGGGCTCGGGGCTCCTCCTCCGCTCGCCACCTTTGGGTGGCCACCCTGCACTTCCCCTACCCTGGATTAAACCAAGTTATTTCACCCAGCAGAGGAGGGCCGTCTCTTTTCTTCACTCCTGCGGCGCGGTTGCTTTAATATCGGTGACTGTTTCCTCTCGCCCCACCCACGGTCGGCACATGCCTCTGGCTTCGTGCCAGGGAGTGCCGGTGTAACTGAAGGTGGCTGGTCTCTCTAAATCCCTTCAGCCGGGCCCCCCTTAAAAACAGCCACAGCTTCAGTTGCTGGCGCCCAACGTGGGGCCCCTCTGCATCGATTGCCTGCTCCTGGTCGGCCGGATTCGGGACCAGTAGAGCCTGGACTTACAATCTTCGCAAGGACCCTACGGATTTTGGACTCCGTCCTTTGGACGCAGCAGCACCCCGAGGTGAGCAGGCCCTCTGAGGCAGCGCTCCCCGGGGACCGGACGGGAACTCAAGCACCCGGAGCCGTCCGGCCGCAGGACCCGCTTCGCCGCGCTTTCCTTTGATCGCCCACCGGACACGTGAGTGTTTCGCCGCTCTCCCTGTCGTCCTCCCCAGTCCCCAGGGTGTTCTGCCGCCCTCCCTTGATTTTACAGGCAGGGGCCGGTGGGTGGTCACCTTTTAGTTTTCGTTTTTCCTTTTGCGTGGCAGATTGGGCTCGAAGTTCGTAGTAGTGGACATTTGACTTCGTGGGAAGTCTCTACTAGCTATGGGTGCTAAGCTGTCCACTGCCCAAAAGAGACTTATTATCCAAGTTGAGGGAATCCTTGTTGGGGGGGGAATTGTTTATGAAAAACCCGTTGTTGAAAAATTAATAAAATGGGTCTCTTCTGAGTTCCCGGAGGTTTCGCCTGACCTGATCAAAGATCCGGCCTTTTGGCGGAGGGTCAAAACTCGACTCTCGGAGTTGATCAGGCCAGGCGACGCTTCCCTCATACAATTGGCCAGGCTTGTTGCCCAAATTAGAAAAATATTAAAAGAAGAAGGGAGCTCAGAACAGGCCACAGTTCGAGTTAAATGTTGCCCCAGTTCGGTTTCGCACCCCAGTTCGGTTTCCTCACCCTCTGTCCTGAATACCTCTTCCCGTACGCCCAAACTTAAAACCGGGATTCTGAAGGGGGCACCCCCCCAGACCAGCCAGGCGCAGGGCGTTCCATCATCCCCTGGCCCTCTCCAGAATACCCGGTCCCCCCGCCCCGAGAGTTCTGGCCAAACTCTCGGGGGCTCCTCGACTTGTCCTGCCTCCCCTGCTCCTGTCCCCAAACCCCAGAGTTATGTACCCCAGTTCGTTGAATCCCCAGTTTGCCCCGGGTCGCCTCTGGTTTCACAAGATGGCCGCGGCGCGGCCCAAAATGGAGGCGACCGCATGGTCGAGATGGCGGGAAAACCCCCATCCTCATCCCAGAATCCTTTTCTTCCAAGTTCCAACCCCTTCCTGCCTCTCGGCCACTCCCCTTTCCCCGCCCCTTCCCTCCCGACCTCCCCCCAGCTCCACCCTCTATCTGACCCCTCCCATCTCGTTTCCCCTCCTCCCTTTCCCATGATAGCTCCTCCCATCGTTCCTCCCACAATCCCGCCCCTTTCCCCGCCCACCGCTTGGCACTGTGCCCCGCCTCCTGCTCCCGCCTCTGGGGACGGCCCCTCGTCATCGGGCCACCCAGTCTCCCGCCACGCCCCCTCCTCCCCTTCTTCCGGTTCCCACGCCCCTCCCTCCGGTTCCCACGGTTCGGGGTCCGGGGGGGGGGGGGGCGGGTCAAGGGCCGGGAACCGGAGCCGGCCATTGTACCATCGGCGGCTCCGGTTGTTTATCAGCCAGAAGCGGGTGGGGGAGTGCGTCGCCAATGGGTCCCATTGAGTCACTCACAAATCAAGGAGCTGGTCAAAGCCCAAAAGGAGTACGGCCGGGAGAGTGAATACTTCCGGGGAGTGTTGGAAGCGACACTCTCCGAAGCAGAAATCACCCCCTTCGATGTCCGGCGGCTTTTCAATTGCCTGCTGAATCCATCCGAGCGGACAATGTGGGAAGCCGCCTGGAGGAGGGGGGTGACTGAAGCCCTCCCGAGCCTGTGGAGTCAACCCCAATCGGGAGTTGATTTCACGGGTCGCCCTTTGGCCATCGACCAGCTCCTGGGGACCGGGGACTGGGAAGATGGGTACTCCCAGGCGAGTACCCTTCCCCGGGAGGCTCTTAAAGCGTCGGCAGCTGCCGCAGAAAAAGCCTTTTTGTTGCTGCCGGGGGGCACGCCCACAACTGCCTTCTCTAGAATCTTTCAGGGTCCAGATGAGGCCTTCCTTGACTTCGTGGAGAAGTTGAGGAAGGCCATTGAACATCAGGTGTCGGACGAAGGAGCTAGAAGCACCATCTTGCGGGAGGTGGCGTCCTCAAATGCCAACCAGGCATGCAGGGATGCCATCCTCAGCCTGCCCCTCCACCCGGCACCACAGATGGCTGATATGTTGGAAGTGTGCGCGCGCAAGGTCCCGCTACTGACCACCAGGGACAGCGAAAAGAGGAGGATTCAACCTCCCCGAGTCGCCGCGGCAGAAGAGCCCTCCACCGAGCAGGGTGTTGCAGCAGCTGTTTCATCGAAGTCCTCCGCGCCTTGCCACTTGTGTGGAAGGACTGGACATTGGATGCCGGACTGCCCCCTACGGGCAGAATTTTACAAATTTAAAAGGGAACAGGGACAGTTGGGGGCCAACCCCCCAAAAAACTGAAATCGGAGCGCAGTGCCCCCCTGCGCGCTGACAAAAATCAGGCGGGCCATTTATCATCATCGCGTAGGGGGAAGGGAGACCAGGGACCGCCGCCAACCGGACATGACTCATATCAATCTGATCCGACTTCTGCATTTCCTATCCAGACAATACCTGTACTAACGACCGCTTCTACTTTTGCACCCTATAGGTTGCGGCTCTCGGAGGCTCTCCACCTGAGGACCTCCGACTTTCAACTCGTTGCTGTCGACCCGGAGTGCCCAGGTAACTGGGGACGGATTCGCTGCAAGTATGTTGTGGTCGGTGACACTAAGCACACACCACCGACGGTGAACATTATCCCGGGCCTCTTACCATCGGACCCGGGGGTGTTCGCTGTCGGCCTGCACTGTGTCCAGCCCCCCATCTTTTTGCCTAAAGGGCAGATTGTAGCGCAGGCAATACCAGTGCCTGAAATAACCTGGGAATTACACCAAACACCAGGAGACACCACGCCAACTATCGCTTGGGCCCAGGTTTTGGGGCATGAAAGACCTCGCCTCGACTGCTATATTACAAAAGGGGGGGAAGGCAAACAGCTAAAAGGCCTGTTGGACACTGGGGCGGATGTCACGGTCATTCCTTCTCGGGAGTGGCCGTCGCATTGGGAGTTGCAAACCGCGCCAGGACACGTCCGTGGGGTTGGGGGTTTACAATTGGCCAGACAATCTAAGAGCATCGTGCAAATCACGGGGCCGGATGGGCAATTGGCTTCTATACGCCCATTCATTTTGGATTATACGGAGCCCCTGTGGGGGAGAGACCTCTTAGCCCAGTGGGGAGCCCGAATTGACCTTCCAGCGGCTCCCCAGGTTTTTCGGGCGGCGGTCACTGATGAGCGCCCTACCTGGAAGCTCAATTGGAAATCAGATAAGCCAGTCCAGGTAGTGCAGTGGCCGCTTAATAAACAGAAATTGGCGGCGCTCAAGGAGCTCGTTGAGGAGCAGCTACTTAAGGGCAATATCGTGGAGACCACGTCACCGTGGAATTCTCCCGTGTTTGTCATCAAAAAGCCCAATAAGGACAAGTGGCGGCTTCTCCACGACCTCCGCCAGATCAACAACATTATAGAAGATATGGGGCCTCTCCAACCAGGGATGCCCTCCCCAACGATGCTCCCACAAAATTGGGAATTGGCTGTGATTGATATAAAGGATTGCTTTTTTCAAATTCCCCTCCACCCGGACGATGCCCCGCGTTTTGCGTTCACGGTTCCTTCCATCAACCGTGAGTCCCCAAGCAAGCGCTACCATTGGCGGGTTCTCCCGCAAGGCATGAAGTGCAGCCCAGTGATCTGCCAATGGTACGTCGCTTCCTTGCTGTCCCCAATACGTGCAGTGGTAAACGATGCCATCATTTACCATTACATGGATGACATCCTGGTGTGTGCCCCGACCGCCGACATACTTGGCCACGCCCTTGACCTGACAGTCGATGCGCTGGTTGCTGCAGGGTTCGAGCTCCAGCAGGAAAAAATTCAAAGGGTGCCGCCTTGGAAGTATCTGGGCCTGGAGATTACTAAGAGGACCATTGTTCCTCAGAAATTGGCTATTGTAACAACTGTCAAAACCTTGGCGGATGTCCACCAGCTGTGTGGATCTTTGAATTGGGTAAGACCTTGGCTGGGCATACCAACAGAAGACCTGGCCCCCCTTTTCAATTTATTGAAAGGGGGAGAGGAGCTAAGTTCTCCCAGGACCCTTACCCCAGAGGCGAGGATTGCACTAGAGAAAATTCAGAGACTCATTTCGGCTAGGCAGGCCCACCGTTGTCATCCGGGCCTGCCATTTAAATTCATTATTTGCGGCAAACTACCACACCTCCACGGGGTGATCTTTCAGTGGGACAACGCCACCAAAGGCAGGGACCGAGGCTCGAGTGACCCCCTCTTAATCATAGAGTGGGTGTTCCTCAGCCACCATCGGTCCAAGAGAATGACGCAGCCCGCCGAACTGGTGGCAGAGTTGATCCGGAAAGCTAGGCTGAGGATCAGAGAGCTGGCAGGCGTTGATCTTGCGTGCATACACATTCCTCTTAAATTAAATTCGGGCCACCTAAAACAAAGGGTAATTGACAGCCTGCTGCAAACAAATACATCTTTGCAGTTCGCTCTGGACAGCTACCCCGGCCAAATTAGTGTTGATCGGCTGGCCCACAAATTATTCAATCAGGAATTTGTGTTATCTACGAAATCGATCCAGAGTAGAACCCCTCTAAAGGCAATGACCATTTTTACTGACGCGTCCGGAAGATCCCACAAGTCAGTCATGACTTGGAGGAATCCCCAAACTCGGGAGTGGGAGTCCGATGTCACCGAGGTTGAAGGTTCACCTCAAATTGCCGAGTTGGACGCAGTCGTCAGAGCCTTTGAGAGGTTCCCTGGACCTTTCAATTTAGTTACGGATTCGGCCTACGTAGCGGGTGTAGTGTCCAGAGCTGAAAATGCTGTGCTGCAGGAGGTGTCAAACCCAAAATTGTACGACTTGCTCTCCAAATTGGTTCAATTGGTCTCCCACCGAGAGCAACCCTTTTATGTCATGCACGTGAGATCACACACCGATTTGCCGGGGTTCATAGCGGAGAGCAACCGGCGTGCTGATGCCCTTGCCGCCCCGTTCAAGCGGCCCCGCTCCCTGATCTCTTCAGTCAAGCCAAAATCAGCCACCAGTTGTTCCATCAGAATGCGCCTGGCCTGGTTCGGCAGTTCCATCTGACGCGCGAACAGGCCAAGGCCATTGTGGCTACATGTCCTCACTGCCAGTCCCACCAGCTCCCTTCTATCCCTCTCGGAGCTAACCCCCGTGGTTTGTCCAGCTGCGAGGTGTGGCAGATGGACGTGACCCATTATCCATCATTCGGCCGCTTTAAGTTTGTACATGTCTCGGTGGATACTTTCTCTGGTGCTGTCTTTGCCTCTGCCCACACAGGTGAGAGGGCTGCGGATTGCAGGAAGCATATGCTTCAGGCATTCGCGGTCCTGGGCATCCCTAAGGTAATCAAAACAGATAACGGCCCAGCTTACAAATCCAAGGAACTGCGGAGCTAGCTGCAGCAATGGGGAATAGAACACAAGACCGGCATCCCCTATTCCCCGACAGGCCAAGCCGTGGTGGAGAGGACCCACCAGAGCCTTAAAAGGGTTTTGGAGCAACAGCATTCGGCAGTGAAGGTGGAGTCCCCTCACATCCGTCTCGCACGGGCGTTGTATACTATCAACTTTCTAAATTGCTCCTTTGAAAATCTCAACCCGCCCATAGTGAGACACTTCGGGAAGCACGAGGAGCTGCGACCTAGGGCCAGGCCCCCGGTCCTCATTAAGGATCCGGAGACCTGGAAAACGGAAGGGCCATTTGATCTTGTGACCTGGGGTAGGGGATACGCTTGCGTGTCCACTCCCTCAGGTCCGAGATGGATTCCATCAAAGTGGGTCAAGCCCTTCCGCCCTAAGCGGGGTGCAAAACCAGAACCGGTCCCAGAGGTAGCAGAGGCGTGTTGGCGGCGGAAACGGAGGAACTGGTGGGTGAGCCACCATTGACCACGGTCCTGACCCCCCCCTCTCGAGCCAGACCTTCTTAATTTATATTTCTGTTTCTTTTTAGTTGATCTCCCGCCTGCATGGACCCGATGCCATAGTTCGGTCCGTCTCATATTCTGTTTTAGTTATATTCGTAATTGTCATCGCCTGCTCCCTATTGTGGGGATTGGTTAAGAGACTTCTGCTGAATGCCTCAGCGGCCAACATAAACCATCTGGAGCTTTCAGATGTTGAGGAGGACCCTGCCTCGACTTCAGACTCTGAAAGCGTGAGCGGTGGAAGCCTGGACTTTAAAACAGCACAAGAGACAACTGCCGCCTGATTATAAGGGACTGTTTGTTTTCTCCCTTCCTTTTCTTTTTAAAACAAAAAAGGGGGAGATGTTGTGGTTTGTGTTTGGTTTGTTCCGTTCCCCCCTCTCCTAGCTTGGCAAGTTGGTCTGGCTCAAACCCCCAGTTATGTCAGTCACGGTTTTCCCCTCCTTCTTTTCCCTCATTATCCCTTATTTGTCCTTGTATCCCCTCCCCAGGTCTTCTGCCAGTCACCGGCACCCCACCCCAAGTTCCAGAATCTTCCAGCTAGGGTGTCGAGTGATTGGCTGGTAGGCCTGGGCTCCTCCCCTGACCTATCCCCATTGATCCACACCACCCATCAGTCTTCAATGTATCCAAATTTTCGTTCTATGATTGGTTTCTTGTGTACCTACCCCTTCCCTTTAAAACCCGGTCCCTGGAGGGGCTCGGGGCTCCTCCTCCGCTCGCCACCTTTGGGTGGCCACCCTGCACTTCCCCTACCCTGGATTAAACCAAGTTATTTCACCCAGCAGAGGAGGGCCGTCTCTTTTCTTCACTCCTGCGGCGCGGTTGCTTTAATATCGGTGACTGTTTCCTCTCGCCCCACCCACGGTCGGCACATGCCTCTGGCTTCGTGCCAGGGAGTGCCGGTGTAACTGAAGGTGGCTGGTCTCTCTAAATCCCTTCAGCCGGGCCCCCCTTAAAAACAGCCACAGCTTCAGGACTTGAATTTTCTTTGCATTGTTTTTGCATTTTCTTATATTATAGAATTGTTTTAGTGATATGATAGAATTTTATGTTCTACAGGTGAAGAAATTCCCAGTGCATTCCACAGGAGCACTTGAGTGGAGTTTGATTGGCAACAGATAACCTGTCGAGTGTTTGTCTTTTTCTTCGGCATGAGTACAGCAGAGAAAATTACAAACACTTTTTCCTTTTAGTTTAACTAAATAAAAAAAAGGTGACGTCGCAGGCATCTTTCATGAAAAATCCTTTCTTAGGATTTTTCCTTGTGACAAGCTGCAGTTCAGCAACCAAAGTAAACAATGGTTATCTGCTGCTGTGGAATGCAACAGGTGATTGGTCTCCTGTGGGTGTTTGGATTTCTTGACCACTCATGGCAGAGCTGGCTCTTGCTCTGTCTGAGACACAGATCTTTGTTATTCATTCTTTTCTATTCTTAGCTTAGCTAGCTTCTCAAGAAACCTTTCCTTTCTATTGCTTTTTAGTATAGTCCTAATGTAACATATATCATAAAATAATAAATCAAGCCTTCTGATCATGGAGTCAACATTCTCATCTCTTCTTCACCCTGAAAACCCTTGTAACCACAGTCACAGCTGGGGTTGTTCAGCCTGGAGAAAAGGAGACTCAGAGGTGACCCTATCACTCTCTTCAACTTCCTGAAGGGTGACTGTGGTGAGCTGGGTGTCAGTCTCTTTCTCTGGGCAACAACAGACAGAACAAGAGGACACAGTCTCAAGCTGTGCCAAGGGAGATACAGGCTAGAATTAAGAAGGAAGTTTTTCACAGAAAGAGTGGTCAAATACTGGAATCATCTACCCAGGGAGGTGGTGGAGTCACCATCCCTTGATGCGTTTAAAAAAAGACTGCATGTGGCACTTGGTGCCATGATCTAGTTGAGGTGTTAGAACATGGGTTGGACTCGATGATCTTGAAGGTCTCTTCCAACCTAGACATTCTGTGATTCTGTTAGTGGGGGTTGACACATTCTCTGGGTGGCCAGAAGCCCTTCCCTGTCGTACAAACCAAGCAAAGGAAACAGTTAAGTGGTTACTACAGGAGATTATTCCCAGGTTCAGGGTACCCCTAGGGGTATCATCAGATAGGGGGCCCCATTTCATAGCTACAGTAGTAAGAGAGGTAAGTAGATTGCTGGGGATAAATTGGGACCTCCACACACCGTGAAGACCCCAGTCGAGTGGACAGGTAGAGAGGATGAATCAGACACTAAAAAGGCAAATCAGTAAAATATTCCAAGAAGCCAAATTGCAGTGGCCCCAGGCTTTGCCAATAGCACTGTTGAGGATTCGGATAAAGCCTAGGAGTGGGATGTCAGTCAGTCCTTATGAGATATTGTATGGGAAACCATATGAATCTCCTGAGCCTAACCCTAATGTACACGTCACAGGAAAGCAGGAAGTGTATAATTATGTTCCGTCTCTCGGGAAAACTTTAGCTCGGCTCCGGAGCATCCTCGTGTGGAATAGACCACTGACTCTTGAGAATCCAGTTCATAACATACATCCAGGAGACGAGGTGTACATTAAAAACTGGAACGAAGAACCGCTGAAAGAAAAGTGGAGTGGACCCCATCAGGTACTGCTGACCACCATAACAGTCGTCAAGGTAGCCGGCATGGACCCCTGGATTCATTACACCCGAGTGAAGAAAATCCATCCGGGATCACGGACTGTGTAAACTGTGGAACCAAGAAGGCTGCAGATAAGATGTGTTTAATTACTTTGAGAATGCTATCAGTAATTTTGCTAACGTTATGGTCATTAATGTCTTTGGGATGTGGAATGCAAAATGATCAACTAACTACTCTTCATTCTAGAATGAAGAGAGAGGTACAAACAGAAACACAGGTGATAAAGGTTTCTAATGCAGTTCGGGCTGAGAATGTAATGATCGGATTAGTCAAAGACTTTGCCAAAAGGCAAAAACCAGTAGAATAACTGCCTGTCTGCCAATACCTAAGGCAGCAGGAGACCTAGTAAATTGGGGAATCATAACATCAAAATTACCTGAAATACAAAAGAACAAAACAATTACATGTAAACAGGTACCCGAATCGAGGCAAGTAGTCAAGGAAACTTGGGAGAAAATAGGAACATGGATGAGACCCACGGGCCAGAAAGACTATATTCTAAGTGATGGCATACTAGGAACCCCTATGGGATAGTCGGGAGGCATCACACAATGGCAATGCTATTTGCCACACTATAAAAAGATTATAGAAAATGTTACAGAAACCACTCTGGTATGGAAGTGTGAGGCCAAGGATCAGAAAGATCAGAGAGAGCCTTGGGACAGTGTGTGGTCTGTGAGTATTCTTCAAAGATTCCAATATATGGCAAACACCCCTTGGTGTATTAAGTGGGAAGGCTCCGAGAATGAAACAGAGCTAACAGTAACAAACACTGCCACTAGTAGCAGAACGAGGGCAGACAAAGTAAGTTGGTGGGCATGTAATAAAACTTATGACTGCACTTCTGATGATGCATAGATAAAACAGATGCCACCCCTGGCAATAGCCCTACAAATTGGTTGTGCTTGCAGAGGGATCAAACATAAACAAGGCAAAATGAATTATAAAGTAGTTATAGGATGTACCAGGAGTACAGTCCGAAGTCCAGGACAATTTGTATGGGCAAGAAGCGATGGTACCTGGACAACACATCTGCCTGTAGATGGGAAAGTAAAGGAGATTACTTTAGTCCTCCCAACCTCATGTGCAATTTGGAAAAAGTCCCCATTTAACAGAAAACATGAACTTCTGCAGATAAGAGCAAGACGAGAAGTTCTAGACAATGAAAATCCAGATGACACTTGGCAAGAACCCTCTAGTGGAGTGAAATCTGGGTGGGCCCTAGAGTCATTACTTGGTCCTATAGCAAACTATCAGAGTAGGGAGATGCTGTACAAACTTACAGGTCAGGTAGATAGACTGGCAAGAGTCACCCAGGAAGGATTTAAATAATTAAACGTACAACTACAAGCCACCACAAAAATGACTTTACAAAATCGATTAGCCTTAGATTTGTTACTCCTGAAAGAGCATGGAGAATGTGGATTTTTAAAGGGACAAGTTGATCATTGCTGCGTTCATATCCCAAATGTAACTGCAGATGTAGAATATGACATCAATCAGTTGAAACAAATAGAGCATGAAGCACAAGAAGAGCAAAAGGACTTGACTACAAGCTGGTTAGGAAAAATCTTTAAAGGGTTAGGGTGGAATTTGAGTTCATGGATTAAATCTATCATTGAGAGTGTGATAATCTTACTAATTGTATTCTTAGCAATTTGGTTAGTTTACAGCATCTTAAAAGGAGAGATAAAGAAGAAAACGTCCTGGAACCAGAAAATAATAAAGGCACTGACACGAGATCCATGCCCACCATCTTCTGGTTCTCCAGTTCCTGATAGCATCCACATCAACCCTGGATTTGAAGAACACCAAATATAAATTGAGGAATAAAGGACTGTATCAAGTGAAAACATTTACACCTACAGTGAAGTGAAAATGCTTTCAAAGGGGGGAGAATGATAGGGGAGCCCTGGAAAATGTTAAAGATAGACTTTGAAAATGTTAGGCTTTGTGTTTTCTCAGATCACTGCACCTGCGTAAGCAGTATGATAAATGATATAATTGTTAGATGTGATGATTGTTTAGTAACTAAATATAATTATTGTATAATCATAAGAAGAATCATGAGAAACTATGTAAGAAATTTAAGGGGGGAACCATGAGAAGCTGTGTTTAGCTGAAATCTATGTATACAATAGAACAATATAAGTTTAATAATTAACATGGAAGTTACATAACGATAGAGTATAAAACACGTTCACCTCGAATGTATGGTTGGAATCAGATTTGGGTGGAAACTACCCCGATTCCCAGAGCTCTTAAATAAAAAGCACCGCATATAATTGCTTATGTGATTATGTGTTTTTGAACGCTAAGAGATGCTTGTGAAATCACACATTCTCAAGGAAAATAAAACTCTGAGCAAAATATTTACCCCTTCTTTGCAATGGAACAGATATTTCTTGACATGCTGAGAGAAACTCAAAATCACTGTCAAACCTGTGTTCTATGAAGCTTTGGGGGAAAATAATTTAAACCAGCAGTAGCTAAGACCATTCATAAAAAATGTCAGAATTGCTTTGGTTTGAGGGGAGTCCCACATTGGGGAATTTGGAAGAAAACAAACTAATTAAAAACTACTTCACTCTAGACAAGAATATAATTTTGAACTTTGGAGCTTAACTAAAAAGTAAATGATTATGAATTCTGTTTGCAACAAGGGATTATGCAAACTGAAATTAAAAACAGTTTCTTTATTTCAAGTAACTAAGAAAAACAGATGGAAAACATAAGTCAGAAGACTAAAAGTATCTGGAGCACTGGAATTGGCAAATACCTTATCTGGCTGAAAGACTTCCAAGCGTTCTCATACTTTCTCCTCCTAAATGTGCATTTCCTTCAGCTATTGATAATCCATCCTTTCCTATGGGCTGAAAGAATACAGAAAATCCCTGAGTGAGTCAAAGCACTTGGTACCTCAGAAGTCAGCTCCATCTCTGTACTACTGCCAGCAGAATTACCTTGAATCCTAACTTTCCTGCAGAAGGAGAGATAGTTTACTCCAAATAAGCATCATGGAGAAGCAAAGGCATATTGGTGGTTTTTTCTCTCTGGTGTTTCATGCATACAAGTGCCATGTATGTCCCCAGGTCTGGGAAGTGGATTTACTGGCTGCATCCTAACATGCTGGGAGAAACACCGTGAAATGTTAGTGTGGCATTTTACTTCTCACACAAGAGCACGAGGCCAAAATTATGATTCCAGGGATTATCTGTGAACTGTGTTTAGGCTGTGTTCATGAATAAATAACATCCAGGAGAGGGTAAACAAAGACATTCTTACACTCCATGGGTTCTTAAATCATTTGCTTCTGGTTCATATCTGCATAACACCCAGGAGTAAAAGTTCTGAAAGTAATAAATTGTTCCCTGTGATATAAGTGCAAATGAAACCAAAAGCCAAATTCCTGTACTTGTAAAAGCAGCAGGATCAAAGATGACTTAGAAAGGCAATAAGGAGCTGCAGAGAAGATTGAAAAGGAAATGATTGCAGGGTCCAAGTATTTGCTGGCAATTCATGGCCTTGCAATGTGAACTGCTATATTCCTCCAGCAGCAACTGAGTCTCTCAGAACAGTATATGTTATTCCCAATCTTTCAAGAGCTGCTCTAAATGCTACATCTTAAACCGGACTACTCTTTTAGCTATTCTTCATGCAAAATAAAAAGAGTATGGAAAAATAAATGTACTTGCTGGTTTTTCTAAGTGCAGCAGAATCTATTAGTTCCTTTTCACTTTTACTGTTCCAAATGTCTCACAGCAAAGGTAAACTTGCAAATTCCAATTCCAATGAACTTACATTGGTTTTGCTCTTTTATATCCTTTTTTTTTCTCATTACATTCATTAATGAAAGAATGCTTCTTACTCAGAAAGGATTTAAGGAATGGATAAGACCAGAAAGCATATAAATTAACTTTTTCTAGACAGAGTTTTTCTTAGACATAGGCAGCAGTGCAGCAGAATCAGCAGAACTGGTTGATGAAAACCAATGTATAAAAATAAATACTTGGATTTTACATTTACAAATCAAGCCTCAAGACTTGCATGAAGGTTGCACAACTGGGAGACTCAGTACAACTCATTTAACAAAAGTATTGCCTAGAACAGAAAAAATCCTCTTTCCTCCAGTCATGCTGCCCACAATATACACAGAGGGAGACTGAACAGAACACCAGGAGAAAATGGTGCCACTGGGATAAAGGATTTTGACTGCAATTCACATTTTGGAAAGCTCCATGGTGAAATGGTGGCAAGAACAGAGCTAGATTTTAAGCTAACTGAATTCAGTCATTTTCTTGCTTTAGAAATGTTTCCTAATGCACAAGAGAAAACCTTTCTAATGAATTCTATGCAACTCAGAACAGAAAGAAAAGCAACTGAAAAATAGTAATATCTCAAAAAGTGAAACAGAACAGACCTATTAAAAAGAGTTTTTTTTCAGTCACAGGTTTAAGTAGTCAAAAAACAACTGAAGCTCTTTTATATTCTGCAGTTGGACCTGTAAAGTGTCACTGGGGTTTCTTAATGAAACACCACAGAGTACTGGGAAAAGACCATTAGGTTTTTGTGGTAAATTCATAATGGGCCTGTTTAATTTACTTTCTCTGTTGGTTTTCAGGCACTTGTTCATCAGAATTTATTCCAAGTAAACTCAAGGTGCCCTGGGTTTAAAGACCTTGAAGTCACTTTCTGTTCATAGTTATTGATATAATCAAGAAATGAAACTTTATACTGCAAAGACCAACATTACAGACAAGAACCACAGCTATAGACTGCAAGGTATGGCCTTGCAGTGTGTGCCTCTCTCTGAAAGGGAAAAGGACATCGGGAATAATCTCCCTCCTTCTCCTGATTCTTTTTTCCCTCCACTTTGCCAACACATAGTCATTCTTAGATGATGAAATGAAAACAGACTAGGTCTTTTTGACTCCTCTCACAATTTCTGCATTTGACTTCAAATTTAACCTTAATTGCCTTCTGTTTCCAACAATTTTGCACCATACTGACTTGCAACACCTCACGTATCTTCTCCTAGGAAATATGTCAATAACTGCACTGTACTATATAAATACTTAAAATGACATGCAAACCTGAATGATTAAGAATGTAATGTGCTTCACTGTCTGTCATTCAAGTGACTTGTTACTTCACAAATTAAATCAAACACTAATGTCCATCTAAAATCATCTGTAGCTTGTTATCTAGTTTGACTATTTGCTTCAGAAATTTCTGCTTTCAGGAGGATGATGACTTAATATTTAATCATGGATTTCCAGAGAGAAACAGCAACAAGAACGCCTTACATGAATCTCACTCTTTTAAACTATGAGTATTTTGTTTTAAATAAAAGAGTAACCTTGCAGGGAAAGATGCAATTCTCTGGGGGTGATCTGGCATTTTTCATTTTAAAACTTAAAGTTAAAACATTAAAAATTAGAACTGAATTGCCTGAAATTGTGACAAGAAAAATTTTGGATTTTCTTTGCAGGGTAAAAATTAGTTGGGGATTTCTGGTCCCTTGAAGAAAACCTGAAATGTTGTATTTAATAGTAATTTAAACTGAAACTTCATTCCTTCAAGGTTAATTGTGCAGCAGCTGAAATCTAAAAGCTCGTTTTCGTACAGCTTGTGAAGGTTTATTAGCTTTAGGAGACCTTTAAGTAGACTCTAGAAGCACTGCTTGCCTTGCCCGTCAATATATCACAGAAAATTAGACAATGAGCATTTGGATGTCAGAAAAAAGACAAACAACTTTCTTTTGGAAAAAAATTGACACAATTGAGTATGCCAAACAGGCAACATGGACTCTTTCTGTGATTTCTAGCATCTCTGGGGCATGAGTGACACAATGCTCAACCAGATTAAGCTACATTTGTTGCTGGGATGCTCTACTGTTTTGGTTCTCAAGCGCTGCACAGATGAACTGTAAACTGTAAATACAGATTTACCTGTTTACACTCTGAAAATTTGGACACAAAATCCTTTCATTCAGTACCTATGATATTCCAGTGATGACTAATTCTAGGAACAATTTCACATGCACAGCTGGAACTGCAAGGCTTGCTAATTAAATATCAAGGTAAATAATTAAGACTCTCAAGTGTTCTGAAATTACAGAAGTCCTAAAAGGTGCTGAGGTAACACTTATCATTCCTGACAGATCTATAAAAACACAACCACAAGCAAAGGGCACCTGTAAATCAATGACAGGGAGTTTAAGTACCATGGTAAAACTACAGAATTAAGACTTCTATCTATACAATGTGTGCAAGGCAGAGGTGTAAGTCCCCAGCAGAACAGTGGAAGTTATGTCAAAAGCAGTGAAATAGCGATGCCATTTAATGATAGACTGATTTGACAACATATTTTAATGCATCACTTCACATACATAGTTTAGTCTAGAAATTTCTGTCCACATAAAATCATAACCTTTTCCCCCCCACCCCAAAAATCACATATATAGCCCCCTAAACTTCTATATATGCCTAGATGTAGATACACAGACGTACCTGTGAAAGGCAAAAGTGATACCATGTTTTGGTGTGTTGCCTTCCTTTATAAAACTGATCTTCCTGATCACAGGATGATTTATAGTTAACTGATGAGAGGTGCTTCAGAAGAAATGTTTTATATTTGGCCAGATGCCTCTTTTTTGCCTTTAAATGATGATCAGTGCATATATATAACAATAAGCATTCTTATAAGCAAAATCTTGCACATTACAGTCCCATCCAGCAAGAAAGATTGTTAATTGGTGCCAGCTATTAAATGAAAAATTGCTCTATGCTTCCCATAGGAAGATGTAATGCGAGTTAAGGAGGATACTATAACATTTATATGCAAAATTATTTAATTATGTTAGTTGGAATTTTATAAAAACATTAACCAAAGACACGTAAGTATGGCAAGTTTCAGCTCTTTGGATTTTTTCCCTTGGTAAAACTAGAAACAGTATGAAATGGCACTTTGTACAGAGAAAATACAGGAACTGTTTGTAGAGACCCCTGTTATTCCTCAGTATTCACAAGTACAAATGAACAAGAGACTTCCCAGCATGGTTCTATCATGTTCACTTCCATTTCAGCTACAAAAAGAAAACCTGTGGTGTAAACATGTGACATATTGTGCTGAAAATGGTAGCTGGACTAGTATTTGACATAGCTGAAAGGAGAAAGATGGGAGTGAAAATTTTACATAAGTTGCAAGCTTTCCTCACATGTTTGGAGCACAAAGCAGAGCTCCTCTTCATTTGTGTTACTGGAAACTATGGTAGCTAACAGATGTGATGCCTGCAGAAAACAACAAATAAGGATCACCAGCCAAGGGATCTGTTCGGCTCTGAAACTACACAGGATGCTGCAGTTGCTCATTTCCTACAACCTAGTGGTATTCAAATCACATCTAAAAATTTGGGACAAGAAATAGACTTGCAGACCACAATAAAAATAGACAGCAAGGTCAATAAAGGCCAAAATGAGGTGTCTGAATAGAACACTCTGTAAACTTATGCCATGGCTAGATGTACAGAAAAGAAGTAATATTTTAGATAGCCAAATACATTACTTGCAAAAATGAATACAAATAAAGTCAGGAAAGGTTTTCTTGCTATTTTTCTTAGGAAAAAGAGGATCTCCAGTCAAGAAAAAAATAATTGAGTCAGATTAAAAGGAAAAACTATATAAAAGCATATTCATCTTTCCTTTGACTAACTTTAAAAATTAATTACAAGAAAATTATTAATGGATATTGAAATGCTAGTCCAAACTAAAAAGGCTTAATACTATTATTACTTCTTTCAGGTGGTAAAAATGATGATTGTGGTTGTGCTGACATTTGCTGGCTGCCCTACCACATTTACTTCATAGTCACTGGGATCTATCAACAATTAAACCGGTGGAAATACATTCAGCAAACCTATTTAGCCAGCTTTTGGCTTACCATGAGCTCTACAATGTACAATCCCATTATCTACTGCTGTCTTAATAAGAGGTAAGAGCTGGTTATGAAATGAGGTGCATAACTTCACCAAGAACATAAACTGCTTAAATGGAAAAAAAAAAGACAGAATTTTCACTTAAATAGCTTCCAGTTAATGGGGAAAAAACAAAATGGAAAAAAAACCCAACCCTTTTCTTAAGGTTTGTACTTGAAAAGAAGCCCCAAAAACCCAGAGGCAGACTTCCAGTAAATATTCTGGTCTACTTAAAATTTGAGAGCAAAATGCAGTTTTCAGAAACCAGTCCTTTCCATGTGCACCTCCAAAATTTTTTTTAAAAAAAACTATAGCATTTTAATGGTTTTGGTTTGCAAAATATAAAAATAAAGAAGATGGTAATTAGTGATATAGAGTGCAAGCTGTATGTTCACCAATTGTATACCCAATTTTGTTTTGCTGGAAGAATGCAATACAAAATGTGATTTACTGTGTTCTGCAGATCTCAGCATTAGATTTCTACTGCGCTCCAAGATCTGCAATAGGCTGATAAATATTATACAAATATTACGCATTACTTAATACTAAATTACAGTATTGTTTGATAGCAACGCATTATGCTCTGAATTTCAAAGGCACTGCACCTATTGAGTTTGGTGACATTTTACAGATACTTGCTAGCCTGAGACTACTGCATTCCAGAATAGACTCAAATCTTTCATTTCAATTTATAGGACCAGGATCTACACAAACATCATCCTGGCCATCTTATTCACCAGTATTTCTTCTAGCATTATTGGATAAAGAACACCAGGAACAATTAATTACTTCACAAACTCAGTCAGTATGAATCAGTATTGATTAAGTAATCTTAAATATTATTTTAAATCTCTTTTGACTTAGCAGCCAGTGCAAAGTTTAATTACTGTCAAACTTTATAGCAATATTGCAAGGTATTTCTAAACCCCAACTAAAGATCATGTAGCACTTGTCAAAAGGAATCTAATCAAAAATGAAGTGAACAAATCCTAACAAGTTTTTATTGGTGCAAAAACACTGGTGTCATCCTTCTTGATGAGGATAACTTATGACAATTCCATTCATGATCTTTTAAAAAGACAAGGTAATGACTAAATTCATAGAGCCTTCTGATGAGCTTTTTATCGTTTACAATTGTTTAAAGACGAGGAAAAATTTTAGCGTGCCAGAACAAAACTAACTAAAATGGCAAATTTTCCATGAATTTCAACAGAAACCAGATTTCACTAAGTGTCCAGTGTCTGCAAAATCAAAGGCAAGGACAAATGAGGCTTCATTTTTTTCAGTTACTACCATAAAACTTCTAAACCAATCCCATTTTCTTCAAAAAGTTGTTATGGCACAGTTACAAAAGTATTTATAAAAAATAATATCTCTGATGTGGCTTATGTTTGACACTTGCAAACTGCAAAATTAAATGTCTGGATTATAGAATACAGCCCAATAAAAATTAATATTTTGAGACATACTAAAGGTCACCTTATTCAGAATTTGATGCAAGAATGAAGTCCTGGCAACAGTGCTCTTATAATTAAGTTCCATATTGAAATGAAGATACCAGAATATCTGCTTCCTTTTCATTAAATAGGAAAATAGAGCTTGTTGCTGGGAGTCAGATCAATTCATGCTTCTGCTGCATCTAGTATCAGACAGACCATCTAGCCCCAGCATCATCTTCCAGGCTAATTAGGATATTACGTATCTAGATAAAGAGAGCATTATTTCAAGATGAAGAAAAAACATGCCCTGAATTAGAAAGAGGATGGAAGGTGCCAAGAAAAGTAATACAGTTAAAAGATGTTTTGGTTTTACAATTCCTGTCACTAAATCCATTTCCATCAGAGGCTCTTTCAGTATTTTTCCAAAATATGGACTGCATGTAAACAGAGAATGCTGAATAGCAACCTACCTGCTCAGTTGTCATCATGTGAGAACTCCATGGCAAACTTAAAAATTTGAGGAAGGAAAAGTCACTTCTGTGAGATCTGTTAACTTTAACTGAACACTAGATCTGAATTTTTACCTGCGGTCATCACTGTGGTCGTTTAACCACTTCTCCAAAAAACTTACAAACAGGATAAACAATGGAGCTGATTGTTTAAACAAAACAAGAGAAGCAAGACAAGTGAGAAAGTCAGATAAGCTTTAGGTGCAGGTGAAAAGGTCTTCTTTTTCCAGTTATACACAGATACATAGAGAATTGCTTTTCTAATATATTAAGCTTTTATTCTGGAAGCGCATACACAGAAAATGTAACAATGGTCTTTATGGTGAATCCCTGCCTCTGTATGAGTATTGCAAACACTGACGCTCTAAAGCTTTAAAATATCTGTTTGTAGATTGCTCACATTCAGATTTCAACTTTCTAGGATCCTCTTAATTATTAAAAATTATTTTCCAAATATTTCACATGAACAATTATTAGTCATTAACTCATTCCCATATAAGCATCTCTGTTAGAGAGAAACACAGAAGGGATATTGAAATTTGGAAACTGGGATGGTATTTTAGAGAAAAGAAAGTTAGGAAGTTTCTTGCAGAAAGAGGAAGAAAATATAGGTGCAGATCTCAATAGAGGTCAAATCAAAACAATTTCTATGAAGACAGTTCTGTGAAAGTTGGTGTTTGTTTACTTTGCACAGGCAAAAGACAGGAAATTCATTATAAGGAAAATACCACTGTTAAAATGCAGGGACAGCATATAGAAAATCAGAAACCGAAATGAGTTGTTACCACTATCTTTTTTGCCCTACTCTGACTTCAGTCAAGGAAACTCCCACTGACTTCAGCCCACCCAGGTCTAGGGGCAGGATAACTGGCCAAGTCAGTATCCTGGCAGCACTGTGTGTTTTCAGATGAAGGCCTGGGGCCTTGCAAGCCCAGGCTTTCACCAGGCTTCTTTCCTCCTAGGTTCCGAGCTGGCTTCAAGCGAGCTCTGAGCTGGTGCCCCTTCATTGAAGTGTCCAACTATGAGGAGCTGGAGCTGAAGGGGCAGCCAGGTTCCACCCCACGTGGCAGAGCAGCCTCTACGCTGCATCCAGGATGGACTCCAGCATGACGCTGGTGTTGGACACTAACGATGGAGACAGCGTGCACGCCAGCCATAAGAAAAGAGCAGCTCCAAGGGACCTGAACTTCAGTGGTTGCTCACAGGAATTCCAAGACTGTCTCCATGGCCTCAAGCCTCATCAGTTCACTGCACACATCAGCAGATGTTTATTCCTAAAATTTCACATTGCTAGAAGGGCAACACTGGACAATGTTCTACTTTGGAACTCGGCATCCATACCACAGGAAATCAAACCAGATTCCACTAATAAACCCTAGCTATAAATATTGTGAGACTTTTGGGAAATCTCTTCCTTTTTTTTTTTGCTTTCGACAAGAAGAGGAATTTGAAGACATATGTATGTCTCAGTCCAAAAGCATAGTTGAACCTTAGCCGCAACAATGTTTGTAGGGATTATCCAGAATAAACCAATGGCATTAAAAACTTTATTTCAGTTGTCTCTGACCTGTGGCGTTTGACTTACCAAAACGTAACAGGCTCCTTTACTTATTGAAGCAGAAATGTACTGTTTTCCATTATGAGTGTATTAATTCTACAGTAACAAAATTACGTAATATTTGATTATAAAGATATATTTATAATTAACACCTAATGAGCCCCAAGTCTATAAAGCTGTTTCACAATTTAGCTCCATTCCCAGACAGATAAAATTAAGTTCACATGAATGCAGTTCAGCTCTGTCTGCAACAGTAATTTTGCAAATATATATAAGAACAGGAGAACATGACTAAGAGACTAAGTTAATTCTACCAAAGTTTGCATATTAGTAAACATTAGACTCTAATGGGATTGTAGTTCAAGGGGAATATATTGCTTTGATGAATCTCTCATAGCTTTGTATCTTAGTTCTAGGGGTAAGGTCTGTCTCCAGTGACCTTAACAGAACCTTTCTGATTGACTTTAGAAAGGCCAAAAGATTTTAAACTGGAGATTCATATATGAAAAAAATAACACTGTGGCCACAGACTCTTCTCTGCAGAAGATAAAGTAACAAAATTCATGATGAAAAACTTCCACTGGAAAAAAAACCCAAAAAACTATTTGGGCTCTTTTCACAATTTTTCCATAACTTGATGCATGTAAAAATACTCCTGTGCCTGCCTCTGAAAATATGCTAGGCATTCTTACACAGATATCTTCCCACTGAATTCAGACAAAATCTGCTTACCATCACTGTTGCAGAGGAAGCTGAATGTAACAAAAAAAGGGACCAGAGAGCAGCCTTAGTTTTAGTTAAATGACTGTGTCAGTTGCATGGATAGACGGGTTACATGAATGTTTGTTGTCAAACAATTAATAAAAACACAAGCAAGAGTGTGACTGTCTTCCTGAGTTAGCCAAACCAGCACAGGACAGTGTATATCTGGCTGAACCCAACACAGTACCAAAGCTGAGCAATTAATAAAGAGACATTTGAAGAGAGAAAGGCTTGAGCTGGCTTTAGTCCACATTCCTTCCCAGCAACTGGGGATGATCAGCATTGTGACAGTGAGCATATCAAACAAGACCAGTAAAACAAGAATCATATTTGTATTGTGATTCATGTATACAGTCAATTGTTATGTTCTGCTAAGTGTTAACTTGTACTCGTATAGTGATTGCAGTGCACTGTGGTATCACTTACTAAATCAAAATCCTGCATAAGGTAAAATATCCTCAAATACATAAACCTGATACATTAAATTCTCCATGAACAGAATAACTGGAGAACCTGGTCATAGAATATTGTACTCTTACAAAAATGAATCACAATTCCAGACTCACACTTTTTCTATCTATAGCCTGTCCTAGGGTGACGTTATGATGCTTGTATCCTCATTCATGTGTTCTGTTAATGTTGGATATTATGTTCTGTACCTTTAAGACCGGCTCTGAAGAGGGAAAGTTTTGTTTTGGTTTTCTTATCAGCCTGGCAGGACACAGAGACTGCAGCTTTTGCTTCTGCTTGCTTTTGCTTTTTGCTTTGATCTCTCGCTCAGTAGGTCTCACCTTGTGCTTTTTTGTAAGTCAGGGTATTTTCTCCCTCTTCAACATACTTATGATTTTACAGAATTTCTGCTCTGTTGTGACTGCAGTTATTTATTCTGGGTCCTGTTTCATGCATCTGCTCTACTTTCAGAGTCAAAACTTCCAAGATATTGCTCTCACATCAGCCTTACACCTTTTCCTACTATCACAACGATACTTTGAACTTATCATTATTCTACCAGCCTGTTTACCACTAACAGAATGTTTGAATCAACAAGAAGTTGAAACTGAGAGAAAATTTGATCTTTTAGAACAGTGATGTAGAATCTCTGACATAAGGGGGGAAAATGCAGTAAAATTCCAAAAACATGAGAGATAGTACATGAAATATGATAAACTTGTTTTGTAAAAGAATCATTATTACTATTGAATGTATCATATAAATTATGCCAGTCAGCTGCCCTGTTTTTTGGGGTTTTTTTTCAGGTAATGCCATATAAGTCTTCTTGATATAATTGGAATAGCAAAATTAACTTTATGAAATTAAACTTCCAAATATGTTTTGGTTGGTTAGTGGTTTTGACAGAAAGTCAGTGGAGAAAGAATCATCTTCATTTTTTCTGGCTCAAGATCCACTTTAAATTTAAGCAAAAAAAAAGTGAATGCAGGGGGAGAAAAAATGCAAAACTATTTAGTGTTTTGCCTGTGTTTAGGACTTTCTGGTGTTCAGATTTGTGTGAACTAGCTAATGGTTGTTTTTCTCTGATTTTGGTAGTATAAGAAGTTGCCATTTTTAAATGAATGATTTGACAAATACTCTTCATTGTTCTAATAGCTGAAAACTAGATAAGAGCATATGGAAGAGTAAATAGATTCTTGTTAACAATCTGTTTGGGGGAAAAAAATCTCCTTTCACAAACTGGACTGTGTATTCATCCAGGCAAGGAGAAGGTCATAAAATCTTTATATGAACCTTAAAAAAACAAAAAATCCTCTGTAGACTACGTTGAATTTGTTGCAGTTGCTAGAAAGATCACTTATATCCTCACTTCCCCCCTCAATAACCATGAGACATGATTAGCTTTCTTTTTTAATTTTTATTATAAACAAATTGTGTTTCTACTACGGAGAGGCAGCCAGGTAATTCATAGAAAACATTGACACCAGATCAGAAATTCAGACTTTGTTCTTTCATTTCTGCTCCAAAACTGCTTCTGATATTTTCTCAGTATTGTAATGTCATCTGGGAATCTGCAGGTAGCTGATTTTTCTAGGATTTCTCTAGTGCTTCTTATGTTCATATGTATTTGTCTGTTTCTCAGTGCAGTTGTTCAATGATTTTGATGTGGAAAGATATCCCAAGTGCATTTGTTGCATATGTAACTAAGCACAAAGCTGTATATTAGCATAGGAAAGCCTGAAGACTGGACATAAAGGACAGTTTCAGTTTGTGATATGTAGCACTTCATTTTTCGTGTCCTTATTGAGTAACATTAGATGTGCTTTAACACCTGACTCTGCAGAAGTGTGTGTTTCAACAAGAATAGTTTTCCTGGCTTCTAAAGAAGCAAATACAGACAGATCCTTGTTAGGGGTAAGATTCCTTACTTGTGCAAATTCTTTCCCTTTATAGCATGTCTGACCAAAGCTGTCTTTACTACTACCTATGAAGTCAGCTACTTGTTTTGCAGCAGTTCTTTGGCTTAGCACTGGAATTAGTAGCTAGAATTGGCTCCTGTATCTACTGGGGACCTGTCCTTCTGTCTTCTTTACAGTGTTATTATGTCTTTAATTGGTCTTTCTACTCAGACTCAATTCCTGCTCTCCTTCACATATACACACCTTGAATTGACTTGAAAGGAAGAATTTTCTTGTTATACTCAAAGCACTTTTCTTGTCTGTTTGGTTCACGTGAAACAAAAGTGCATAATGACCAAAACATTAAAGAACCCCCATTATATTAGTGTCACTCTTTGACAGTCATAGTGCAGTTACCTAAATAAGTTAAAATAGGTACAACTTATAGCACTAAGGAAAAACAACAGTGATGGCTCTTAGAAATCTGCCTTAGAAAAAATTGCCTTCTGTAGACACCAATCCTTCCTGTCTCTTGCAGACTGTTTTCTTCAACATCTTTATTCTTCTTTTTCCTGACCATCTTTTTTCTCATGTGTCTAGGTCAGCTTGATGAGTGACATACAAACCCTCTCAAAAATTGAAAGATTAGCAAACTTAAAGCATCTGTTCCTTCTCTCTTAGGTATGAAAAATAGCGACAAATCTTAATTGTGTTTTCCCCATTTGGAATATTTTGGTTCCCACAGGAAGAAGTGACATTCTTCCTATATGGATTTAATGGGAGTTGCTGTACAGATACCACTTTATACATATCTCAGGTACTGTGTAAGCTTTCTGTCAGTGTCTTTTTATGATACTCAGGTGTGAGTATGGGGTAGACTTCAGTGATGTAGATGGTGGAGGGTTTTTTAAAGAAGTGAGTAAGCTTACACCATTGATGAGAACCATATGAGAGACCTGCTGAGATAATCTGAATCAGCCTTTGGGCACCAAATGTCTTATTTTACTGTCTAGCTTATAGTGAGGATAAGTTCAGTCTCTTTTTAATCTACTGAGTCTCTGAAGACAGGCACTCTACTGGCTAGGTGAAAAGCAAATACTGATAGTAAAAATGGGAATACACTGATGGGAAAGGACAGTTCAGGTAGAGTTCTTAGTCTCAAGGGTGTTCCCAATTTCTTTTAGAATCTTCATGGTGTGTACTCTTTTGCTTCATACTCTGCTTGATACAGTTGTGCCTCTGCATTGCTCAGTGTGGTCCAACAGTTTACTTAGTCTAAGTTTCTTTATCACAATAGGATGACTGTTGTCGCAGACATCTTTTTCACCAAAAATCCTTTCTTTAGGATTTTCCCTTCTGAGAAGCGGAGGCCTCAGAAAAAGAATGTAAACAATGGTTATCTGCTGCTGTGGAATGCAGCGGGTGGATTTTTGATTGGCCCATCTTGGATGTTTATAATTAATGGCCAATCAAAATGGAGCTATCTCGGACAGAGTCTGAGAGAGCTGCCTTTGTTATCATTCCTTTCTAATCTTAGCTAGCTTCTGAGAGGAAACCTTTCCTTCTATTTCTTTTTAGTATAGTTATAATGTAATATATATATCATAAAATAATAAATCAAGCCTTCTGAACATGGAGTCAACATTCTCATCTCCTCATTCAAGAACCCTTGTGACCACTGTCACAGACTGTCCTGGACACTGCTGGTTTTGTTACTGCTTTTTACAATGGTGGTGTTTGCTGTAGTATTAGCCAATGAATTAATGAGACTAGGGATTCAAGCCAAGCTTTCTGTTGCTACAAGTTGTGTTGAGCTGGTGTTAAGGTAGATATCTAAAGATGGGAGGTTTTCCAGTGGCAGTAACTGAGCAGCAGAATGCACTTCTAAGTTCAGTGCTGACTTCTGAATGATACTTTAGCAACAATCAATGAGAGTTTGAAATTTATCACATTAAAAATAAAAGGCATCTCAGTGAGTAAACTACTGTCAAATCTAACTACTGTCTGTTTCACCTGGTGCAAAATAATGAGAATAGCTTAATGACAAATCTAATAATCTGTGACATGTTTGACTATAAAACTTCCTCATCAGTGTACGTAGTTTATTTCTGAATTTGCAGAAGCATCATTCTTTACTTTTAGAAAACCACCAATTACATGTGTATAACAAAGCCTCTCTTCTGGCCTTATTATCAAGCAGTGCAAGATAGCCTGGGAGCCCAGTCCTCAGGGAGACAGGGTGCCCAAAAGCTAGGCTAGCTCGAGGCCAACACCACAGGCTACCCCCTTTAGCAAGCTTGGTGATTGCCAGCTCTATAGTGGTCTCAGCTCTTAGCTTGCTAGGTAGGTAGCCCTTGGCCTGAGGCTGCAGCAGACGGCGAGAGAGGAGAAGGAGGTCCTGGCGGTTCCACAGCGATGGTTTTATTGGGGGAGTCTGTGAAGGGTCCCAGCGACAGCTCTTCTTCTGTCGAATGGGCTAAAACAGGCCTCTTTTATGGGGTTAAGGGGGATCCAAACTACTTGACCAATAGTAAGGGTTAGGTAACATAGCCTATAGGGTTACAGAGATAAGCTTTGGGGTGGGGGTCAGAGAGACAGGAACTTATTTTGCTGTCTCAGCAGTTCCTATTGTTCAATTCTCCATGGGGCCTTACCCAGCCCCATGGGATTTACTACATGTGTGTGCATTTTATATAGAAATTGAAATGAAACCTAGGGTTTTTTTAGAAATAAAATTAAATAATTGGTATAATATGTTTGCAGGACATTCTGGCTTATGTTATATTCCACAAAAGTTCTTAAAAATTTAAGGGTAAGAGTTAGCTTAGTTTCCCCCAAAAGATTCTGTACAACAACAGATTTGTCTATGAGACTTTGTACTGACAGCACTGCAAAACTGAATGCACCACAAAGTGTAAGTGCATAAGGATGGGGAGGGCGTCAGTGTTTGGTTCACTGTTTAGGGAGCCCTGCTTTATGTTACTGCAATGGTGTTTGTCATCCATTCCTGTGCATTTTAGAGACTCTGCTATGATTTGTGCCCTAGCAGAAAGTCAAGCTCCAGATCAGTGCACAAAATACTTCCTGCTGCATTATTCTCTACCTTTCTTTTACTTGGTACAGACAAGCAAACATAAACACAGTAATTTAGTATTGGACAAAGAAATTAGAGAGAGCGAGGATCTGTACAAACATATGAGGAGAAAAGTGGAATTAAAAAACAAGAAGAAAACAAAAAGTTGTTCATGAATGAAGGAGAAAATAGTACATCACTGAAAACTGAATTTCATTTTTTTAAGAAAGGGCTAATGCTGAAAACCCCTGCGAATGTCTATATAAATACGTGATGTAATGAAATAGACCAACTGCAAAAGCCAAGGAAGATCTGTGCTTTTCTGAGAAATGTCATGACAGAAAAAAGTCTTTTCTGTTAATTCTAATTCTTTAAAGGATGGCAGGAAAAATATTGTAAAACATGTTGTAAGAAATAGCTTTTCTAGAAAAAAAACTTATCAGATGAAAAATTTAGACACTTTTTAAAAGTGTCTAAATAAAACCCAGCAGTGGTCATCTTTATTGCATTGAAGATGACACTGCAGTACTTCTTGTTCCTATGGTGCCTGACAATATATTGTTTCCCACAGAGTAATAATTTTGCAGGGACTGATGAAGAGCAGAGGGTGAACAAGATGGTACCAAGACTGGTTTGTAGCACTCCATCTCATTTACAAGCATTGTGGTGTCAGATTTCTTGGTCTGTCATCTTGCATGCTTAAACTTACAGATGTCTGTGAAAGTAATGCAGACCTATGACGCCTGATGTTCCCTGTGCTGCTTTAATCAAATATTATGAGAAAGTACTTTACTTGCTAAAATGAAAGTTTTGCTAAAACTTTTAATGGGTGCTACTGAAGTTTCTGGTTGGAAGCCTTTGCAACTTCTCCATATGCCTGAGGTGGGTCATTTTAATTAAAGGTTCATTAAGTTTTACCAGTTCCTAAGGGGAAAGGGATTGACTTTTAGAATTTGTTCTTAAATTCTGTCCCAAATTTACCAAGATGAAAACATTTTGGTTGCAAGGGGAAGAAGGACAATGATACTCTAGTGAGGTATCGAGCTACGTGATTGTCTCAGGGAACCCAGCTATGTGCACAAATACACAGCCACACACATTTAGCTAGTAGTTGAGTTGAAGCTCTCTTAAAAACATGACAAAATCGAAGTCTCTGATTCCTTGGAGATATTTTCTTCTTCTCTAAGCTGGTTTGTGATTTGATTCCAATGTTTTTTTCAAGTTCTTTCAGTTGCATTGCAATTGTAAGGTTTTCTGCTACAGAATATTTTCTAACGATAACTTCTTTGGCTTTTGTTTAGTTGTGAGATGATGCCCCAGCCCCAGTGGTGAACACTAGCCATAGCAAGGGAGTAGCTAAGGCTGAATATGTGCTTTCTGTGATGCTTGTTAATCAGAATAGTATGTCCCAGATATATAAGGTTTCAACTCTTGGTTGGTAATAACTCTTGGTACACAAGGGAAGTGAGCGATTCCTGTACTTCTTGTTCTTGTAATAACAGGGTGCATGCATTTTGTAAGATACCTGCCTAAGAATAATTTTCAGTGATACTTTTGTTAGCTTTTTTCCTTTGTACCTGTGATTCATCAATTTCAGTCCCTGAGCTGCTCAGAGAATGTGCATCACACTGTTCAGCTTACAAGTCTCATGTTTATATTAAGAGAGCTTTCTGCCTTGAGTGATTTAGTGGTTTCCATAATTTGTACCTACACACCAGTATGTTATGAACACCTTCCTAGCCATGAATTCAAATCATAGCACTGTGAGGGCAGCTGTGGGAAAAACGTAGCTCCATCATATTCAGGCCCAATACAATCTCCACCCTTTATTCCCTATGGTTTGTACCAAGCTTATGTTCCACATAATTTAGTACACACATCTCTATACATCAGTTTGTAGCATTAAATTAGTTTCTCTTTGCTTCTTACTGTGTTGTTGGGGCTTTTATCACATGTTGTGGAGGTTCATTGTGAAAGTTTTTTTTTCTTCCCCTGGAACAAGATGTTCCACTTACAACAGTCATTCAGGCAAGCTATTCTGTAGATTTTAATACATATTTATAAAAACCTCTCAGTCAGGCCCATTTCTATTTAGATACTTCTGCAGAGTAACAATTGTGTGGATAAGAATAAAGGACAACCGGTTCCCTAAATTCCATTTTCTGATGCGTGTACCTGAAACCTGTTTCACAGAGGCTAAAGCAACTAAGTTGTGACTTTTGAGTCTGTAGGTGTGTCCCAGGGAGACGTTATGATGCTTGTATCCCCATTCGTGTGTTCTGTTAATGTTGGATATTATGTTCTGTACCTTTAAGACCAGCTCTGAAGAGGGAAAGTTTTGTTTTGGTTTTCTTATCAGCCTGGCAGGACAGAGACTGCAGCTTTTGCCTTTTCTGCTTTTGCTTTTTGCTTTTGCTCTCTCGCTCTTGCTTGCTTCGCTTCTGCTTGCTTTTGCTCATTAGCTAGTTCAGCTAAACTGTCCAATTTCTTCCTGGACGGTTTCTCCTTTCCTTTTTCTGATCATTTCGAACCTGCTCCGGACTGGGACCTGAGAAACACCAAGATCCTGCACCTTGTGGCCTGCAGCAGCAGCCCCAGCGCTGGAGGGACTGAGAACAGAGTGACCACCCCCAGAGAGAGAGTTCCGAATTTGTCATCTTTTTTCAGGGTGGTGTCATCCGGTATTGTTCATTTTGTGTGCTTGAGGGTGCTGTGCTTGTTAAATAAACAGGTTCTTTCCACTCCTCTCCGAGGAATCCTTCCCGAACCGGTTGGGGGGAGGGGCTGTGTGGGTTTGCTTACTGGAGGAGCCCTAATTTGGAAATTCTCCTCCAAATTTGCCCTAAACCAGGACAAAATCTTGGCGCCCAACGCCCGGCTCGAGAGACAGTGAGTGGAAAAACCCTGTTTTGAGGGTATTTTGGTTGCCATTACTCTCTGTTTGTTTGAAGCAGTTAATAGCCATGCTTTTTGAATTCATGATGAGTGTTGGGGTGAAGGCTTGCATGTATTTCTTGTCCCTAGGGTTTTTTGAGATCTTAATACCTCTGTGGTCCCTAGGTTTATTTTCCTATCCTGAAATAGTTCTAGTATTGTCCCTCATACGTAGTTTTTACAGTAGAGGGGCAGTGACCAGAATAGCTATCCTTCTGGGCTTGATGGCAATGATGTGCAAGAAGTTTATAAACATGTTGGGGTCTGCTCCAGGTATGAATGGTTCTTGGCTATGGTTATTCGTCCAGTTTGTTAGAGGAGGAGCAGCAGGGAATGAGGCTTTTCAGCCTTTGCTTTCCTTCTTCTCCTATGAATCGGTTGCATCAGTAGTAAAGGATGTTCAGTTTCCCCTGAATGTTAAAGAAACCATCGTTCTGGTATTCAATCTGGTAACCTTCTTCTATACAGTCTGCAGTTTCTCCAGAATGAAGGCTGAGATTTCTAGACGGGCTGATGAGACCCCTGACACAGGAGTAGACTCAGGCGTGAAACATCCTGAGTGGTGTGGGAAATGGGAGGAAATGGGCCACATCCTGAAGGAATTCTCCGACCCTATAGTCTGGGATTTTCCCCATAAACAAATTCAGAACCCAGCTGAGGTGGGGAAATATCTGAAAGAGAAATACCAGGATGAGCCTAAGGAGAGAAAGGTCATTGCAGTGAGCTGGGCCCTGGCATATGCTTATCGCACTCTGTTGGAGACTGTAGGACAGCAGACGGAGGCAGGGGGACAGGGAGATAAATCAGCTATCCCAGTCACTCAGGCTGCAGCCAACACCACAGGCTCAAAGCCAGCAGCCAAACCAGATAGTGAGCCTAAGCCAGCAGCTAAACCAATGGCCGTTGCTACCAGTACCAGAAGTGGGAAATGCACGGACAAGACCAATCGACCAGTGGATGATGATGATGATGCAGGAGAAGGAACCTCAATGCCTCCTGACATAAAATCAGGAGTCAAAGCAGCAGGTGCAAGACCAAATGCAAATATTGAGTCCTTTTCCCTGAAGGACCTTCGTGGCTTACGGAAGGATTACACCCGACGACCTGATGAATCTATAATTAGTTGGTTAGTCCGTCTCTGGGATGCTGCAGGCGAGGCTACAATTCTGGATGGCACAGAAGCAAGGCATTTGGGATCCCTATCACATGATCCTGTCATCGACCAAGGAATGATGAGGGGGGCAAACCCTCAGAGCCTCTGGGCACGGGTCTTGGAAAGTGTTGCACAAAGATACCTGTGTGCAGATGATCTTTATATGCAACAGACACAGTGGAAGACCATAGAGCAAGGGATCCAACGCCTGAGAGAGATGGCAGTGGCAGAGATTATCTTCTCAGATGATGTGACAACTAGGAACCCAGACTTGGTGCCATGCACGTCTGTGATGTGGCGGAAACTTGTGCGACTTGGGCCACACGAATATGCTTCTGCCCTAGCCATAATGAAGCGGGATGAGAGGGACGGGACTGTGCTGGATATGGCAAGGAAGCTCCGAGCATATGCAGATGCTGTGCATGGCCCAACACATGCCAGAATTGCAGCGGTAGAAACACGTCTGCAGAACTTAGAGGATAAGCTAGAGGAGAATCATAAGAAGCTCAGAGAGGAGATTAAAGAAGACCTTCTCCAAATCTCGGCAGTACAGATCAGAGGTTCTGGTATCCAAGGCAGACGTTCCCCAGATGGCCAGAGAAGGTACACCCCACGAACAGAGCTGTGGTTCTACCTGCGTGACTGTGGAGAAAATATGAGGAGGTGGGATGGAAAACCTACTGCTGTTCTGGCACGACGGGTGCGTGAATTGAAGGAAGCCACTAGGAAGAAAGCAGCTCCACTTGCCCGTAGCCGAACCACCAGGTATGATGCTGATGATGCCACGTCTGATCCCCTTGAAGGAACATCCAAGACATATGCCCAGGGAAAGAAGGATAACCAGGCTTAGAGGGGCCCTGCCTCTAGCCAGGTAGAGGCCAGGGAAAATCGTGTTTTCTGGTCTGTGTGGATGCGTTGGCCTGGCACATCGGAACCACAAGAGTATAAAGCTTTGGTTGATACTGGCGCGCAATGTACATTAATTCCGTCGAGACATGTGGGGACAGAGTCTGTTTCTATTGCTGGTGTGACAGGGGGATCCCAGGATTTCACTTTGGTGGAAGCTGATGTGAGCCTCACTGGGAATGAGTGGAAGAAACATCCTATTGTGACTGGCCCAGAGGCCCCATGTATTTTGGGCATAGACTACCTTCGAAGTGGGTATTTCAAAGACCCAAAAGGACTCAAGTGGGCATTTGGGATAGCTGCTGTAGAGACAGAGGGCATCCAGCAATTGAACACCTTGCCTGGGCTGTCTGAGAATCCATCTGCAGTAGGATGTCTGATGGGAGAAGAGCAACGAGTGCCAATTGCCACCTCCATAGTGCATCGACGACAGTATAGAACCACTCGAGATGCTGTGATCCCCATCCATAAGATGATCCGTGAGCTGGAGAGCCAAGGGGTGGTCAGCAAGACCCACTCACCCTTCAACAGCCCCATTTGGCCTGTGCGAAAATCTGAAGGAGAATGGAGATTGACTGTGGACTACCGCGCATTGAATGAGGTGACTCCACCACTGAGTGCTGCCGTGCCAGACATATTAGAGCTCCAGTACGAGCTTGAGTCCAAGGCAGCGAGGTGGTATGCCACTATCAACATTGCCAATGCATTTTTCTCCATTCCTCTGGCAGCAGAATGCAGGCCTCAGTTTGCTTTCACGTGGAGGGGAGTGCAGTATACCTGGAACCGACTGCCCCAGGGGTGGAAGCACAGTCCTACCATCTGCCATGGACTGATCCAGACTGCACTAGAAAGGGGTGAGGGTCCAGAACATCTGCAATATATTGATGACATCATTGTGTGGGGGAACACAGCTGCGGAAGTGTTTGAGAAAGGAAAGGAAATCATCCAAATCCTCCTGGGAGCTGGTTTCGCCATTAAAAAGAGCAAAGTAAAGGGACCAGCTCGTGAGATTCAGTTCCTGGGAGTGAAGTGGCAAGATGGACGGCGTCAGATTCCTACAGACGTCATCAACAAGATCACAGCAATGTCTCCACCCACCAATAAGAAAGAGACACAAGCTTTCCTAGGTGCCATAGGCTTTTGGAGGATGCACATTCCTGAGTATAGTCAGATCGTGAGCCCTCTTTACCTGGTCACCCGCAAGAAGAACACTTTCCACTGGGGCTCTGAGCAGCAACAGGCCTTTGTCCAGATCAAGCAGGAGATCGCTCATGCAGTAGCTCTTGGCCCGGTTAGGACGGGACCAGATGTGAAGAACATGCTCTATTCTGCAGCCGGGAACCATGGCTTGTCCTGGAGCCTTTGGCAGAAGGTGCCTGGGGAGACTCGGGGTCGACCACTGGGATTTTGGAGTCGAGGCTACAGAGGCTCTGAGGCCAACTACACTCCCACAGAGAAGGAAATCTTGGATGTGGGATCTCAGCACATCATTCCTGATGTTCAGAGATGCCAGGAGAACCCTTGGGGGTCTCGAAAATCCTGGAATGTTGCCAAGAGTGTCTGGTGGCTTGATTTTGATCCATCCACAGAAATAACAAGAGTTTGAGGACAAGAGAATCACTTTAGAATAAAAGGTGTAAAAGGGACACATTTAGAAAGTGAAATATAGACTTTAAGGTTTTTTGGGTACAGGGGGGTTATGGAGACAAGATGGAGGGATCAGGGCGTGTCTTGTCCTTCTTCTTCCTTCTTCTTGTCCTCCATCTCCTGTGGTGATGTTGGCATTTGGGGATTGGTTTATGGTGAAGGTGCACTTGCCAACATGGGTGAAAAGCATTGGGAAATAAAGGTAAATATTGTGTACGTAGATATTAGTATAAAAAGACATGACCGCCCCGTGGGTGGTCAGAGAGTGCCTGTGACTGCTTGCAGATCAGACCTCTGTTGGGCAGACAGAAAATTTTGTAGATAAGAAATAATAAACAACCTGAAGACCGAAAAGCTGAAGAGTCCAGACTCGTCCTTTAAAACGCGTGCCACCCAAGAACCACACTACCCGTGTCGGGGCAGAGACAGACAGCCGAACCCGACAGGCTGCCTATGAAGGAGTCCAAGCCGCCTCAGAGGCGATTGGTACAGAAGCGCAACTCCTCCTGGCACCCCGACTACCGGTGCTGGGGTGGATGTTCAAAGGCAAGGTTCCTTCCACTCACCATGCCACCAGTGCCACATGGAGCAAGTGGATTGCTCTTATCACTCAGCGCGCCCATATAGGTAAACTGAATCGCCCTGGGATTTTGGAGGTAATTACAAATTGGCCCGAAGGTGAGAATTTTGGTGTCACAGATGAAGAACAAGAACCAGTGCCACGGGCTGAAGAGGCTCCTCCATATAACCAACTGCCCCCAGAAGAAACACGCTATGCTCTTTTCACTGACGGTTCCTGTCGCATCTTAGGGATGAACCGGAAGTGGAAAGCAGCCGTATGGAGCCCCACACGACAGGTTGCACAAGCTACTGAAGGAGAAGGTGGATCAAGTCAACTTGCAGAACTCAAAGCCGTTCAACTGGCCCTGGACATTGCAGAAATAGAGAAATGGCCAAAGCTCTACCTCTACACTGATTCATGGATGGTAGCCAATGCTCTGTGGGGATGGCTGGAGAGGTGGAAAAAGGCTAACTGGCAGCGTAGGGGAAAACCAATTTGGGTTGCTGATGAGTGGAAAGATATTGCTACCAGGGTAGGGAGGTGTCGAGGTTTAGGGCAAATTTGGAGGAGAATTTCCAAATTAGGTCTCCTCCAGTAAGCAAAGCCACACAGCCCCTCCCCCCAACCGGTTCGGGAAGGATTTCTCGGAGAGGAGTGGAAAGAACCTGTTTATTTAACAGGCACAGCACCCCCCAGCACACAAAATGAACAATACCGGATGACACCACTCTGAAAAAAGATGACAAATTTGGAAAGTCCCTCTGGGGGTGGTCACTCTGTTCTCAGTCCCTCCGGCGCTGGGGCTGCTGCTGCAGGCCAGAAGGTGCAGACTGTTGGTGTTTCCCAGGTCCCAGTCCAGACCAGGTTCAAAATGGTCAGAAAAAGGAAAGGAGAAACCGTCCAGGAAGAAATTGGACAGTTTAGCTGAACTAGCTAAAGAGCAAAAGCAAGCAGAAGCGAAGCAAGCAAGAGCGAGAGAGCAAAAGCAAAAGCTGCAGTCTCTGTGTCCTGCCAGGCTGATAAGAATACCAAAACAAAACTTTCCCTCTTCAGAGCCGGTCTTAAAGGTACAGAACATAATATCCAACATTAACAGAACACATGAATGGGGATACAAGCATCATAACGTCACCCTAGGACATTCCACCCCTTATCCCCATATCATCAACATACTACCACACATCATGCATTTATTCACACAAAATTTCCAGCTGCTTCCCCAAAATTTACAAGCAATACCCATCATGCCCTCATCACATCCCCACACTGGACCACTGAATCCAGGCCCTATACTACAGAGCGGCAGGATTTCACCCCTTTCACTTTACTCACTCAAAGCTCCATCTATCACTTGCTCAGACCTTCGACACTTGCACATCGCCTTCTCCATCTCCCACTTGCCCAGACCTTCAACACTTACACATTTCCTTCTATCTCATGTCTGTATGGTTTAATGTACAGGCAATGGCAGTAACATCCAACAAACAGTGATATTGCATATCATTCTCACCCCACAATCAGATCTCCCTGTGGTACACATCGTGTTGTTCCATCTCTTTGCATTATCCACCATGTGCAACCTGGTCCCTGAGCAAAGACAACCCCACGAATGGGTTTGTCTGTACTCAAGGCAGAATTGACCCACACATTCTTCCCTAACAAACCTCTAACACAGACCACTGGGACTTTATCTCCATCTATTACATTCAGGGACTCAGACTGGGCAGGACCTGCTCGGTTCGTGGAACCTCGGGTGTTAACTAACCAGGTGGCCTTTGCTAAATGCTGCTCCCAATTTTTGAAAGATCCCCCACCCAAAGCTTTTAGCTGGGTTTTTAGTAGTCCATTGTACCTCTCCACTTTGCCTGCAGCTGGCGCATGGTAGGGGATATGGTACACCCACTCAATGCCATGTCCGCTAGCCCAGCTGCTGATAAGGCTGTTCTTGAAATGAGTCCCATTGTCTGACTCAATCCTCTCAGGGGTACCATGTCTCCACAGGATTTGGTTTTCCAGGCCCAGGATGGTGTTCCGGGCAGTAGCATGAGACACAGGGTAGGTTTCCAACCATCCAGTGGTGGCTTCCACCATGGTCAGCACGTAGCGCTTGCCCTGGCGTGTCTGGGGCAGTGTGATGTAGTCAATCTGCCAGGCCTCCCCATACTTGTACTTGGACCATCGCCCACCGTACCATAGGGGCTTCACTCGCTTGGCCTGCTTGATAGCAGCACACGTCTCACAGTCATGGATAACCTGTGAAATACTGTCCATGGTTAAATCCACCCCTCGGTCTCTTGCCCACTTATAGGTGGCATCTCTGCCCTGATGGCCTGAGGCATCATGGGCCCATCGAGCTATGAATAACTCTCCCTTGTGTTCCCAATCTAGGTCTATCTTGGACACCCCTATCTTTGCTGCCTGGTCTACCTGCTCATTGTTTTGGTGCTCCTCATTGGCTCTAGTCTTGGGGACATGGGCATCTACATGGCAGACTTTCACAGGTAGCTTCCCTACCCTGGTAGCAATATCTTTCCACTCATCAGCAGCCCAAATTGGTTTTCCCCTACGCTGCCAGTTAGCCTTTTTCCACCTCTCCAGCCATCCCCACAGAGCATTGGCTACCATCCATGAATCAGTGTAGAGGTAGAGCTTTGGCCATTTCTCTCTTTCTGCAATGTCCAGGGCCAGTTGAACGGCTTTGAGTTCTGCAAGTTGACTTGATCCACCTTCTCCTTCAGTAGCTTGTGCAACCTGTCGTGTGGGGCTCCATACGGCTGCTTTCCACTTCCGGTTCATCCCTAAGATGCGACAGGAACCGTCAGTGAAAAGAGCATAGCGTGTTTCCTCTGGGGGCAGTTGGTTATATGGAGGAGCCTCTTCAGCCCGTGGCACTGGTTCTTGTTCTTCATCTGTGACACCAAAATTCTCACCTTCGGGCCAATTTGTAATTACCTCCAAAATCCCAGGGCGATTCAGTTTACCTATATGGGCGCGCTGAGTGATAAGAGCAATCCACTTGCTCCATGTGGCACTGGTGGCATGGTGAGTGGAAGGAACCTTGCCTTTGAACATCCACCCCAGCACCGGTAGTCGGGGTGCCAGGAGGAGTTGCGCTTCTGTACCAATCGCCTCTGAGGCGGCTTGGACTCCTTCATAGGCAGCCAAGATTTCCTTCTCTGTGGGAGTGTAGTTGGCCTCAGAGCCTCTGTAGCCTCGACTCCAAAATCCCAGTGGTCGACCCCGAGTCTCCCCAGGCACCTTCTGCCAAAGGCTCCAGGACAAGCCATGGTTCCCGGCTGCAGAATAGAGCATGTTCTTCACATCTGGTCCCGTCCTAACCGGGCCAAGAGCTACTGCATGAGCGATCTCCTGCTTGATCTGGACAAAGGCCTGTTGCTGCTCAGAGCCCCAGTGGAAAGTGTTCTTCTTGCGGGTGACCAGGTAAAGAGGGCTCACGATCTGACTATACTCAGGAATGTGCATCCTCCAAAAGCCTATGGCACCTAGGAAAGCTTGTGTCTCTTTCTTATTGGTGGGTGGAGACATTGCTGTGATCTTGTTGATGACGTCTGTAGGAATCTGACGCCGTCCATCTTGCCACTTCACTCCCAGGAACTGAATCTCACGAGCTGGTCCCTTTACTTTGCTCTTTTTAATGGCGAAACCAGCTGTCAGAGATTCTACATCACTGTTCTAAAAGATCAAATTTTCTCTCAGTTTCAACTTCTTGTTGATTCAAACATTCTGTTAGTGGTAAACAGGCTGGTAGAATAATGATAAGTTCAAAGTATCGTTGTGATAGTAGGAAAAGGTGTAAGGCTGATGTGAGAGCAATATCTTGGAAGTTTTGACTCTGAAAGTAGAGCAGATGCATGAAACAGGACCCAGAATAAATAACTGCAGTCACAACAGAGCAGAAATTCTGTAAAATCATAAGTATGTTGAAGAGGGAGAAAATACCCTGACTTACAAAAAAGCACAAGGTGAGACCTACTGAATGCACAGCATCCAAGATAAGAGAGGCTGTGAAGACACAAAGGAATTTCTATTAAATTCTCAGCTTGAGGAACAATTTCAGCAAACAATTCACCAAAGTTTTGTGGAAAAAGTATGTCCCTGTCTCCCCAGAGAATGTGTGGGCATGTGTCTAACCAAGTCTCCACATCTTCACACAGTGGACAGTAATGACTCCTGAGTCCCATTTCCAGACTTGTGATACAGAATACTCCTGTGTGCTGATTAGAGGTGGTCCAAATGAATAAGATGCAGTGCAAGAGATCCTAGAAGATCTAGATAACATTTTTTCCAAAGAAATAGAAAGAGAAGTTCTCAAATACTGCCACAGGAGTGACTGACAAACTTTTCTATAAAGTAATTTTGCTACCGAATAAAACTACTTGAGAAGAGTTACAAGAAACCTACACAACAGTAGTAGCTACAGGACAAGAAATAAAAATGGTAACTCCCAACCAAGAAATAACTTGTGTCATTCACACCATATGCTTAGCTTGCACTTAAGCATCCATATTGTTGCAGACATCTTTTCACTAAAAATCCTTTCTTTAGGATTTTTCCTTCTGAGAAGCTAAGAGGCCCCAGAGACAGAATGTAAACAATGGTTATCTGCTACTGTGGAATGCAACAGGTCCACCTGTGATTGGCCATCTTGGATGTTTATAGTTAATGGCCAATCAAGGAACAAGCTATCTCAGACAGAGTCTGAGAGAGCTGCCTTTGTTATCATTCTCTTCTATTCTTAGCTTAGTTAGCATCTGAGAAAACCTATCCTTTTTCTTTTCAGTGTAGTTATAATGTAATATATATATATATCATAAAATAATAAATCAAGCCTTCTGAACATGGAGTCAACATTCTTGTCTCTTCCCTCATCCAAGAACCCCTGTGAACATGGTCACACCATATTGCCAAAAAACAAAAAAAAGGGGGGGTTTCTGTCTTTAGATATTATTGTTGCTGGCAGGAAGATTTGTGAAGGTATCTTCCAAAACAGCAGTACTAGAGAACTGATTGGAATGGAAAAGAACAAAAAATAAACCAACCCATAATCAATTGAGCAGGTTTTATTCTCCAAAGAGAAGACTGAATCATTGCTGAGAGATTAGTTCCATTAATGAGGAGGTGAGGGAACACAGATAAAAGCCATGGAGCAGCAAACACAGGGTTAAGACAGTTCAAATAGCTCTGTTGTCCAAGGTAAAATTAATAGCTCCCAAGTCACTGTTCTTGTCAAACTGGGATAGCCACTGTCTGAATCTTCTCATAGTTACTTTCAAAGTCCAATAAAATCCCAAGGATTCTTTTTTCTCCAGGTAAAAACCACATCTTTCAGACAGGAGAGACAGAACAAGTAACCTTTCATACCTAAATCTGGTGTTTGCTGTAGTCATTCAATTGAGTGCACTTTTTTCCCCGCATAGTTATTAAAAATGTCCCCTCTATATATTTTTTGTATCATCTTTAAACATGGATTTCTACTTCAGAGGTTACTTCCCTCTTATTCCCTTTGGTAGGCTTTTATGCACTAACCACTGAAAAAGAAGACTATGAAGTAGAAAAGAATTCTGGTAAGTCAGTTCACTGTGTGAGAAGTAACTAGAGCCATTAGTGTCATTCTCAGACTCACTGGCTACATGTTTATTCTTCACAACTTGCTTGCTTTTGAAAACCAAAAGCTGGACTATATTTTAAAACCAATCAATTGTCTGCTAGAAAACTCTGCTGGTGTACCAGCCCTATCCATAACCCTGTATACATAAAGTCCTGTCTGGTTTGTTCCCAGATCTCTCTATTCAGCATGGAGCCTCCATAGGGCTTATACCCCTCAAGAACATAGCATGAAGAAAAGATACCAGGTTTAGAGCATAGGCAAGACTACAGTGAGATCAAGAACTACCAACCAGGAGCTGGCAGGACAGAAAGGGGTAAAAGAGAAGAGGAAACAGGACTGAAATGGAGATCATTGGTGAATAGCACTATATGAGTGCACAGGTACATCATAAATAACATAAGGAAACTGCAGGAGGAGTTGACCAGCTGGAGTGGTTGAGTACTGCCAGGACATGCAGGGCAGAAGTTCCCTGAGCTCTTGCTCATCAGTGCAAGATGCCATTTGTGTTGCCAAGCCCAGAGGCTTTGCAGTGCCTTGAGTCACTGTGTCAATCTGCCTCTGTCACCAGGAACCACACATGGAACTCAGGTGGGGTTGCTCCCTCATGGCACTGCAGCCCCTGTCAGCACTCCACTGATATTGCAGCGGCAGACAGAACATCCTAACATCCCTTTCCAACACACACATCCTCACACACCACTTGGCTTCACAAATACTACCCTAATTACATTTCCTTGGAAAACAATTTGTAAGCTGGTGACACTCCTGTCTTCCTTTGAAGAAACCTATTTTGATGTATTTGAGCACTGAATTTGGCCTGTGCCCTTGCCTCAGGCTACATTTTTCTTTACAAAATTTCAGTAGCTACTTCACTAGGTCTGGTCCATGTCATAGCACAATCTGTCTACACTCCTTGTCTGCTTCACAGCTTAGTTCCTTAGAGAGCTAAACAAAAGTTGTCTTCCCTCCTATGACCTGATAGAAGTATTTACACTGCAGACTTATGCATGCTCAAGGAATCAATGCTGGTATATTCCTATTCTGAATTACTACAGACATTCAGCAATTTGTCCGCAAAAAGATTCTAAGAAAGAAAAACAGTAAAGAAATTACTTTATATGTCTCCTGAATAATGCACAGGAAAAAGAATGCTATAAAGCATCTCCATGAAAATAATTTTCATAATTTTAAAGTCACTTTCCAGGAAAAACATTTTCATTGACAAAAAGAGTATCAAGTTCTGTCTTGCCCTTGTTCTAGAATTCCCTTGCACCAAAAAATGGAACAAATGCATTACCTTGACAAAAATATATCCAGGATACACCATCTTCCAGCAATAAAGAGGCAGAATTTAGTTGCAATGCTTTTATAATTTAAATGGTGAAGAAATTGGAACCTCCACTAGGTTGGTAAAAGAGATAAAACTTGAAATATTTAAGTCAACATGAAGTCAAAAACAAAGTTTGCCTTTAGGCTCATGACAGCACAAGGGCTAAAGGGTTGAGGGCTTAGACAGAAACTGCACTGACAAAATTATTTTGTGCTTTCATCAGTCACTACATCAAGTCTTTCAGACAACAGAACAGAGGGTAATTGAAAAGGGAAAAAAGCAGTAACCTCCCCCTCTCAATGGACTACAAAAAAGAACCAAAGATGATAAAATTTCACATGGAATAATTGAATATAGCAAAAATAATGAGCTGAAAATTAAAATGCACCTTATGTGAAGTGCCCCATAGTAGCATACTCCAAAGAATGAGATTAGTTCTTGTCTGCATTCTGCAATATTAAAAAGCCCTTCTGCAAGTGATGCTCATCAAAATAGAAGCCATCTTCAATTAACAAAAAGATTCCTCTTTATTATAAAAATAATTGCTTCACCCTCAGAAATAATAAAGAAGCAGTTCTGTAGACAAACATGTTTCAGGATTCTGTGAGTGTGCAATCTGGCCACAAAGAAATACATAAAGTTTACAAGATACTTGGTACAAGAACATAAACATACTGCAACTTCTTATTTTTACACTGGAGAAAAATGCAGTATTCTCCAGCAAATTTCCACTTATAACCAAATCATTACAATGAAAACCCTCTTCTCACATACAGCAATGGATGGACTTCATCATCTTAGGGAACTTCTTCAACTAAAATTTTTCTATGATTCTATATAAATTTTTAATCAAAACTGCCTGATAGTTCTATTCCATTGACTCTAAAGAGATGAAAAGGGTTCTATTTTACTATTCCAAACACAATTATGTAATATAGCTTAAAATCAATAAACGCTTTGAAAAGAGACACTATCATCTCACTCTCTTACCCCTGGAAGCCTCTTCTGTGTAGACACAGTTTTATGGTTACATTAAAGTGGGCAAGGAAAACTTGACTTAAATACACCATTGCTAAATAAAGAATAAAACTACTCTGTCTCCTGGAATATGAGCACCTTTCCTTCTCAAGGGAGTTTTTAAGATTTCCACTAAATTACATCAGTTGGTAACTGAGATACTTGAATTAAAATATTACCATTCTGTCTTCTTCCTGATTAATTCTGGTAAGATTTGAATTACTTTGTTTGAACAGCCATAATTTTCTTTTCATATGCGGCCTTTGAAAATCATTCAGCACAGTTGCCTATGAACAATTTAAACCTAACCTCCAGTCTATTATTTTAAAGTTTGCCATTTAAAAAAAAAATCTTACCGTTAACCCTTATAATTCATTTACTGTCAAGTTGAGTTATATTACTCAAAAATATAATTTCTAGCTTTGATGAATTAGTGTCTAAAGGCTGAATTGGTGTATTTATATTCAAAAACAGTTCAGAAAAAATTTTCTAATCCAACAACAATAAACCTGCTGCTATTACACTATTCAAAATGTATAGCTGGCCTCTTAGCTTTATGAAGTTTTTCTCTAGTCCCACTTTCTTACTTGCTCAATCATTCTTAGTTCTTACAGATGCAAATAGAACCAAAAGCTGAAAATGAGAAATGAACTCACTACAATTTCTTATGAGGGACTCCTTACTGATGTTCATAAGTGGCTGCTGGGAAGTTACTGCAATACCAGTGTAGATTTCAACCAGTACACCATGTTCTATGCTAGCAAAGCAACCTGAAGATTAAAATTAAAATGGGAGGTTAGAGCCACGCACAAGCGCAAGAAAAATCAAAGAAAGAAGAAAAAGCTTTTTGTATTAATGTCATAGCATATGTCACAGTTGAGACAGCCACAATACAAAGTATTCTCATACCATGTCAGAAAGCTAAAACCCATACAGAGTAACACCAGACCACTGCAGAAGGCTTCAAGTGTCAGCCCTTCTTATTCTTCAGCCCAACCTTTTATACCCCTCATTGTCCATGCATTGCACCTGTGTGCTCTCTGTTCCCTTTGGTGGTTGGTCAGTGCCCCTGGGCACTCCATGGCTCATTGCTGTCAATGCTGCTCACCTGCTTCTCACAGCTGCAGCCCACTGGGGATGAGGCTCAGCCACAGCCCCGCTCCCAGTTACCACAAACTGTATATACCTACATATTAAGCTAGTTATTAATAAATATTAATAATTATTAATACATAGCAATACAATTCTACTCAACAGATTTGAGATGTGAGCAGGCTCTGTATTTACTTTGAAAGTCTATAGGTCACATGCCTTCCGTTTGGATCTACATACAGGCACTAATTCAAACCTCTATTTATAAAGACAGTTTATCTCCCAGCCTTTCCTTGTATTTACACTCAGTGAAAAGAATTATTTTCACAGATTAAATCTATTGCCAGTGGGAAGCAATGCTGCCTGTACTACTAGCAACTCTCCTGTTGCCCAGTTAGGCAGAAACAATAAATCACATAACACAGCTCTACTCATAATTACTAAGCTTTAGCAGGGAAAGTTCATAGGCAAGGTAAAATTTGGTGCAGCTGTGGGTTTCAGCTAAGCTGCTGTACTTTCTATCCATCCAAGATCTGTCCTTACTCAGTGAAAAAGCTAGAAGAACAAACAATAGCTCATGGTAAAACTTGACATAAACCAGCAAGTAGTCCTTAAGACACAAAGCTTTATTTTAAACAGGCCTTCAAATTTCAGTACTAATGACCAGATTCTTGGCTTCTAAGGATTTGACTAACAGGGCTGCAAACAATGGAACAATCATCAGCTTTTGTGTTCCAGCACCTGCTCCTTGTAGACCAGATAAACAAAGGGTCTACCCCCCCTTCACAAGGGTCAATTAGAAGAAGACCCTGGATATCATCACCTGCACTGCCAAAGTAAGAATTAATTACAATTGTACATCTGTTTTGAACTCAAGAAAAGCAGAGTGTTCTTAGGTCTCTAATTTAATGACTTGAACTCCAGCCCCTTTTTCATCATAATGGATGAAAATAAGAAATGGGATTCCCTTTGGCTTCATCTGGAGTGCTGCAAGAAAACCCTCCTTAGGCATTTTGTAAATCTGCAGTATGACCAGTCCTGTACTCTCCTGTAAATTAGCAGTAATTAAGCAGTTACACTGATACAAGAGGCTGACATGTCACTGAGGCTGTAACTCAGCCCCTGCTATCACAAAGCCATTATTCAATAGTTACAGATTCAGGCAGAGAATATTACACCAGTGACTTATATCCTGCAGATTTATGCCTAATGACAAGGATCATTCAGTTCTTTAAATAAAGACTACACTCATCATAAAATATCCACTTATTTGCTATAAGATGTAGTAATTCATTTATCAATAACAATTTTGTCCTTTTTCCTCACCCCAGAAAAATTTGCATTCAAACACTCCATCACATTTTGAATTGGAATGGATAGTTGTTCTTCATGCACAATAAAAGAACTATGGTATTTTAAATGTATGGCTGAGCTGTCAGCCCTCTCTCCAGCCTTCCTGACAGAAAAGCACCTTGATAGACAAGCACAAAACTTTTCCTGAACACAATGTCACTCAAGCTACCTAAAAGGAAAAAATGTACCATACAATATCAATAACCATGAGAAGGAAAGGAAATTTAACTTTTCTTGAGACAGCAGAAACAAAGAAAAAAGTTTCTTAAGCATTGCCCTCACCCCACTCCCCAAACCCAAGTTCAGGGACTTCTAACCCTAATGACAAAAGAATGCACAGTTCCCTTGCTATCTTCAAAATAGCCCAAGTGCATTCTTTCAAGTTTTCATGCTGGGAGAATGTACTTGCTAAAGATTTTTCTTCAGGAGTAAAGAAGAAATAATGGACAAACAGATTCTGGAGGAGGCCAACAGAGAACCAGCCAGCTATAATCTATGTCCTTGCACATGATGACATGCTGGTACATTTAGTTAAGGATTTAGATCAAGGCTGTCTTTATCCAAAAGAAAGGCAAAATTCCTACAGAATTCCTACTACAGAATGCCCAGACATTGTGAGGAATTGTAGCATTTATTTCATTTTAATTTTATGTTCTTCTAAATCACCTGCCTTTTATAAATGTTCTGCCTCAAATTGTCAGCATTATATTACAGCAATAATAAAGTGACTTATTGCTGACCTGTTATCTTTGAAGTTCCAGAAGGTCAAGAAGGGCTGAAAAATGGATTTTATGACATCCATTTCCCTTATGTGAGAACAGACCAGACTTCTCCGATTTATTGATTCTTTTTTCCAGCAAACTAATCATCATAAGTTATCCATTCATATATCAGTTCATGACTGTTTCACATTACTACCTACATATGAGGAAAAAGTCTATTAAGAAATAATAAGAAAAATAATTTAAAATGTGTATCGCACAAACCACAAAGCTGTTTATCTGAAGGAAGGTGGAAACTGAGTAAGAACACAATAAATTAAAGAAAAAAAAAAACAGGAATTAATTTATATAAGCAAAACCCAGAAAAACAGATTTCAACTCTAAATCAAAATGACAAATCTGAATTATTTCTACGTTGATGTAAACTTTAACTACAGAATCTTAGATATTTAAATGGCAACTCAGTACAACACAACTTCAACCACAGCTTGTTGCTGTTGAGATTGAGCAGTTGATTTTACACAGCAGCATAAGGAACACCACACAGCTTGAGTTTACAAGGGTTTTTCCAAGTGAGCAGTGACAATTTGTCAATCTTTTTGATAAGTAACTCTTCATAGGTTATATACAGTGCATTTGAGAAAAGTTTACATTAGTAAAGTTCATATGGATTAAAAATCTAGGGTTATAGAAGCAACAGGCCTAGACTAAAACAATTTTTTTCAATTTTCATTCATGCATTCATCTGATAAATTTTCCAAATGTTCATTACTTAGCTCAAAGAAATTCCTCCTTACTCTCATAAACTGTTTCACAGCTTCACTTGTGCCAACCATTACTTTGCTAGCTTTGCATATAACAGCAAAGTTCCCTGCATGATATTTTCCACAATTTTAGTTGCCTTGTTGCCCAGATGGACCTTTTCAACAGCAGAATGTTAGTTTGCCCAAAGTTTTAATTACTCTGGTACTGTTAATTGAATCATTGAATCCCCAGGCATTCCACAAAGCCAGGCTCCATTTTCACCACCCTATCCTATCAATATTTTTAACAATCTCTTCTATCTTGATTACTTTTTTCCATTTTGCCATTTCCTCTGTCGTCTTACTTTACCCTCACATCACTGTAATTTTTCACCCTATCATCAGTACTGGTAATACCACTGTCATTTATAAACATTACAGGAAAAAAAATTACTCCTCACTCCCCCACTGAGATAGCTGCTTATTTTCCACTGTTAATTACCTTATGATATTTTTTAAAAAAATCTAATGAGGATGACAGTCATGATTATGCCTCACCAAATAAAGGAGTTGTCTAGAACTTTATCACAACTTAATTTTACACTTTATACCCAACTGAAATGGATAATTAGCTCATCATGCAAGGAAACATGGTCAGCAGTATTCAAGGGAAGTAAACACAAGGATAGCAAGCCTCAGCTGTCATCACAAACCATGAAACCTGACTGTAGTAAACCCCATAGATTTAGGAAAAGCACCATGGAGGATATGAACAATAGGAATGCTGAAACAGCAAAAGAAAATTCCTGTTTTCTTGTCCTCCACCCCTTAACCTACCTCTGTAACCCTATAAGGCAATGTCATGTTAACCCCTTACCCATTGGTCAAGCTTGGATCCTTTCCAACCCTATAAAAGAAGCATACTGTACCCCATTAGGGGAGAAAGAAGAAGAGCAGAGACCCTTCACGGACCTCCCCAAATAAAGCCATCTTCGTGGAACAGCCTGCGCCTTCTCCTTCTCCTCTCTCTCCGTCTGCTGCAGCCTCAAGCCCAGGGCACCACTACCTAGCAAGCAGAGCTGAAATCCTGAGAGCTTGCAATCACTATAGAGCTGATAATCACCATGCTTGCTAGATGGTAGCCCTGCGGCCTTGGCATGAGCGAGCTAGCTTCGGGCACCCAGTCCCTACCCAGGGACTGAGCTCCTGAGCCCTAGTGCTCTGCATTATGATAAGGCCAAATAAGAGGCTTTATTAAAGTGGCAGCCCAACGACTTCGGGTTCGGACCCCCCCAGAGGCGATATCCGTCGGTTGAGCAACGAAGCCCCCCTGGGGTTTTCTGTGATTGCCTGTTCGGGAAGCCGCTCCTTCTGTGAAGGGACTTTTCGTTTTAGAAAATCCTTTCCCCAGGAGGGTCAGTTCGACACTCAAAATTTACATCTGAACGACAGAAAGTTCCGAGGAGAACTGACGCAGCAGATCCCTTCCACAGATCTTGGACCCCAGGAATTGTAAGTATTAGCTAATATTGCGCGCATAACTTTGGGGCTCTAAAACTTTTTTTTCGGGTTTTTTTTTCTTTTTTTTTCACGTTTTTTCTGCTGGAAGGGCTAACCATTAACATGGGTAATATTTTTAGTACTTTAAAACTAAGTAAAACCGAGAGAGAGATATATTCAACTATTTTAGAAATCTTATCTGCTAACAACTTCTCCTTTTCTAAAGGCAAGCTCTCAAAAACTAATCTTAAAAAATTTGTAACTTGGATTATTTCGCAATACCCTGATACTGATAAGAAAGCAGTCATTGAAAATTCGTTTTGGGATATGATCGGGAACACAATATATATCTCCCAAACAAACCAGGATTTCTCTGCAACTAACTATTTGCCTTTATTCCATATAATAACTAAAACTGTTGAAAGATTTAACAGAGAAAAAATCTTGCAGGGCTTAACAGATACTTCCTCTTCAAATAGTAACAAGATCGATAAGGACTCAGAGGAATGTCACTTGCATATCTCACACCACCCCTTCATTTCTAAAGTCCCTCTCGCCTCCGTTACTCCTAAAGCAGGGGTTACGCTGCCCACCCCAGTTCCCCCCCCCACATCCTCCACCCTTGCGGGACCTGCGCTGCCCAACTCCGCGAATCCTATCTTATCTGTAACTCCACACATCCCCCCTACCCCTGGCTCGGCTTCCTCCTTGCTTCCGGTCCCGGGGGTCCCTTTTCCTGCCTCTGCCGCCCTCTCCACCCCTGCGTCGGCTCTTCCCCCCTGTGCTGCGTATCCCCCCACCCCCGCGCTGATGTCCCCCACCATCCCTCCCGCCGCCGCGCCCGCCGCCCCCGCTCCCCCCGCCCCGGCTCCGACCAGCCCGGCCCCTCCCGCGGGCTCCCCGAGCCACACCCCCGCCGCTCCCGAGCCCGTGTCCATCCCCGCCCACCCTCAATGCCACCCGAACGGAATCCCAGACACTTCCCACGGTGCTGTCCCCCCCACCCAGTCCTGTGCGTGCTGTGCTGCTATCCCAGCTCCAGTGGCACCTCCCCCCGGCCAGGTCATGCCATGTCTCCCCCCCCAGCCATTGAAACCTTTGAAAAACGCTTCTAAACGAAAAAAGCGCAAGTCACGCATAGCAACCCTCCCTCAGTCCTCCACAGAGGACCAGAGCTCTTGCAGTGAATCTGATTCTGATACGATCCACACGGATCCATGGGCTCTTATTAAAGTAGAAGCGACAAAGGCTGGAGACTGGGAGCTGGCACAGAAGATTAATGCTTTCCCAGTAGAATATAAGCAAGGACGGAATGGTGGCGAGTCCGCTATAAAGACGTGGAAAGCTAACTCCAATAAGGAACTAGTGCAATTAAGAAATATAGCCAAAGAACATGGGCGAAGCTCACATATTTTTAGAAATTTTTTAGAAGCCATGTTTTAGCACATGTCTTACTTCCCCACGATGTAAAAAATATTTCACACTGCCTCCTGTCCCCAGCAGAATATTTGTTATGGGACAGGCATTGGAAAAGACATTTAAAAACGTTATCAGATTCATATTCTGCGGATGCTAATAAGACGAATTTTACAGTAGCCCAACTAGCTGGTGAAGGTGACTTACAGAAACCAGCAGACCAATTGGAAACCTTGAATAAAGAGGCACTGCAGGACATCGCTCTTGCAGCAAAAACCTCTTTACTTCTCGTGCATGATGAGTCAATGCCAACAATGCATTTTTCTGCTATTAAATAAGGGACTGATGAAAGTTTTATCAAATTTGTGGACAGACTTAGAGATGCTTTGGAGAAACAGATCGAGAGCACAGAGGCAAAGAAGGAACTCTTATGTAAACTTGCCTTGTGTAACTCTAATGAAAAATGCAAAGCCATTTTGAGGTCTCTACCCATGGATACAGACCCCACCATAGAGCAAATGCTGGAATGCTGTACACGTCACACGTCCACGGAAAATACAGTGGCCCAAGCAGTTGCTAAAGGTATTGCTGAAGGAGTTTCTGGTGCATATGCAGTAATAGCTTCTAAAGACCAAGCTAAATGCTATCACTGTGGGGATCTTGGACATTACATAAAGGACTGCCCAGAGAGATCACACCCCCGATACCACCGTAACAATTACCAAAGACCCCAGAATCAGCAGCGCTACCAGCAGCATTCGGGAAACTTCTTGCGCCGCCCGGTCGAGCCCCGGGCGCTGACAACAAATCAAAGGCCACCCAGACCCAACCCCGCACCAGCCCAGGATGTTCCGGACCACAAGAAGAGGATCCAACCCACGGGGCAACCCAGATGGGAACCCGCCGTCAACTGGTAACTGCTTTGTCCATTGACTTTAATAATGAGAATATTCACCGTGTTCCCACTGGCAAATATGGGCCAAAAGGTGGTCCTTCGCATATTTTAATTATAGGTGACTCTCTTAATAGCCCAAAGGAGATCTTCGTTGTTCCAGAAGTGCTGACAGTGCAGCCAGGACAAGAGATTCTCGTCCAGGTATACTGCATAGACTCACCATTTTTTCTTTCAAAGGGAACTCCAATAGCACAAGCCTTTGTACTCCCAAAGGATCACAGGGAACAGATTCCTCTCAACCCTACAGCTATGTGGGCACAAGTTGTGGGACCATCCAAGCCTACTATCGAGTGCGGCCTCACCTGCAAAGGCGAGAAGACCCACCTACCAGGGATGCTGGACACCGGTGCTGATGTGACCATCATCGCCCGCTCAGAATGGCCAGCACACTGGGATCTACAACCTGTTGCAGGCATGATTTCAGGGATTGGTGGAGCCACAGTGTCCATGAGAAACAAGAACAACATCCTTGTGGAAGGGCCTGAAGGCAAGCTGGCAACCATTCGTCCATTTGTGGTAAGGGCCCCCATCACCCTTTGGGGCAGAGACGTTCTATCCCAGTGGGGAGCTTCTCTACATATTCCCACTCAGGATTTCTAATTGGGGTCACTGAAGTAAGCGCGCTGCCAGAAACACCTCGTCTCACCTGGAAAAGTCACAAGCCACTCTGGATTGAACAGTGGCCCCTCAATAAAGTCAAACTGCGCGCCCTAAACACCCTCGTGGAAGAACAGCTCGCAAAAGGCCACATAGTGGAGTCCAACAGCCCTTGGAACTCTCCAGTCTTCATTCTACCAAAGCCTGGGACAAACAGGTGGAGACTTCTCCACGACCTTCGCAGAATCAACGAGGTCATCGAGGACATGGGCCCCCTGCAGCCTGGCCTGCCCTCCCCATCGATGCTGCCTAGAGACTGGACACTTGCTATCATAGACATTAAGGACTGTTTCTTCAGCATTCCTCTGCACCCTGAGGATGCTCCACGGTTTGCTTTTTCCGTTCCCTCTCTTAACAAGGAGGCCCCGCTCAAAAGATATCATTGGCGTTATCTTCCTCAAGGACTAAAAAACAGCCCCACTATTTGCCAGTGGTACGTGGCTCACATCCTGTCTCCCATTCGGAAATCATTCCCCGATGCTATCATCCATCACTACATGGATGACATCCTGGTGTGTGCTTCAGACAAAGCTTACTTGGACAATACAGTTAAAAAGACTATTGAAACCATAGAAAAGGCAGGAATGGAGATTCGTGAGGATAAAATCCAGTACACCAAGCCATGGACTTACCTTGGAGTCCAGATCCGGGAAAGGACCATCGTACCTCAGCAGCTCACCATAAATGACGACCCAAAAACCCTCAGGGACTTACACAGTCTGTGTGGATCCATCAACTGGGTACGTCCACTGCTAGGAATTACAACAGAGGACCTTGCTCCCTTGTTCAACCTTCTTCGCGGACCTAAGGACCTGGACTCTCCCTGCACTCTCACAGAAGAAGCCAGAGGTGCCATCACTAAAGTCCAGGAAGCCCTGTCTTCATGCAAAGCCCATCACTTCGAGCCCAGCCTGCCTTTCCAGTTCATCATCCTGGGAAAAGCACCTCGATTCCATGGACTGATATTCCAATGGGACTCACAGCTTCGAGACCCTTTGTTGATACTGGAATGGATCTTTACAAATAGCCAGCCCACAAAGACACTTACCACCTACCAGGAGGTCATAGCACATTTAATAAAAAAGGCAAGGACTCGCCTTCGATCTCTTTCAGGTTGTGAGTTCGAATGCATATACTTACCAATAACTCTTACAGACTTTGAGGATTTGATCCAGACCAATGAAAGCCTCCAGTTTGCCCTGGATAGCTACACGGGCCAAATTTCAGTTAAGATCCCAAAACACAAACTTTTTAACCCTGATGTAACCTTCCATTTGATTCCAAAACAAATCCAAAGTAGAAAACCTCTCAAGGCTCTAACCCTCTTTACAGATGGCTCAGGGTCTTCCCACAAGTCGGTGGTTACATGGAGAGACCCCCAAACACAAGATTGGCACTCTGACATACAGATAGTGGAGGGATCTCCACAGATCGCAGAATTAGCAGCCGTTGTCAGAGCCTTTGAAAAGTTTGAAAACGAGCCTTTCAATCTGGTTACAGATTCAGCTTATGTCGCTGGGATAGCGATGAGAGCAGAACATGCTCTTCTCAAAGAGGTCTCTAATCCAAAGTTGTACCAACTGCTCTCTAAATTAATATCCCTAATCTCCCACAGAAAGCAACCTTACCATATAATGCATGTGAGGTCACACACAGACCTCCCAGGTTTTGTTGCAGAAGGCAACAGAAAAGCGGATGCATTAGCAATGGCAGCAGAAACTGCTAATGTTCCTAACATCTTTGCCCAGGCAAAGTTGTCACACGCGTTTTTTCATCAAAATATACCTGCCCTTATGAGAATGTTTAAGCTCTCAAAGGATCAGGCAAAGGCTATTGTGGCTACGTGTCCGAACTGTCAGAACTATCAGATACCATCCATGGGGATGGGAGTCAATCCCCGAGGTCTGAATAGCTGCCAGCTGTGGCAGACAGATGTAACTCACTTCGCACCTTTTGGAAGATCAAAATACGTGCATGTATCGGTCGACACGTTTTCAGGAGCAGTATTTGCATCATCACATGCAGGAGAAAATACCATGCACACAATAAAACACTTTCTCCTCGCTTTTGCCGCCCTGGGTGTACCAAAAGAGATTAAAACAGATAATGGACCAGCCTACACTTCCCGCAAGTTAAAGGAGTTCTTCAGTGAATGGGGAATAGCACACAAGACCGGCATACCTGTAAACCCCACAGGACAATCCATCGTGGAAAGGACACATCAAACCCTCAAAAGAGTCCTTGATCAACAGAACAGAGACATCAGAATCACATCTCCAGTGGAAAGACTTTGCAAGGCTCTCTACGTCATCAACTTCCTGAACTGTACAGCATCAGAGCCTGACCCACCAATACTTCGCCACTTTGCAAATACCACCCAAGCAAAGCTCACTGAGAAACCACCTGTGCTCGTGAAGGACCCTGAAACACACCAAATTTCTGGGCCTCACCAGTTGATTACCTGGGGTAGAGGATATGCGTGCGTGCTACTACCATCCGGTACGAGGTGGTATCCCGGAAAAAGCATAAAGCCATACCTAGGCACTGAGAACACTACTCCTGCAAACGGGGACAAGAACGCTCCTGAGGCAAACACAAGACCACCTCAAAACCAAACCAGCTCTGCCTGGAGACGAAGACGTCGCCGAATACCCACAAACACAAGAACAGACCACCCCATTACAAGACAGCAGACAAAACTGAAAAGCTAAACAACAGTCTGCTGCATCAGACCATAGATAGCCTTAACACAAAAGTGTTCTCTGAACTATATGTTGTTACACTGGTTTTTTGGGTTTTTTTTGTTGTATTTAAAGAAAGAAAAAAAAAAAAAAAAAAAAAAAAAAAAAAAAAAAGAAACACTGTTATTCCCCATCCCTGATCTTTTAAAACCCCTTAACCCTCTACCCACTCCTCCTCCCATAGTGTAGCTTAGAAATTAAAAGAAAAAGGGGGGGAGGAGGGGAACAAGAAAAGAACAAGGCAGAAAACCCTCTCATCATAAAGATAACAAATTCTGCTTATATTCCCTATCAGAAGCCCTATTCCTGCCCAAAGATGAAAAATATCTCCGTTGCTGCTGTTCTCATTGCTGCCTGGATGTTCTTCACCGTACCATGTGCCTTCGGCTGGATTAGCCCACAGCCTAGCCATAATGTTTGGGTAACCTTAGCAAAAACATTAAAACAGGACAACATGTGCTTGTCCATGGGAAGCATTGATAATCCACTTTCCACATGTCTAGTAGGAATTCCCTTTGTAGCAGATGACTGGCCTGTCTATAACTCAGAGATTCTCCGCACCACAGGTAAGAGACCCAATGTGGTTGATACTTGGGACAAGTGGACAAAAATTCTGCCAGATGCTCGAGAGGAACCCCAAGAATTAGATCTGTTGGGGTCCTCCAAGGCCACATACTGCGTCAAATTTTACTTTAGACGTCCAAAAAACAATTGGCCAGAAATTTACCAGAACAAAAACACATATCGAAAAGAGATATCACCAATTAACAAAGCCTATAACTCTCACGATTGGTGCAATTACACGGCTCGTGTGATTTCTGTGTCCTCTCTCCATCCCAAAGTATTACCCAAGGGAATGTTTCTCATCTGTGGTGACAGAGTATGGGCTGGGATCCCCTCCCGACTCCAGGGAGGTCCCTGTACCCTTGGAAAACTTTCTACCCTTACACCAAACATCACCCTGTTACATAATTGGAAAAAAGAAAGCGAATCAAAACGACAAAAAAGGTCCTATACTGAATTTGATGAAAATTGTGATCCTAAATTATACGATTGGAACAAACCAAAAAAGATTGCTGTCTCCCTGTTTTTACCCTGGGTAGCTGCAGCTAAAGCCCTCGGTGAAATCAATCACCTTGGGTGCTGGCTCAGTAAACAAGCTAACGCTACATCTGCAGCCTTGAGTGATCTCTTAAAGGAAGAAGAAACCACAAGACATGCTTCGCTCCAAAATCGAGCAGCAATCGACTTCCTGCTGCTTGCCCATGGGCACGGCTGTGAAGACTTCGAAGGGATGTGCTGCTTCAACCTCTCTTCACGCTCGGAATCCATCCATGCGAACATCCAGAAACTGAAAGATCTCGTGAAGGACTTGAAAGTAGAAAGAATCCCAGACTGGGTCAATGAACTTTTTGGGCAATGGGGATTAACAGGATGGGCTGCATCCTTGATTAAGGGAATGTTGTTGATTCTCCTTGTAGTTGTTATTGTGTTAGCTATGTTCTCGTGCCTTGTTCACTGTTTCAAAAGAACTATAGCGAATGCCTTTTTTGTAAAAACAGAAAGTGGAGTTGTAGTAAACCCCATAGATTTAGGAAAAGCACCATGGAGGATATGAACAATAGGAATGCTGAAACAGCAAAAGAAAATTCCTGTTTTCTTGTCCTCCACCCCTTAACCTACCTCTGTAACCCTATAAGGCAATGTCATGTTAACCCCTTACCCATTGGTCAAGCTTGGATCCTTTCCAACCCTATAAAAGAAGCATACTGTACCCCATTAGGGGAGAAAGAAGAAGAGCAGAGACCCTTCACGGACCTCCCCAAATAAAGCCATCTTCGTGGAACAGCCTGCGCCTTCTCCTTCTCCTCTCTCTCCGTCTGCTGCAGCCTCAAGCCCAGGGCACCACTACCTAGCAAGCAGAGCTGAAATCCTGAGAGCTTGCAATCACTATAGAGCTGATAATCACCATGCTTGCTAGATGGTAGCCCTGCGGCCTTGGCATGAGCGAGCTAGCTTCGGGCACCCAGTCCCTACCCAGGGACTGAGCTCCTGAGCCCTAGTGCTCTGCATTATGATAAGGCCAAATAAGAGGCTTTATTACCTGACATTATACATTATGCTTTTCACTCTTCTAGTGCAGATTCCTTTTGTATACTATTACCCTTTTCCTACATTAATGAATTTCTGCATTAATTGTCTGATAGCAATATCATGCTGTTTGTGTCTTAAAACTAAAGTTCACGTAGAGACACACACATCTCAAAGGAATATTAAGTTTGCTGATGACACTAAATTGGTAGGGACTGTTGACTGTCTCCAGGGAGGAGAGGCCCTGCAGAGAGACCTTGACAAATTAGAGAGATCGACAATCAGCAAGTGTAGAAAGATTAAAAAGGGCAAATGTCAGATTCTGCACATGGGACAGGGCAACCCTGGTGGTGTGTATAGGCTGAGGAATGAGAGGCTGGAGAGCAGTGCCACAGAAAGGGACCTGGCAGTCTTGGCTCATGACAAGTTTAACATGAGTCATTGTGCCCTGCCAGCCAGGAGGGACAAGCATGTCTGGGGGGGATCAGGCATAGCATCAACAGCAGGGCAAGAGAGTGGGGGATTGTCCCTCTCCGCTCTGCACTGGAGCAGCCTCACCTTAAGCACTGTGTGCAGTTTTGGGCTCCACAATCTAAAAAAAAAAATATACTAAACTATTAGAGAGCCTAAAAAGAAGGGCCACAAGGAGGGTGAAGGGTCTGGAGGGGAAGCCACATGAGGAGCAGCTGAGGTTACTTGGCTTGTTCAGCCTGGAGGAGACTGAGGGGAAACAGAGGGGCAGACACTGATCTCTTCAGTTTGTGACCAGGGACAGGACCTGAGGGAACAGCCTGAAGCTGTGTCTGGGGAGTTTTAGGTCACATATCAGGAAAAGGTCCTTCGCCCAGAGAGTGGTTGGGCACTGGAACAGGCTCCCCGAGTAAGTAGGCACAGCACAGCCTGTCCAAGTTCAAGATGCATTTGGACAATGTTCTCAAGCACATGGTGTGACTCTTGAGGTGTCCTGTGCAGAGCCAAGGGTTGGACTCAATGATGCTCATGGGTCCCTTCCAACACTGCATATTCTATGTTTCTATGGTGAGTTGCACTGGAGCCATTGTCCACTTCCTTTTCTAAAACAATGTTCATGCTAATTTTATATGCAAAACTATGTTTTGACTTTTCTGTAAGAAAAAAAAAAATCTAGTGAAGAGAATAGCCTCTCCAGTAAGTAATATGCAATTAGCCCAAACACAGCCAATGTCTCTGCTAAAAGATTGTAGTAATATACGTCAGATATTGCTTCATTGCATTTCATTAGAACATTGCATTTCATTAAAACATTACTTCCACTGCAGTATTTACTTATCTCAATATGTAGAAATAAACATAGGCCAAGCTGCTAGAACACATCATTGACAGAATGATTGATTCAATCATTAGTTTAGTTCACAGACCCCATAGCTTCCGGCTAGAAGTTCCTTCTCATTACACCTCTATGCTCATAACAATTCAGAAAACATTTACCCCTGCACTTCCACAGGAAATATTAGTTTACACTACATGAACAAAATTTGTAGCAAGTAAGTTTATTGCAATAGATTCAGACAGGAATTAGAAAATTGTCTTGCAACATTTCCCACAAAATAATATTCTGCAACGCAGAAGAGAAGGGCTCTTCACCTTTAGTTACTAGTCCATGGGGTTAAGTTGTTACCTTACCTGCTTTTTCTATTGGCCTGTCCACACAGCATAATCTACAGACAGAAAAGAAAATTTTCGTCTTCCCTCAAACAAAGTCACACAAAGCACCTGTCAGCATTCAGCTATACAGTTAGTGTGCAGCAGCAGCCAACCAGGCTTCAGAAGCTTTTCTGGTAACCATTTGGACAGTCTTTGAGGTACTGTGATGGACATGCTGGCAATCCAGAAATTGACGCATTTGTGCTTTCTCTTTACATACAGCTTTACATGTATTGACATCAACTACCCATTCCAGGAAATGCAGGCTAAGACCACTGCAATGAACCTATCATCTGTCAGGTATTTTTTCCCTCTGGCAAGCAACTGACAACACTTCATATAAATCCAGGTTTATTGTATAAAGTGCGCTGGCCACTAAAGAAAAACCTGAACTGCAATTTAAATTTTTCTATACTTTGGAGTTGGACTCTTGACTACTCATCTTCAGTTGCTGCTTCATTCATGGTTGGTTTTCAACAGTTTTTCAGCTAGTATTTTGTGAGGAACAGAGGGAGTTGGCAACACTAAGTGCTGAAGAAGCAGCAACCCTAAGGACAGACCCTGTGCTTTGTCTGTAGGATGATATGAAAGATCTTCAGCAACAGGATTTGAGAAGTGACCATCGGCCTACTACACAAAGGCAGGGATGGACAGGGCTTCATTCCAAGAAACAGGGGGGTTGTGGAAAACAATCTGTCCTTTTATCTTGCCAACAAATAATCAGAGGTTAAAGGGAAGTGGCGAAAAAAGGATTAATTCTTCTTTTGCCTACTTAATCTCCTTCAGTCTACTGACAAGCTTCTGTATATTCTTTATGAAGAACTTTGATCTGCTCCAGGTTAAAAGAGACTAAAGGCATATGAAGTAAACACAAATCAGATTATTTCATTCAGAACTAACCAAAGGAAGAGACAAAAAGCCTTAAAAGTTCTGACCATTACAAAAAACAGCTACAGTTTTCAATGATTTAGTGGATTTGATATCAAGGCAGGCTGTGATGGACCCAGAAGCTAATGGAACTTTGAGAAAGAAAAGTTAATCCATTGTCTAGGTGGGACACAAGTCCAAGTTTTAGACTTCTTACAACTTCTTTTTTGCCTTTGAATAAGTAATTTCAGATTTTACTCAAGATTCACTGCAATATTTAAAAGCAAGAATTTGAACAGAAACTTGAAATGCTTTAGAGGACTAAAGAAAGCTGAGACTTCCCAGCCAGTGTCCAAAATGACAGCATTTTATATGCTATCTGTGAACAGAGGAGGACTGAATTTGTCTACTGTATAATTCAAATGTCAACTTAAGGTTTTTCCAGTACCACATGGCTTGGTGCAATTTGTTTAGAGTATTGTTACTCTCATCTTTTGGTTAGGTATGAGAAATTAATGACTGAGAAGTAAAAGACTCTGAATCTTATTCCGCGTTCCCCAACTGTACTAAGACCCTCATCCACAATTATTATTGGGAATATATATGTCTATATCCCTGTATATTTTTATAAAAGAAATTATTTCTTAAGGAAAAAAAGGCAACAAAGTAAGCATTTCAGGGAAGAAGACAAGTGAAAGGTGCTACACATAAAATCATGAAGTTTTCCCTTCAAAGATCTAATTTCTATATTCAAATATATGCAATTTGGGAAATGATAGCATTCAACAGAACGCATCAATTTAGGCAATGACCTCTTTAAATAATGTTACAGATGTAAGATTGCTGCAGCTATTTGGAAGAATAGCCATTCAAAGACCAAAGTGTGCCTTTAGGACTTAGGAGATCTTGTTATAATTTCCTCTTAGTCAGAGGCTCTTTGTAAACAGATTCAGAAAAGTATTCAGTAAATCCAAATTAATGCAATAAAGACATTTAAAAGCAGCATCTCAGCTTCAGTGCCTCATTTTTTTAAGTGTTCTGTCATCTAAGCATTCTCCCATTTCACCAGTGCTGGGAGGGAACAAATATATCAAAGAGTGAAAAGTGTTCATATCATTGTGCACACATTATTTTTATGTATAATAATAGGAACAGGCATTACATGCAATTTGGAATCTTATACATGTTCCAATGCAGAGGAAATAGCAATTTGAGCCTTACTGTGAAACACTGTAAACAGATATGGAGAGCTTTGTGGATAATTGGCTAGCTGAGAAAGGCCACTTTGATGTGATACCGTTGGATAAGGATAGAGGAAACAAGCTGGGGATTAAGTAATAAGTGTCCAATCACTGACAGAGGTCATGGTGACCTTTGCTGAAACAGGAAGATGGGGGAGAAAATCGCTTGCCAGAAAATGAAGATAGCCTAGGTAGAGTAGCTATAAGAATGTAAACATAGAAACAAAATAATCATTAGAGCATAGAAGTAGGTGTGGTTGATCTAAGTGTGCTTTAACCAATAATGAGCTCAGCTTTTGCAATATGTATAAGCTTCATTAACACCAATATAAATATGTGTGAGCTATCATTAAACTTTGGGATTTGCTGTTCACGCATATTGTGTGCTGCAATTCCTCCGCCGTTCGCGACAAATGGTGACCCGAGACGTGATTCGCCGGTAGCCACGGTCGATCGGTGTAAGGAGTTCGGGTCCTACCACAGACGAGGACAGCAAAAGCACCACTGAAAAAGGGAAAGTGCCGCGCCCCGGGTGAACTCATCGGAGACCCTGGCCGATACGTGCTGCCGATGCCTTGAAGGGCTGCAAGAAGCACGCTGTTATCTTTAACATGGATAAAGAAAGGCAAGCAGCATATGATTTATTTACTAGCTTTTTACAAAAGTGTCAGGTTAAGGGTGTAGATTTGCAGAAAGAGCTTCATGGGTTGTTAGCTTATGGATATGCACAGGGACTGTTTCAAAATCCTCACACAGTGCATGAGTTATCAGAGTGGCGTAAATTTGGGGATAAGTTGTGGCAGGCAGTCATAGATGATGATAAAACTGCAAGAAAGTTGGGAAAGTTGTGGCGAGTCGTGCATGATGAATTGTTGAAATATCAGGCAGAGGAAAGAGCTGCTCAGCAGGCTAGCGCAGCCCATGAAAAAAACAGGAATTACGGGGACTGGTTTGGTTCCCCGTTACCCCCTGTTACGTCCACAGTCAATCTGCCGCCGGCATCGCCTTCTGCTCTAAACGGCAGTTCCCCACCGACATCAGCGCCTGCTTTAAGCAACACGGCCCCGCCAACATCGGCGCCTGCTTTAAATAGCACTTCCCCGCCGACTTCGGTTCCTGCTTTACACAGCAGTCCCCTGTCGGCACCAGCACCTACTTTAAACAGCGGCTCCCCGCCGAGATTAGCTCCTGCTCAAAACAGCAGCTCCCCACCAGTATCAGCGCATGCTTCAGGCAGCAGCTTCCCCCCCGCATGTACTCCAACAATGCCGTCCGCACTGCCTGCCCCTGTGTCAAACCCTACACCTCCTCCGCCTAGTAATGCGCCCATCCCTGGGTCAGAAAGTGACCTAGCAGGGGCCATTGCCCAGCAGCGAAGGGAGGCATGGGCAGCGGTAGCAAAAGAAATCATGGACACGGGGGATGACAAAGCGATATCAGCTGCTATGGAAATTGCCTGTCCAGTGGTTTATTCTCCCCTGGCGGGGGGAGGGTTTCAAGCTACAAAAACTGCTTTGGATTGGAAATTGTTATCACAGTTACGATCCACTGTAGAGAGCTTTTTGGATAATAGGCTAGCTGAGAAAGGACATTTCGATGTGATACCGATGGATAAGGATAGGGGAAACAAGCTGGGAATTATGTAACCGGTGTCCAATCACTGACAAAGGTCATAGTGGCCTTCGCTGAAACGGGAAGACGGGGGAGAAAATCGCTTGCCAGAAAATGTAGATACTCTAGGTAGAGAAGCTAGAAGAATGCAAACATAGAAACAAAATAATCATTAGAAGATAGAAGTAGGTGTGGTTGATCTAAGTGTGCTTTAACCAATAATGAGCTCAGCTTTTGCAATATGTATAAGCTTCATTAACACCAATATAAATATGTGTGAGTTTTCAATAAACTTGGGGATTTGTCATCCATGCATATTGTGTGCTGCAATTCCTCCGCCGTATCTCGACAAATGGCGACCCCGGACGTTCTTTCAACGGCAGCCACGGTCGAGCGGCGTACAGGGTACGGGTTCTATCGCAGCTGAGGACGGCAAAAGCACCGCTGAAAAAGGGAAGGTGCCGTGCCCTGGGGACCTCATCGGAGACCCCGGCCGATACGTGCTGCCGGACCTGGGAAGGGCTGCAAGAAGCGCGCTGTTATCTTCAACATGGATAAAGAAAGGCAAGCAGCATATGATTTATTTCCTAGCTTTTTATAAAAGCGTAAGGTTAAGGGTATAGATTTGCAGAAAGAGCTCCCTGGGTTGTTAGCTTATGGGTGTGCACAAAGACTGTTTTAAAATCCTCGCACAGTGCATAGGTTATCAGAGTGCCGTATATTTAGGAATAAGTTGTGGCAGGCAGTCATAGATGATGATAAAGCCGCGAGAAAGTTGGGAAATTTATGGCGAGTCGTGCATGCTGAATTGTTGAAATACCAGGCAGAGGAAAGAGCTGCCCAGCTGGCTAGTGCAGCCCGTGAACGAAACAGGAGTTACGGAGACTGGTTTGGCTCCCCGCCGACGCTAGCTCCTGCTCTAAACAGCAGCTCCCTGCAGCTATCAGCTCCTGCTTCAGGCGGCAGCCCCCCCCCCCCACACGTACTCCAGCCGTGCCATCCGCACCTTCAGCCTCCCCGCCGCAGCGCGGCCCGCGGCCACCCTGCCGGGGGGGCTCGTGCCGGCCCCGGCCCTGGGCGACTTAACAGCTGCAGCGCGGCCGCCTCCCGCTCCGCTCCGCAGCCGCCCTGACCCCCGAGCTGAGGGGGGGCCGGCAGGACGGGCCTCCTGCCCCCCCCGTGGGGAAGCGGGCTCCGTTGGATCCGCCCGCCCCGCGGCTGCCCAGCGCGGTTCTGCTTCCCGTTCACCAGCTCCCCGCGCCCGGACACAAATAGCAGCTGTCACCACTTCAGCTCAACCTGCCTCCAGCCCGCCACCGCCGGGAGCCTTGGAGTGGACCTGGCAGCAGCAGCAGCCAGTAACCCTGCTGTCTACTCACCCTGAAAAGGTTCCAACTGGGGTAAAAGGACCACTCATTATTGATGGATTGCCTATGGGAGCCTTACAACTAGGATTACCTAATCCAGCTGTGCTGCCAGGGGACTGGCCACTTTTGATTATAGATCTGAGGGACTGCTTCTTTACTATTGCTCTTCGTCCTCGAGACACTGCAGCAGATATTGGACAGTGTTACACAAGGCAGTGTTAGGAGACGTGATCTTGATCTCCCTGTACAGCTGACAGTTTGGTGTGGACCAAAATTTTTACTGGGTGCACTTACTCAGCATAACAGAAAAACGGGGGAGATATGGGCCTTGGAATGGATATCTCCTCCACTTCAACAACATAAAACCCTTCTTCAGAAAATTGAAATTTTAGCTGATTTGCTCAAAAAGGGTCGTGATAGGACAATGGGGTTGGATTCAATGCCCAAAAAGATCACTAAAGCCCTTATCGGATGCTATAACTGCTTACACAGATGCAGGAAGAAAATCCAAAACTGCAGCAGTGACCTGGCAAAAAGAGGGACAATGGCATCATCATATACTCCGAGCTACTGAGTTGGACACTTTGCAAACGATGGAGCTATTGGCAGTTGTATGGGCCATGATGCATTTCTCTGGACCTCTTAACATTGTAACAGATTCTTTGTATGTTGCAGGCGTGTGTGAGCAAATAGAGGATGCCTCTATAAAAGAGGTTCAGAACAGGAGGTTACATGAGCTGTTTATGCAACTGCAGAGAGCAATTAAGCTAAGAAAGCATTCTTTTTGTGTTATCCATATCAGAAGTCACAAATGGGATATTGGTCTGGGAGAAGGTAACATGCGAGCAGATAAATTAGTCTCAATCACACAAGCAACTCTGATTCCCAAACAAACCATAGCCAGGGAGGCACACTCCATGTTCCACCAGAATGCAAAAGGCCTTCATAGAGAATTTCAAATATCTATGGAGGAGGCTCAGGCAATAGTCAAAGCCTGTCCTATATGTAGTCATCATAATGGAGGCTGTGGTTTAGGTCTGGGAGTTAACCCAAGAGGGCTGAGCACAAATGAGACCTGGCAGATGGATGTCACACATGTGGCAGAGTTTGGGAGGTTGAAGTATGTACATGTTACCATAGACACAGTCATTTTATATGGGCCACAGCACAGACTGGTGAAAAAGCAGGGCAGGTAGAGAGACATCTCAGCAGTTGTTTTGCAGTAATGGGAGTGCCACAGCACATCAAGACAGATAACGGGCCTGCTTACTGTAGCAAAAGAATAAAGCCATTCAGGCAAGTATGGGGTATAGAACACGCAGAGTTCAGGGCGTTAGTAAAGCTCATTTTTACTCAGCATCAACAGCTTTTGTTCAATGCACATTGGCAAACGATCTGTCAGCAATGTGTCGCAATAGTACGGCAACCAGGCCACCCGTTATATGGGGTAACCCTGGAGGAATTAATGGGGTTCGGGCCTTTTCTTCAAACGGAAGCACAGGCATTAATTGGTCCTGAAAAGTGCAGGGAAGCTATGCGGTTGGCACGTTTAGCTATCGACAGGATTAAGGATCCGGGAGGAATTCCTTCTTACATGGGAATAAAGCAAGATAGAGATGAGTCATTTGGAGCTTTTATAGATAGGGTGGCCAATGCTATTGAACGGGCAGGAGTCCCTGAATTCATGAAAGGGACCTTGCTAAAGCAGTGCGCCCTCCAAAACAGCAATCCGCCTACCAAGAATGTGTTAAATACCCTGGGAGCAAATTGGTCTATAGAGGAAGCTTTAGAACGGTTGGCAAATGTTCCAGTAGGATCACAAGCAATGCTAGTAAATGCTATTAAAGAGCTAGGGGTCGGGTTACAGAAACAGGCAGAGTCTTCACAGAATCAGATGCTAGCGGCCCTCGCCCCGCTCCAAGCAGCAGCAATAAATGCTCCACGAGCTCCATCTACTGGCCGATTCAAATGCTACCGGTGTGGAGGTATGGGGCACATGCGACAGGCTTGTCCCGCAATCAGTGTTTGGTGTCATAATTGCCACCTGGATACCCATAACACCGGAGCCTGCAGACGCCGCTCGGGAAACGGCAGAGCCAGTGCGTCCACCAGCCGCCGCGCCCAGACACAAGTAGCAGCTGTCACCGCTTCAGCTCAACCTGCCTCCAGCCAGCCACCGCCGGGAGCCTCGGATTGGACCTGGCAGCCACAGCCACAGTAACCCTGATGACCACCCACCCAGAAAAGGTTCCAACTGGAGTAAAGGGACCACTCATTATTGATGGATTACCTATGGGAGCTTTGCTTTTAGGTCGTTCCTCGGCTACCATGATGGGATTATTTGTTTTATCTGGAATAATAGACGCTGACTATACAGGGGAGATTTCTATTATGGTGCATACTCTTTTTCCACCTATGCAAATCAAAAAGGGGGCAAAGAATAGCTCAAATCTTTAAGCTTAGGATCATAGTTACGTTCTATTGTTAAAGTTGGCATTGTAGTAGCTATTGTAGCTTTGTTGTTAGTATTAATTTTGCCATGTTTTTGTATATGCTTACAGAATATGGTGCAAAGGATGATAGCTACTGCATTTAATCAAACCATGCTTGTTCAACAGAAAAACGGGGGAAATGTGGAGAGCTTTGTGGATAATTGGCTAGCTGAGAAAGGCCACTTCGATGTGATACCGTTGGATAAGGATAGGGGAAACAAGCTGGGGATTAAGTAACCAGTGTCCAATCACTGACAGAGGTCATGGTGACCTTCGCTGAAACAGGAAGATGGGGGAGAAAATCGCTTGCCAGAAAATGAAGATACCCTAGGTAGAGAAGCTAGAAGAATGTAAACATAGAAACAAAATAATCATTAGAGCATAGAAGTAGGTGTGGTTGATCTAAGTGTGCTTTAACCAATAATGAGCTCAGCTTTTGCAATATGTATAAGCTTCATTAACACCAATATAAATATGTGTGAGCTATCAATAAACTTTGGGATTTGCTGTTCACGCATATTGTGTGCTGCAATTCCTCCGCCGTTTGCGACAAACAGACAAATCACAATACGGTTCTCTATTAAAGAATTCCCAGTGCCAGATGCTGCTCCTGCCATTATTTATGCACAGCCATAACTCTAAAAACATAAGTCCATTGACTGATTTATGACTCCAACAAGTGTTTCCACAATCAAACCCAAACTATTTGATGACAGGCAACAAGCGGATTACCACACAGACAGGGAAAAATAATTTCTGAATCATTTCTGAGCTGAAGCACATTAATAAAATCCCTTTTAAAACATTTTCATTTTGATTTCCCAGGAGACTACAAAGTATCTATGCACCCAGGTTTTGATTTAACAGGATTCTACTAACTAGCAGTCTCCCAAATGCAATCATGGAATTCTCTAGCATAGAAGCTAATTATCCAAAATACTGCTAATTGTGACTTTTATGCTATGCTGGTCAAAACAAGTTCTAATTAATTTGTTCTGCCCTGGAACTTGTCTGCAAGGAAGGAAGATGCCATGTGGCACCAATGAGTATGAAAGGAGAACTACAGCACCCCCAGCTGCTCATCCCCAGACAAGCTCTGCTCCTCAGGACACAACGCTGCATGGGGACTTGTCCTCTGACACTTAGTTGACACACCAATAACACCTTTATCCTCCATAACTGATCTTCAGATGTCAAAGGCTAACAAATCTCATAATGAGAAAAGAGGCTAGGAGTTCTATTAATAAGACTCTTTACTGCTCTATTTATACTCATCAAGAATGTTGCAATCCCTAATTTTGAGACCAAGCTTTTTCAGTAAGACCGTTTTAAAACTAACATATGTTCACATCATATAAACTATAGTCAGTCAATTTTCCTAACTTTTTAGATGCATAGATGTTTTAGCACTTGTCACAGGGAACTGTAGTAGCGTATTGTTTCTGTAATGCTTCAGAGACAACTCAAGAAATTCTGTAACACACAGTTATCTAGTAGCATCCATGTACAGATGCTTCATGTTAGGTTATGTCATCAGGAACAAGGTTTTGAATTTCAGCCAATTCAACTGGTCTTCTTACAGCTTTTCATCACAACCCCATATGTTTCACTTTTTCCACCTTTTCAAAATGCAGTTGACACAAAGCTGTAACTCAGCCTATCACATTCAGGCATTTCCTTGCTTTCCTTCCTGTCTTTCAAGTCAGGATCTTATCCTAATTAATTCAAAATACATTATTTTCTTTTTTTATTGTTTGCAGTGAACACAACAGAAGTACTCTAAAAATAAGACCTCCAGACTTCCATCTCCAAGTGTGATACTTTTAAAAAACAAGCTCAGTCAACTCCTGTTGCAAGATGGAACCAGTTTGTGTATATGACTACTCATTGAAAATTTTTTCATTTATATTTTTCATACTGTTGCTGCTTTTCATGGAGACCATTAGTCTGTTGTTTTTCTAGTATTTACTTCTCAAATTACCTCTTTTCAATTAAAAAAGTTACTGAAATATAAGGAACCAGGGATGGAGAACCATCATACATCTCAATATACTACTTCAAGGGTGCATTTTTGTAAAAAATAAGAGAAGAATTAAATGTAAATAGCTTACTTCAGAGCTGTTAAGGGCCTTGACAACACAAACACACCAGGCCTTCCTTTTCCTATGTTTTCCCTCTCCCTGTTTGGCAATTTTAATCTACAGACAGCTACAGAAGCACATCAATGTGCAGTGTGCTCACTGCAGTGGCTGCACAGGTCAGTAGAGAGGACCCCAAATGTGACTTCAGGACTCTCAGATGATTCAGGACAAACCTCCCTGGAGTTCATTCTCATGGTTTCTGCTGCATCATGAGCTACATCTCAGTGAATCCAGTCTCTGCTTTACTGGGACACCAATTAAGCACAACTCTATGCTTACCAAACCTTGCTGGGACTAATGTTTGTTCTGTTACCCACCTCAAATGCAGGGCTGAGATCTTGGAGTACCTGTGGCCAACAGCCCCTCAGATTCCTTAGCAGCATGCTTAAATCAAGGAAAACATTGCCATATGCAGAGCACAGAATTTTAGGGCACTCAGCAGAGTGAGTGTAGTTAGGGATGGGGCTCTACATCTCTGAAAGAAATTTAGAGTGAGGAAAAGGCTGCAGCTGACTCAGAATCTGTTGATAAAAGACTAGAAGGTCATGGAGAGAGCATTTTCTTTTCAACCTCAAGTTAAAAAGTCTTCATGCATTTAAGTAGCAACAACTTAAATGTTGTTATGTTTTAATATGTTAAAATAATTACACCCAAAAGCATCAAATATATAGTATCTTGATAAGACAGCAAGTTTACCACATGAAAAATATTCACAGTAATTTTTCAAAAGAACATTCTTGAAAACATTATAAATTAAATATGTTTACAGGTGAAAAGTGTCAGAAAGCAAAACAAAGCAGAAAGGTTATAAAAGACTAGCAAAATTAAGTTCTACCAAGTACAGACAGTGGAATCCTCATTATTTATTTCACAATTCTTACCAGATTTTTGAGCTTTCTAGTAGAGAAACAGAAACCACTATAAGATCTGGACATTTCAGAGAGCTCCTTGTCTAGTTCAGAACTGATTTCTACTACTTGTAATTATTCCACCCAAATATCTCAGTAACATGTACACTTCTGGAAATACTGAGTTCTCAATATGCCTCTCCCTCTTCCAGGCAGGCAGAAAACCATGAGCTTCAGTAATCAGTTACATGCAATGACCTTGCTGCATTTAAAATTCCTTCCTTGCAACTAACCCTAATAAACCTTGCCTTCCAGTAAGATGAAACTGTGGTCAGCTCCAATTTCTGTCTGTTATCCAACCTCTACTAGTGTGAACATCCCAAAACATTTAAAATTCCATCCTAGCTCACTAACCAAGTGAGGAATAGGTTATGCAAGGCCACAAAAACTGTAACTGAAAAGTAATTCAGTACTAACATTGCCAAATAATCACAAAGACCAACACAAAACTTCTACCTTGTTTTATCCATGGACAAATACAAATAAACACACCAAATATACACTATTTTAGCTGCCTGCTGGTACACCACAGTGAATAATAAACCACTATGCACAACATTTAACACGTACTCTGGAGCAACCGATGGCAAACTCCATCCAAGTATTTGGTATAATCTGACTGCTGTTGATCAAGCTGAACTGAGACTTAAAAATGTGAGAGAAAAGCCTGAATCCTCCTCCCATTCTTCGATGACATTCTGGGTGTTAGGGGATTCATACGTTCGGCTGTCATGTGATGGACATGTCAAGAGGAAGAGATCACCTGCTACGCACTTGAAGGGCTTATTGAAGAGGCGCCAGAAAAAAACAAGTGTAGAAGGTCGATATGCCGAAATAATGAAGTTAGGGAGGAGTATTCAACTGACCACTTGTATCTGTGAAGAGCAAGGAGGAGGGATTGAAGCAAGTTATGGCCCTGAAGTTACAACCAATAGCGCAAAGGAGCAAGTAGAGCTCGACGGTTAGGGGGAAAGTATGCGCCTGAAGACAATAACCTAAGTTTTTAAACATTTCATTTTCTTTGCGTATTTATTAAAGTCAAGATGTGTTAGGTAGTCATTCAAACATGGAAATGAAATATGCAAGAAAACCTGAACAGCAGAGTAGGTGTACTCTGCTTTGACATGCCCCTGTCTTAGGGGGCATCTTGCTGAGGAATACAGATTGCTTTTATTTAGTTCAAAACTTGATAAATCTGGTAAAGAGGTGATGCAATTCCCATTTCTTACATAAAATAAAATTAAATTGAAAAAATCAGAGATCAAATTTATGTATTAGTTTTATGTTCATGCTTCAAAGCATAATACAACCTGAAGCAGACAGTGCTTATCTGACATACTTTTAATGTGTCCAGGGGAGCACAGAAAAATACATTATTATATTGATTTTTCAATATGTGTTAAATACCTGCCCACTCTGAATAAATTAACTTCATGTGGCATTTTAGCTGCTGGAAAACAGTGTTCTGTTCCCTTCTCCCTTCATACTGCAATGGACTTCACAAAGACAACACAAAGGAAAGGACTACTAACTTTCCATGAGTCTGGATCAAAGCTCACTAAATTTTCAGAGTCTTTTGCTACAAACTCCACAGCAATATCTTTAGAAAGCCAAGAAACACCAATAAAGCCATTTTCCCAAGTCACTGATAGTCAAACACAACAGCACTGGAGAAACAAAGAAAACAGTAAATCAGACTCTGTGGCTGAGAAGAAACACCTGAGTTTAACACCACTTTAGCACAACTACTGACATCTCTTATTCTTTGCTTTCAGCAGCATGCAACATTTTAAAGAACCAAACCTGAGCCAAGGATAATGACAAAATGCTGTCACACCAATACATTTTGGCAGAAGGTCTTCACACCTTTTCTTATCAATTTAGCCCACATTCTTGGCATCCTTTCTCACAGGCTCTTTGATATTACACTTCTCAGCTTGTCCACTATTATTAAAAAGAATCATCTCAGGTACAAGCTCCAGTTGAAGGTCTCATTGAGATCTATTTGCTTTACACCACCATTGGACATGAATTCATTAATAGCAGGGATGAGAAAGTAACCTATACGTGATCACCAGTACTAACTGTATCTTGCAACACTTCCACATTCCAAGGCAAGATGACACCACTAATATGACTTAGCAACACTTTTACCTTGTGTGGAGTCCAAAAATCACCCAGCTATGAGAAAGCAGCAAAGCAACACTTTTTTTTTTCTAAGCTACATGTATAGAGAAGAAAGTACTAATAAATTTAAAAGGCTGTAGTCTACAGACAAAAAAAAAAAAAGAGGAAAAAACACCAACAAAACTGTTGTGCCTGTATGTGTTCTTTTGATAAAATGCATCTCTAAATTTGAAGATTTGATAAAATATCCTGCCAGCTTTACACAAGATTTGGCAAGTACACCACCTGAAAGCTGACAGGAGATAAAAAATATCAGCATTATTTTGTATTTTACTCCTCTTCTGAGAAAACTCAGTTTGTATCTTCCTTGCTTGCAAACTACCAAAACCCATGAAGCCTCTTCAGGAGACTCTTCCTGGGAATCAAAACATTCTTTCTCAGAGTAGTAGAGTACTTTGGTGGTGGGGCAGGGAAGAAACTGGATGATAGGTGTGTTATTTTAAAGTTTTTTATTCCTACCTAAGTTCTTGCCAAAACTAGGTTCCAATCTGCTAGCAATTAGGACATTTAGGATATGTTTTCCTTCCCTTTCCTCCTCCCCAAGACACTATGTGGCTAGTTTTCTTCAAGCTTCCAAGTCCTCGGCTGAGTGGCTATGCTATGCCAAGTAAACTGCACATAATCATTTCATGTGATTCAAAAGCAGTGAGGTGACCTATCCTCCCTATTCTGCAGGAAAAAATGAAATACAATGTATAGTGTGTAGTGGTTAACAAGTAAAATTTCCCTACAGCATTTCTATCTCAACACAAGAAACAGAAATCAAAGATTGGCCATGGCTCCTGGTAACATAGGAAATATGTTACCATAGGCTTTATTTGGATAGGTAGACTAGCAACCAAGTATTGATTACATTTTTACCTTATCTGTCCTTTTGAAGAATATACAGTTTCAGCAAAAAGGCTGGTTTATTTCCAAAAGGGAAAGAAGGAGTAAAAGCTACACAAACAAAATGAGGCAGTCACTGGGGAACGACCTTATTAGGTCTAGTGTTCTTTATGACCACACTAGAGAAACACCCCAAACCTATATTCATGGTGCCACAATATCTGTTCATTGCAGCACACTGCTTCAGTGGAATTACTTGCTTACATTTGAGTGAGGGGATGCCTGACTGATCTCTTCCAAGGTGACATTCTACTCTGTCTGTGCTCTCTGGACAGTTCTGCTCACATTCAGCCACAATTGTGCTATGTGTAGCTGTGTGGGTGCAGCTTTCAACCATAGCCTGTGTACTCCTGAATGAGGGTTGTTAGCTCAGGCTCAGAGCCACCCTCATGGAAGGAGATTGTTTTGGACAGCTTGAAGGGCACATGGGGTGAGACTATCTCCAGGCAAATAACACCATGGACAGAGTATTATGTTAGATTAAGACCAGAGATCTGGCAGATCTAAACTCTAGTTTTCATATATCTTGCCCCACAGGCAAAACTGCACATACATCTAGAGTTTATAGATGTAAAGCCTTCCTTAACAATCTTGGAAAATTACCTGTCACTCCTAGGACAAAACTCATGATGGTCTTAACTTTCTAGCTGGAAATACTAATCAATCCTATGGCTATAACTTATATATTTTTAAATTGCTACCTATCAGTTATTGCTCAGTGCTGCTCTGTGCTATGAGAATTGCAGCCCCACCCTATGAAGAAGATTGTCGGAACCCAGGAAATTCCTCTGGCTGCCCTGGAGGACTCGAGCCCCTGCCCAGGGGGCTCAGAGACCACGGCACAGAGCCCATGTCCCCTGTGCCTTTGATTTAGTCCTTGGAAAAAACAATTACCAACCTTATATGAAGAATTAAAAGCCATGAAAGCTTAAGTAGAATGATAGCGAATTTATCACGAGTGAAAAATTGATTTTTTTTGGGTTTTTAGAATGGGGTTTCAGGGGGCAAGATGGAGGAATCTGGGCATGTCCAGCCTTTCTCCCTTCTTCTTGTCCTCCATCTTCTGCTGTGATGTTGGCACTTACAGATTGGTTTAGAGCAGAAGCTCGCTGTCTAACATAGGTGATAGGTATTGGGAAGTAACTGTAAACATTGTACACGTAGTTTTTAGTATAAAAACACCACCCCGGGGGCAGGCAGAGTGCCTCTGGCTGTCTTGCTGAGCGGACCTCAGCTCGACAGGAGAAAATATTTTATAGATAAGGAACAATAAACAACCTTGAGACCAAGAACTGAAGAGCTCTGACTCCTTCTTCGAGCGCCGGGCTGGGAAAAGAGACTTTCTAACTTTTCTCGGGGTCACTCTTACCAGCGAGAGGCCCCGAGAGAGATACATAACCATATGTATCTCATATTCAAAGAGAGCAGCCAGAAGGATGATAAGCTTATGAGTCCCTGTTTGACTAAACAATCACCATGAGCCACCACCACTAAAAAACTCCTTATGTAGTTTAGGGCAAATTTGAACTTGGAAGGATCTATTACATCAATTTCTCTGAATTATGGAGATAAGATAATGCACACAAGCAAAAATTTTGGCATTGGAAAAAAAAAACACTGAGGTTTAATTTAGCAAAAATTTCAAAATCATACAACAATCAATCAAGATAATTAAGGACCTAAAAGACTGCATTAGTGAAGCTCAGGAAAATTTAAGAATTGTTTTCTTTCAGCTGGTATTCTAAGAAATTCCATGTGTTAGTAAAGAAAGTCAGAATCCATACTATAAAAATAACATATGTAAAAAAAAAAAAAGGCTCAGAACTAGAGTGTGCACAGAAAACTTAAGCTATAGGTGTAAAAAGTCACAGCAGTCACCCGATGCTGCTAGTGCCATTTCTGTGTGATGTTCAGATTAATGTCCCACACGTGCAGAGAACTGAGCAAGGCAGTTCAAAATTTTTGTACAAAGCCCAGGCAGTAACTGTGCTTTTTCCTGACACTGAAGTCCTCTGGGAAGTCTCACAGGGAAAAGTATGAAAGGAAAAAGAAGGTACATTAAATAGATTTTTTTAATTATAGGGAGAGAGTACTTTCTTCCATATTGATCTTCTGTCAGTGTTCTTTTATTCTACACCAATTTAGATTCAGAATCAGTTCTTAGCCCTGCCAGAGCTGACTATAAGGGAGACACATTAAATTCATTGCTGAGATTTGTAGGCACAGATGGGGCCTGACATTTTAAAAGCAAAACAGAAGTTTAGTGTGTTCAAGTGCAAAGGTTTCAGGACAAGCTTAGACTTCAGTTTACACCCCAAACATCCATGAAAGATACAGCAAAAGCCTCCTCTCCTCCCCAGCAGAATTAGGGCTCTAAATTATGCTGGGAGACTATAACCAACACAGCTAAGGACAGAAAATAATCACATCATTCAAACTCAAACCAATGGAAAATATTAGAAGGCAAATATTCTCTAACCAGAGGACAGCTGTGGACCAAAGAAAGGAAGACTAGGAAGGAATCATCAAATGAATTATCACATCATAATGGTACAAATAAATAACATCTGCTCACCCACATCTGATTTTTGTGGAAGAAAAACATTTTCCTTCCAAATGCTTTCCCCAGAAAGAATAGTGTTCATATCCCTTTTAATGCTTCTGTTATGTTCTGTACAGCATTCGATATTTGTACAGACAAACCAAGGATCCTCAATATTGGGTTAAGGGATTATGTGCAGCGGGTTTTGCAACCATTTTCATTTTCTCACTCCTATCATACCAGAATTTGCCAAGCTGATGTGGGCTGGAGGCAAGTTCAATTTCCATCTCTGCTCAGGGGAGTGATTAAATTTAGCTGATGCTGAGAAAAGGAAATTCAGTTTGATGAACATAGCAAGACTTGACTTGCAAGCCCGTAAGACAGGATTAGTACCACAAGCAAAGCAGAGCTACTAAAACACCAGTAGAAAATACAGGGACTTACACTTAAAAATGGCAGGGCAAAGTAGGAAGGAAATTTAAATTTATCTTAAAATAAAAAAACAAACAAAAAAAAAACCAAAAACCCAAAAAAACCAAAAGAGCAAACCCCAAACACTATCAGCTCAGGACTTAAGCACATTAAACTGAATTCTGGATTTCAATACCAAAGAACATTCTAGTAAAATTTTAGTTTTGTGAGAATCCCCTTTAATTTTGAGACAGTTTGGAATAAAATTTGAGGTTTGGATTGTGCGGCTAATATGCATCTTTTAACAGAACTGAAATAGAAACCTAAGTGAGTTCCACTAGTGTTTGGAGCCGATTTAAATTTTACAGGATTTATTTATTCCTGGCAATAGGACATTAAATAGCTGCCTCTGTTCGGAAGAACTATTCAAACATTTGCTTGTAGCAAACTGGCATAACCTTTCCTATAAACTGAAAATTTCCCACCAAATGAAACAGCAGGCATCTCTTCCCTCAGGGAGATCAATGAACGCTTCAAAATTAACCATGGCACGAAAAGGACAATTTCTACTCATAGAGCCAATTGTACACCTTATTTTGGAGTTAGATATTAGTCCAATTCCTTTTTTTTTTTTTGTAACTTAGAGTCAACTGAGAGCACCACCTTGTCGAGACTGACCAAAAACAAAAATGTATTGACCCAACACAACTATGTTCAAAAACTTTCACTATTTTTACTATTTAGAAAGAGCATGGTGTCATCTTAAGAACATAATGTTATCCCTCTTGTCAGAATGAAGGATTAGAATGTATTTTCGAAGAGTAAAGCAAACTTATGGAAAGAAAAGATTTTTTTTTAACCCTGCTTTTCCCCAAGAAGGAAAACACAAAGGTGTTTTGGGATTCTCTTAGCTTTTTTCTTTTTTATGAAAACAAGCAGATCTTCTAGAGCCAAAGCCTGTTAACTTGAGTAAAAGCTAAGGAATAAAACAGGTCCAAAATTATTTAATTCAATTTTCACTAACTGTTGATTTTGAATCAGTTCAAAACTTTTAAGTTTTGAATTAGGAAAAAATATAATAGTAATGTAAAAATTATTATACAATATATAACTATATTTTAATTAAGATGAACTACTTATAACAACTATGTCAGATACCAGCATATTAATATCAACAATATAACCCTGTTCATCACAAACTGCACAGGACCATTTCTATTTAAAAGCAGCTCAATTTGATAAATTACCATCCACAATATGTGTGTGGATTTGCGTGTGCTTTAAAGAAGGATCATATCCACAACTAATTTACTAGTTTACTGGCTTAATAATTTTAATAGTAAAACTGTATTACTGCATGGCCCACCTGCCCTAAGCAGTTACATTTTGTCTTTTCATTTATTCATTTCAGCAAATTCACTTGGTATGGGAAAAAACAATTATCAGAGAAAAGAGTTCAGTTCAGCTGCAGCTTCCAGATGGTTAATGTTAATATCAGCATATTGATACTATCTGCTCTTCATTTAAGACTCAAGAATTAGGCTTGAAGATGTTCAAAACATTGACCATCAATCAACCATAAATCAATTCTTGCTGCCATTCTGAGAACCTTGCACTCAAGATTAAAGCCATTTCACCTGAAACTAACAGACAAGTAACAGAAATTATATATATCAAATATAAAATATCTTCTACAACAGGAGCTGAGTATATTAGAGTCTCTGTACTCTAAGTCATATAAAGAGCATTCCTGCCATAATCACACAATCTCAATGCAAGAAAAGGCCCCATGCTAACACAGGTGCCAGTTGGCCCAGCCTGTGGGAAAAATTAATTCCTACCTTCTACAGGCAAGATGTAGGCTGGTGTTCCCATCTGCATGCACACTGCTACCAAAAAATAAAGCAAATACACCTGTAATCACAAGACAAAACTACTTAATGACAAAAGGATCAGAGCTTCTTGATTTTGCACGCAGAGCCATCTGAGAAATAATGTTCTTGCAGCTCCCCAAAAGCTACAGAGTTTTCCTAACTGCCCTCTATATGAAGTTCAGAAGTACATCTCTAAAGAAATTTCTCTAAATTCTGCAATTCATCTTGTTGGAAAAGAAAAAAATATTTCAGTAATGAACGCTTTAGTTACAAACAGCACCATCAGTCAGATCTTTCACTCCTTATTTTGTCTCACCAGGGTCTCATCAGACATCATCTAGATTATATGCCATAAATATATAAATCCTAAGTAATAGAAGGAAATCTCCTTCCACTTTTCCCAGGAGGTTGAATGAACTGTCCACTGGTGAGGTTTTCACAGAATAAACATTTCTGACATCAAACTAGACAGTAAGCAAATGCTGCTCTGGTGTGCAATATTTACAAAAAGGTAAAGGACAGAAAACATTCGTTTAGTTTCAGATTTGCTTTCAAGTTCCAAAACTCATTCAGTCACAGTAGAATCAGCCAACACTTTTAAATCAAGAAGTAGAGCTAATCCTCTACAAGGCTTCACTCTCTTTGAGGATTCAAATCTCTCACATAAATAAGGCATACAATTTGCAAGCCCAGCTACACCTTCACATTAAGCAAATGGGCAGTGTCCAATTTTAGAGAAACACAAAACAGTGATTACAATGAAGTCAAGGGAGGGAACTGTAAGGGTAAACATTCTAATTGGCTGAAAATCAAGATGTCCTGGCTTAGGGCAAATTTGGTAGAGAATTTCCAAAGGAGGGCCCCTCCAGAAAGCAAACCCACACAGCCCCTCCCCCCAACCGGTTCGGGAAGGATTCCTCAGAGAGAAGTGGAAAGAACCTGTTTATTTAACAGGCACAGCACCCCCCAGCACACAAAATGAACAATACCGGATGGCACCACTCTGAAAAAGATGACAAATTCAGAAAGTCTCTCTTGGGAGTGGTCGCCCTGTTCTCAGTCCCTCCAGCACTGGGGCAGCTGCTGCAGGCCACAAGGTGCAGACTCTTGGTGTTCCCAGGTCCCAGTCCGGAGCAGGTTCGAAATGGTCAGAAAAAGGAAAGGAGAAACAGTCCAGGAAGAAATTTGGACAGTTTAGCTAAACTAGCTAATGAGCAGAAGCAAAAGCAAGCAGAAGTGAAGCAAGCAAGAGCGAGAGAGAGCAAAGCAAAAAGCAAAAGCAGAAAAAGAAAAAGCTGCAGTCTTTGTGTCTCACCAGGCTGATAAGAAAACCAAAACAAAACTTCCCCTCTTCAGAGCCGGTCTCAAAGGTACAGAACATAATATCCAACATTAACAGAACACATGAATGGGGATACAAGCATCATAACATCACCCTAGGACACTAGACTAAATAAAAACTAAAATAAAGGCTGACATAAAATCCATCACAAGTAAACATTTTCACACATAGCTATTCCCCGTTATATTTACTCCTGGGTATATTAAATGAAGGTTTAATACTTCCAAGCAGTTGATTTGTGGGGTTTGAGTTTTGGGAATCAAACAATTTATTTACTATTCATTTGTTAAAATATTTTCCACTCTTTCCCTAAAGGTAATAGCAAAACAATCTTTCAAGATTTTCCTTTCAAAGGCCCTTCTTCATAGAAGAGATGTAAAAGCTCCATTAGGACAAGTATTTGATACACAGAAACTAATGAGCTATTATTTAACTTCATCTTAAGTGTCAAAAGCCTAAAGCAAAAAGGCTTATTTAAGATGATGTGTGCCCCAAGTCTTCTCCCAGGAAGCAGGTGAATCACAGCAGATTCCCTTCACTGCCAGATACATGCACAGAATTATCTGAACACATCTGTTATCAATATATGAATGGCATGACATCTCCTGATGTTAATTCAGACTGATTACTTGTTAAACACATTTAATTGAGGCAGAAGGGAGCTTAACTGTTGTTCGCATAAATATATTTAAAATAATGGAGAAAAAGTACTTGCGGCATTTAAAGAGAGATTGGAGGACTGTTTGAACATCAGATCTTACACATGTTCATATGCAACACATGAAATAACCATAAGAAAACCAATGTTTCCTTTTTCTCTTTTACTGTTGTATACCTACTGATTTAACAGATTTCAAGGTTTGAATATTATAAACTAGACATGGTAGACCCTTTATTGTTTCTGACAAGAAATAAATTATATTCCTTCATCAAGCAATGACTGCTTCTAAACCCTATTACTTCACTCTACAGGCTGCTTACAGAAACAGACGCATTACTAGTCAAAACTTATGCTCCTGAAAATACATTACACCTAACTAAAGAAATGTTTTCTATTACTTTTGCATCCTGTGTTCATCATCCTTCCATTGAATCTCAGAACCAGAAGGGATCTAGCCAGCTGAAACTGAAAGACTGCAAACATTCAGTGAGAGTCAAACCAGGTCTTTTTCAATTTTTGTAAACTCACCACGATTTTGCCTTGATCCCTTTGGGAAACCTACCAGAAAAGTCTCACCTTCCTCTCTGGTAACTGTTGTTTATGTAGAAAGCTCTGATTCAGGAAATCCATTTTAGGAACACAGCTATTGGCACTGCAACCCCAACCTCTTTCAGCAATGTCACCTCTACAAGTAAAATAACTCTTGTCTTTATCTCCTGACTTTTAGGCATAGTGTTTCAAGGTCTTCTGGAATATTATTAGTCAAATCTGTTTGCCTTTCCTGAGACTTAATCATATTGTTGATTAGTAAAAACATCCATCGCTTTTGAGGCAAAGTAGAAATTTTCCAAGGTAGAAATCCATTTTGATTTAGGTGAAATGTACATTCTTGAGTTTAGTCTGTGGTTAGAAACCATAGCTATTTAGCCTGACTGCAGAACCTAGGCTCAGTGAAGTTGCTTCAGTGAAGGACAGAGAGTGATAGAGACAGAGACTGCTGTGAGAGCAGGTCAACCTGACCTAGGAATTCTTTCTGATAAAGAAGAACTAGCGGCAAAAGTGACGCGAAATTCGTAAAAATGAATATGTATGAACCTATTGTGAAACTGTATGCATATGTATCTAAGAGGGGGATAAAAAGGGACCTGAAGCTCCCAGAGGTACGCATGCCTTTTAAGGAAAGTAATCTCCGCATGCGTCCGGCGCTGTAATAATAAACATACCGGCTTTACAATTTTGACAAAGTTGCGGAGTTTTTGGCTCTCTCCGCAAAACATTTTGGCACCCCAGGTGGGACATCTCTGTCCCTGCAGGGGCAGGGGGGATAGATGGACCTGCAAGGCGCGCCCCGGGATTTTTCCGGAGGAGCTCCGCTCATCTCGCCTCCTGCGAGGACAGACAAGGACCTGCTGGCGTGCGGAGGATACGGTATGTATTGAGGGACCCCCGGGGGGAAAGAGGGATAGGACAGCTGAGTAAGTCACTCAGAGACGTCTGAGTCAGACGTTCCTGTACCTGCAGGCAGACCAGTTGATAGAGTGACTGGGAGACGGGATTCACTGTTTGATAGAGCAGACCGCTAGCGACCCTGGGGGTGGGTTGAGTGAACCTGTGTGTGTGTGTGTGTGGTGTCCGGACACTGTATCATTGTATGGATAATGCATTGTGTAGTTAATGTTAATGTGTTTGTAATCGTGCAAGTGCGTGGCGTATGAAAGGGAGAGCGAACGAGTTCACCCATGACGCAGGGGGGGTGAGTTCTACCCGTGTTTGAAGCGTCCGGGTGAGGCTTGAGGCACCAGCTGAGGAAGGCTGTGGGGGCAGGGAGCACCCTGCGGAGAAGTGGAACAAGTGGAGAAATGTCAGTGGGGGTATTTATTGTGTTTAAATGTGATTTGTGTAGATTTGGCACATTTTAACCATGAGTATGAGCTCAGAGAGTTCCTTTGCCCTGGTAGTTTGGACTTGATCTCTGGAATTTTACTGTGTGCTGTTATTTTGATTGTGTCCAGAGAAAGCTGATGTGGGTAAATGCTGAATTATTGTATGCTGTGTTGTGTTGAGAAAAGTGGGCACTTTGAGAGATATGCCCTTTCCCAGTGATTTTGTGTGGTGATTTTCTTCCACCGCATTGTAGTAATTTGATTCTCGGATTGTATAGTGGTGATTGTGGAGATTTTAGGATTTTGTTTGCAACAAGTGTAGCATTTTACACAGAAGAACTATGGTATGGTGATTTATGTTTAACTGTGGTAAAGCGAATTAAAGGAATTCCAAGAATCCCCCCCCCCCCCCCCCAGCAATTCAAGCCCTGGCTCTAGTGAACTTGAGATAAGGGGGGTGTGTGTGTGTCTGTGTTTGTGGGCATATCAGAGTTTTTGCTGTAACAAGCACAGCCTTTTGCAAGGCAGTAAAGTGAGTGTAAGTAGAAACAATGCTTTATTAGATTGTGCAAGAAGAGAACTAGAAAAGACTGACATTTTGTAAAACAGAGTTTAGATAGAAGAGATAAATGAGTTTATGGGACTTCAGCAGGTATTATAGTAAGCTTAGACGGAGAACAACCTGCCGTAGAGGTTAAGTGATAAACGCCGAAGTAATAAACAGGATAGCCTGCTGGCAATTCCTGGGAGTTTTTGGTGCATTGAGAGGCTGGCACCTTATATGCAATGCAGAGTTTGTGAGAGGCGCTGGTATTGCTGTTCTGTGTCTTAAGTGTAAATTAAAGGTTCCTGATCAAGCCAATTCAGAACCTGAGATCTTAAAGCTTGTGTGTGGAGAATCACATCTGATACCTGCCACCTGGAGATCTGTGTGTGAGGAAAAACTGAGAAAAGACACTGCGAGGCTTGGGGAGAAACAAGATAGCATAAGGGGAAGGAGATAATGAGAACTAACCAGAGCAAAGAGGTTCCTGAACTAGCCCCTATTTGGAGGGGCTCACTGGGACAAGGCTGCCAGTAGGGGCGGCTCAGAAAACAAAAAGATTTATAATACCTCATTGCAGTTAATGCTGTTTTTAAGATGGGAAGGTAAATGGGATGAGGTTTCGTATGCTGATATGTTTTTTTGTTTTAAGAAATCACCAAGAATGGCAACGGGACTGTGAGATCAGACTGCCCTTGGATCCACTGGTCTTGGCCCTTGAAAAGGAAAACAAGGCAAAGAGAAGGCAAATCAGACGTGTTGTTCAGCATGCAGCATAAGATAGCAATGTATGAAGTCAGACAAAGATTATCATGCTGAAACGCAAAGCAATTACAGTTCGCAAAAGGAGTACATATGATTTGTTAAAGGCTCCTCCTAAGGTAAGGGAGGAAGGATAAAGATGGCCTCCCCAAAAGCGAAGAGGACTCAGGCTCCAAAGGTATACCCATTCGCACCCATCCCCCTCCTGGCAGTCCAATTTCATCCAGTACTAAGAGGTAACAGACCCCTCTGCGAGAGGCAGTGAGACCAGAAGAAAGAAAAGGGTGGAATTTTAGTTGATACAGGGGACATATATTCAATTTTAAATAAAGCTTTAGTACCTGTGGAGAATGTTTATGTTGTAGTGTGGGGAACAACTAGCCAGTCTGAGAAGGCATACTTTTGCAAACCTTTAAAGTAACATGAGTACTTAGAAGCTTTTGTATATGCTCAATTCGCTAAACATTCTCAAATGAGGAGGTTACTCTGGAGGCAAATGATATAACGATGTTAGGCTTAACACTAACAGCCATTGAAATTAGGAAGGACATTAGTAAAGAGATATTAGAATAAGTAAATAAGTATTTTTGAAGGTATGGGCCTCTGCTGTACCAGGGAGGGTGAAAAATGTCCCCCCATAGTAATCAAGCTTAAGGAAGGAACACAACCAGTGAGAATTGAGCAGCACCCTCTCAAAAAGAAGATAAGGAAGAAATCAGCCCAATAATTGATAGTACTAGATTGAGGGCTGTCAATAAGATAACAAAGAATTTATACCCTGTGGTAGCAAATCCATATACTTTACTAACTTGTTTAACACCTGAGCTAACCTGGTTTACTGTTTTAGACCTGAGAGATGCCTTCTTTTGCCTCCCTATCCACGAAGCCAGCCAGAAAATTTTTGCATTCAAATGAGAAAGCCCTAGAAGCAGTGCAAAACACAGCTCACATGGTCCACGTGCCTGAAGGCTTCAAAAATTCCCCCACTCCGATTGGAGAACAACTTGCAAAGATCCAGAGTCCTGGGAAGCTCCACAAGAAGAAGGGAGGCTGTTGCAGTACGTGGATGATCTTCTAGTAGCCACTCAGACAAAGGAAGCATGTGTGGCCCAGACAGTAAGCCTTTCAAATTTCCTAGGACTCCAAGGATACAGAGTATCAAAGAAAAAGGCACAGGTAGTGAAACAGAAAGTAATCTACCTGGGGTACAAAGTGAGTGCTGGGTAACGGACTTTAGGGCAGGCTTGCAAGGAAGCCATATTCCAAACCCCGAAACCCCAGAAAATAAAGGAACTCCAAACCTTCTTAGGCATGGCAGGGTGGTGCCAGCTGTAAATTTATAATTATGGAGTGCTCGTCAGACCCCCTCTATGCTCTTACTGCCGATTGAAACAGAGATCTCCAGTAGGCAAAGGAAGCCACACGAGCCTTTCACCAGCTAAAGAGTGCTCTCATGTCAGCTCCAGCCTTGAGACTTCCAGATGTAAGTAAACCATTCTTTCTATTTTCCCATGAAAGATAAGGAATTGCCCTAGGAATACTGGCTCAGGACTTGGGTCCATACCAGATGGCAGTTGCTTACTTCTCTAAGCAACTAGATGCAACAGCCAAAGGATGGCCAGGTTGCCTCAGAGCTGTAGCAGCAGTCATGCTGAATATTCAAGAAGCACCCAAGTTTACCCTGGGACAAAAATGACTGTGCTAGTGTCCCACAGTGTCTGCAGTACTGGCAGTAAAGGGCAGCCACTGGCTCTCACCACAGAAGTTCCTGAAATACCAGGCCATCATGGTAGAGCAAGATGATGTAGAGATAGTAGTGACTAATATTGTCAACCCGGCTTCTTTTCTCAGTGGAATCAGGGAGAAGCAGTACACCACGAATTGCCTAGAGACCATTGAAGCTACCTACTCCAGATACCCAGACTTGAAAGACACTCCTCTGGACGATATAGAGACCTGGTTCATGGACAGGAGCAGCTACATTGCCAGTGGAAAGCAACATGCTAAGTACACAGAGATTACCTGCAGAGAGGTAACAGAGTCTAGACCCTTACCAACAGACACCTCTGCACAGAAGGCCGAGATAAATGCACTGACCAATGCCTTAAAAACAGCAAAAAGAAAATAAAATAAACATCTATACAGACTGGAGGTATGCATTCAGAGTCGTGCATGCATATGGAGCCATTGGGAAGGAGAGGGGACTTCTAACCTCACAAGGAAAGAAGAGACAATCCAGCTGCTGGAAGCAGTTCAGCTTCCTGAAAAGGCATATTAAGGCACACCAGAGAGTGAGCTCAGAATTGGAGGAAGGAAATGAGCTGGCAGATGGAGAGGCAAAGAAGGCAGCAAAAGGCGAGGTAATTATGGACATATTTTCCTCGAAGGTAAGCCAGAATATAATAATACTAATCAAAAGAGACATGCAACCACAAGGGGTGGGCTACCATTGATAGAGAGCTGGTAATCCTTTCCCATTTTCATGGTCACTAGTGAAGGAAGAGCAGTAGAAAACACACTGGGGCCTAACTACTTAAAAGCTTTCATAAAGTGTAGCTCCTTTCCCAAAATGACCAAGGCTGCCAGTGATACAGAGTGCATCGAAATGAAGTGTTGACTTTGAAGTAGTAGTTTCCACAGGCTTTTCTAGAACACACATCTGATTGAAAGAATTGTTGTAAGGAATTTATATGCCACTATTACTCAGGTAAACCGACAGTGTGATCCTTGCCTCCAGACTAACCCCAAAAATACCCCCAGGCCGAAACTCGGTCAGATTGGGAGAGGCCATGGGCCTGGACAGCAGTGGCAAATTGAGTTTTCAGAACTCCCAAGGAAAGAGAGGTATCAGTATTTACTGGTATTGACAGATACATTTTCAGGGTGGCCAGAAGCATTCCCCACCAGAACTGTCAAAGCTCGAGAGGTGACCAGGGTATTATTACAAGAAATAATACCACGCTTCAGAGTTCCAGCCACAATATGTCACGGTAAGGGAAACTTGGACGCTCAATATGAGTGTTTAGCAAGCTTCCTTTATTGAAGAGAGCATCAGACTTTTATGCACAACAAGTAATAAGCTCATACATATTCTGCAAGCTAAGTAATCTATTGGCTATACTACAATATCAGCTCTTCCTCATACCTTAGGGATTACATCTTTCTTTTCTCATGTCTCTCTCTCGCTACTTGTTATTGTACCACAGCTATGCTCAAGGACACAGTGTTTTGCAGGTGCAGGGACCCAGATTAGCTGCATCCTCCCGATTCTTGGTCCAGAACGTGGCCCCTGTCACGTAGCCATTCCTCCACAATTTCCCTGTTTTCTTTTTGCACAAGCAATGATTGATTAAATGCAGCAATCATCCTTTGCACCATATTTTGTAAGCATATGCAAAAGAAAGGCAAAACTAATACTACCAACAAATTTATAATGCTTACTATAATGCCAGCCTTAACAATAGAGTGTAGCCATGATCCCAGGCCAAAAGATTTGAGCCATCCATCAATACCAAAGCCCGATTCTACCTGTAGGTTTCTGGTTAACCTCCGTAACTCAGAGAGCTGGGAGTGGATGGACTGAGAATGGTCAGAAAGGTTCATGCAATACTGTAGAGAGCTTTTTGGATAATTGGTTAGCTGAGAAAGGACATTTCGATGTGATACCGATGGATAAGGATAGGGGAAACAAGCTGGGGATTGTGAAATCAGTGTCCAATCACTGACAAAGGTCATGGTGACCTTCGCTGAAACGGGAAGACGGGGGAGAAAATTGCTTGCCAGAAAATGCAGATATCTTAGGTAGAGAAGCTAGAAGAATGCAAACATAGAAACAAAATAATTATTAGAGCATAGAAGTAGGTGTGGTTGATCTAAGTGTGCTTTAACCAATAATGAGCTCAGCTTTTGCAATATGTATAAGCTTCATTAACACCAATATAAATATGTGTGAGCTTTCAATAAACTTTGGGATTTGTCATCCACGCATATTGTGTGCTGCAATTCCTCCGCCGTTCACGACAAATGGCGATCCCAGACGTTCTTCAACACTAGCCACGGTCGAGCGGCGTACAGGGTTCGGGTCCTATCGCAGCTGAGGACGGCAAAAGCACCGCTGAAAAAGGGAAAGTGCTGAGCCCCGGGTGACCTCAAAGGAGAGCCCGGCCGAGATGTGCTGCCGGAGTCTGAAAGGGCTGCAAGAAGCGCGCTGTTATCTTCAACGCCGATAAAGAAAGGCAAGCAGCATATAATTTATTTCCTAGCTTTTTATAAAAGCGTAAGGTTAAGGGTATAGATTGCAGAAACAGCTTCATGGGTTGTTAGCTCATGGGTATGCACAAGGACTTTTTCGGACTCCTCACACAGTGCATAGGTTATCAGAGTGCCGTATATTTGGGGATTAGTTGTGGCAGACAGTCATAGATGATGATAAAGCCGCGAGAAAGTTGGGAAATTTATGGCGAGTCGTGCATGATGAATTGTTGAAATACCAGGCAGAGGAAAGAGCTGCCCAGCAGGCTAGTGCAGCCCATGAAAGAAACAGGAGTTACGGAGACTGGTTTGGCCCCCCCCTCGCCGACTTCGGTTCCTGCCTCATACGGCGGTCCCCTGCCGGCACTGGCCTCTACATTAAGTGGTGGCTCCCCGCCGACACTAGCTCCCGCTCTAAACAGCAGCTCCCTGCAGCTATCAACTCCTGCTTCAGGCGGCAGCCCCCCCCCCGCGCGTACTCCAGCCGTGCCGTCCGCACCACCTGCTCCGGTGTCGAACCCTACACCTCCTCCGCCTAGTAACGCACCCATCCCCGGGTCAAAGAGTGACCTAGCAGGGGCCGTTGCACAGCAGCAAAGGGAGGCTCATGCCAGCCCCGGCCCTAAGCGGCTTAGCAGCTGCAGCGCAGCCGCCTCCCGCTCCGCTCTGCAGCCGCCCCGACCCCCGAGCCGGGGCGGGGGGGGGCAGGACGGGCCTCCCACCCCCCGTGGGGAAGCGGGCTCCGGTGAGTCCGCCCTCCCCGCGGCTGCCCGGCGCGGTTCTGCCTCCCGGCCACCAGCTCCCTGCGCCCGGACACAAGTCGCAGCTGTCACCACTTCAGCTCGACCTGCCTCCAGCCCGCCACCGGCGGGAGCCTGTGGGAGCCTTGCAACCGGGGTTGCCTGGTCCGGCTATACTGCCAAGGGACTGGCCACTTTTGATTATTGATCTGAAGGACTGCTTGTTTACTATTGCTCTTCATCCTCGAGACACTGCAGCAGATATTGGACTGTGTTACACAAGGCAGTGTTCGGAGACGTGATCTTGATCTCCCTATACATCTGACAGTTTGGTGTGGACCAAAATTTTTACTGGGTGCACTTACTCAGCGTAACAGAAAAACGGGGGAGATATGGGCCTTGGAATGGATATCTCCTCCACTTCAACAACATAAAACCCTTCTTCAGAAAATTGAGATTTTAGCTGATCTGCTCAAAAAGGGTCGTGAACGGACAATACAGATTATGGGAAAGGAACCTGATCAGATACAGATACCAATGAAAAAGGATACATTGACCTGGTATCTGGCAAACAGTATGGATTTACAAGAGGCACTATTGGGAGCCGGTAGTGTGACTGCCGCTGATGATATTCCCAATGTACCATTGAATTGGGTAGGACAGTGGGGTTGGATTCAGTGTCCAAAGAGATCACTAAAGCCCTTATCGGATGCTATAACTGCTTACACAGATGCAGGAAGAAAATCCAAAACCGCTGCAGTGACCTGGCAAGAAAAGGGACAATGGCATCATCATATACTCCGAGCTACTGAGTTGGACACTTTACAAACGATGGAGCTATTGGCAGTTGTATGGGCCATGATGCATTTCTCTGGACCTCTTAACATTGTAACAGATTCTTTGTATGTTGCAGGCGTATGTGAGCGAATAGAGGATGCCTCTATAAAAGAGGTTCAGAACAGGAGGTTACATGAGCTGTTTATGCAACTGCAGAGAGCAATTAAGCTAAGAAAGCATTCCTTTTGTGTTATCCATATCAGAAGTCACAAATGGGATATTGGTCTGGGAGAGGGTAACATGCGAGCAGATAAATTAGTTTCAATCACACAAGCAACTCTGATTCCCAAACAAACCATAGCCAGGGAGGCACACTCCATGTTCCACCAGAATGCAAAAGGCCTTCATAGAGAATTTCAAATATCTATGGAGGAGGCACGGGCAATAGTCAAAGCCTGTCCTATATGTAGTCATCATAATGGAGGCTGTGGCTTAGGTCTGGGAGTTAACCCAAGAGGGCTGAGCACAAATGAGACCTGGCAAATGGATGTCACACATGTTGCAGAGTTTGGGAGGTTGAAGTACGTACATGTTACCATAGACACTTACAGTCATTTTATTTGGGCCACAGCACAGACTGGTGAGAAAGCAGGGCAGGTAGAGAGACATCTCAGCAGTTGTTTTGCAGTAATGGGAGTGCCACAGCACATCAAGACAGATAACAGGCCTGCTTACTGTAGCAAAAGAATAAAGCCATTCAGGCAAGTATGGGGGATAGAACACGTAACAGGCATCCCCAATTCTCCTACAGGGCAAGCGATCGTGGAGAGAGCAAATGGTACCTTGAAAAGATATCTGAGTAAACATACGGATACCAGAGAGCCACAAGAAAGATTGTTAAAGTGTTTGTTTGTTTTGAACCACTTGTGTGTTTTTGGGGAAAATAAGGTTCCTGCTGTGATTCGTCACTATGTACATGAAACAGATGGTGTAAAGAAGGATGTATGGGTGAGATATAGAGATCCTAAAACAGGACAATGGCAAGGTCCTGCTAAGGTGTTATACTGGGGCCGCGGATATCTTTGTGTTTCTACCCCTACAGGATCTCTGTGGGTACCTGCTAACTGGACCCGAGCAGCTGTGTTTGATGGAAACTTTATGTTATTGCTTTGTTAGTTTTTGCTTCTTTTGTGGACGGTGTAGACTATCAGGCATGGGCCCCACCTCAGCCCAAGACTAACATATGGGTCACCCTAGCAAACTTGACTAAACAGGAGACTATTTGCCTGTCATTATCTTCTCCTGGATATCCGTTCACAACTTGTTTGGTTGGATTACCAGCAGATCCCTGGCCGTGCCCTTTACATATACCAACTTGTAAGGTCAGCAATGCTAAGACAAATGTGGATAATTGGGATCAGTGGATTTCCCACTTTCCTATAGCACCACAGGAACCCCAAGAGTTGGAGTTGTTAGGGTCAGTGACGGCAGATGCATGCATTCATTTTAACCATAGAAGCCTGCTGTCAGTCAAGAACCATTCTAATGTTGTAACTTCCAGCATGACTGTCTACCGTAATGCATCGGCCTGGTGCAATTATACAACAAAGAGAGTGTCAGTCTCATAAAATGACCCTATTCAATTGCCAGCAGGATACTTCCTGATATGTGGAGACCGTGCTTGGGCCGGTATCCCATCAATGCTGCATGGGGGACCATGTACACTTGGACGGCTGTCTCTACTTACACCCAACATGTCCATGATACTACACGTGAGCCGCCGCCATCGTAGAAGCAAACGAATGGCTCATGCATTTGCAGCTGACTGCCGGGATGATGTAAAGTTTTGGTCCCCAGCGGCCATAATTGCAGCATCTTTCTTAGCTCCAGGGGTATCAGCAGCAGGTGCTCATGCTATTTTAAATAGGTTAGGGTGTTGGCTTGCTAAACAAACAAATGCAACTTCTTTAGCGATTTCTAGTCTTTTGCTTGATGTAGATTCTATTCGCCATGCGACACTTCAAAATAGGGCTGCAATAGATTTTCTTTTACTTGCACAAGGCCATGGCTGTGATGAATTTGAGGCCATGTGTTGCATGAATCTTTCTGATCATGCACAGTCTGTACACTCACAGCTCTCTGAGTTACGGAGGTTAACTAGGAACGTACAGGTAGAATCAGGCCTTGGTATTGATAGATGGCTCAAATCTTTAAGCTTAGGGTCATGGTTACGCTCTATTGTTAAGGTTAGCATTGTAGTAGCTATTGTAGCTTTGTTGTTAGTATTAGTTTTGCCATGTTTTTGTATATGCTTACAGAATGTGGTGCGAAAGATGATAACTACCGCATTTAATCAAACCATGCTTGTTCAACAGAAAAACGGGGGAAATGTAGAGAGCTTTTTGGATAATTGGTTAGCTGAGAAAGGACATTTCGATGTGATACCGATGGATAAGGATAGGGGAAACAAGCTGGGGATTGTGAAACCAGTGTCCAATCACTGACAAAGGTCATAGTGACCTTCGCTGAAACGGGAAGACGGGGGAGAAAATTGCTTGCCAGAAAATGCAGATATCTTAGGTAGAGAAGCTAGAAGAATGCAAACATAGAAACAAAATAATCATTAGAAGATAGAAGTAGGTGTGGTTGATCTAAGTGTGCTTTAACCAATAATGAGCTCAGCTTTTGCAATATGTATAAGCTTCATTAACACCAATATAAATATGTGTGAGCTTTCAATAAACTTTGGGATTTGTCATCCATGCATATTGTGTGAGGCATTTCTTCCGCCGTTCACGACACAACACATGCCTTCAAATTCTTCACAACCATGGCCTTGTGCAAGCAAAAGAAAATCAATTGCAGCTCTATTTTGAAGCGTCACATGGTGAATAGAATCAACATCAAGCAAAAGGCTAGCAAGCGCCATAGAAGTGGCATTGGTTTGCTTCGCAAGCCAGCATCCCAACTTATTTAGGGTGGCATGGGTGCCTGCTGCTGCCACCCCTGGAGCCAGAAAGCTACTGACTGAGCTATCCGGGCTGCAGAGCTCCCATATTATGCATCTGATCATTGACGGCATGTAGATCATGCAGTAATAAAGCCTCTTATTTGGCCTTATCATAATGCAGAGCACTAGGGCTCAGGAGCTCAGTCCCTGGGCAGGGACTGGGTGCCCGAAGCTCGCTCGCTCATGCCAAGACCGCAGGGCTACCATCTAGCAAGCATGGTGATTATCAGCTCTATAGTGATTGCAAGCTCTCAGGATTTCAGCTCTGCTTGCTAGGTAGTGGTGCCCTGGGCTGGAGGCTGCAGCAGACGGAGAGAGAGGAGAAGGAGAAGGCGCAGGCTGTTCCACGAAGATGGCTTTATTTGGGGAGGTCCGTGAAGGGTCTCTGCTCTTCTTCTTTCTCAACTAATGGGGTACAGTATGCTTCTTTTATAGGGTTGGAAAGGATCCAAGTTTGACCAATGGGTAAGGGGTTAACATGACATTGCCTTATAGGGTTACAGAGGTAGGTTAAGGGGTGGAGGACAAGAAAACAGGAATTTTCTTTTGCTGTTTCAGCATTCCTATTGTTCATATCCTCCATGGTGCTTTTCCTAAATATATGGGGTTTACTACAACTCCACTTTCTGTTTTTACAAAAAAGGCATTCGCTATAGTTCTTTTGAAACAGTGAACAAGGCACGAGAACATAGCTAACACAATAACAACTACAAGGAGAATCAACAACATTCCCTTAATCAAGGATGCAGCCCATCCTGTTAATCCCCATTGCCCAAAAAGTTCATTGACCCAGTCTGGGATTCTTTCTACTTTCAAGTCCTTCACGAGATCTTTCAGTTTCTGGATGTTCGCATGGATGGATTCCGAGCGTGAAGAGAGGTTGAAGCAGCACATCCCTTCGAAGTCTTCACAGCCGTGCCCATGGGCAAGCAGCAGGAAGTCGATTGCTGCTCGATTTTGGAGCGAAGCATGTCTTGTGGTTTCTTCTTCCTTTAAGAGATCACTCAAGGCTGCAGATGTAGCGTTAGCTTGTTTACTGAGCCAGCACCCAAGGTGATTGATTTCACCGAGGGCTTTAGCTGCAGCTACCCAGGGTAAAAACAGGGAGACAGCAATCTTTTTTGGTTTGTTCCAATCGTATAATTTAGGATCACAATTTTCATCAAATTCAGTATAGGACCTTTTTTGTCGTTTTGATTCGCTTTCTTTTTTCCAATTATGTAACAGGGTGATGTTTGGTGTAAGGGTAGAAAGTTTTCCAAGGGTACAGGGACCTCCCTGGAGTCGGGAGGGGATCCCAGCCCATACTCTGTCACCACAGATGAGAAACATTCCCTTGGGTAATACTTTGGGATGGAGAGAGGACACAGAAATCACACGGTACGGTGAAGAACATCCAGGCAGCAATGAGGACAGCAGCAACGGAGATATTTTTCATCTTTGGGCAGGAATAGGGCTTCTGATAGGGAATATAAGCAGAATTTGTTATCTTTATGATGAGAGGGTTTTCTGCCTTGTTCTTTTCTTGTTCCCCTCCTCCCCCCCTTTTTCTTTTAATTTCTAAGCTACACTATGGGAGGAGGAATGGGTAGAGGGTTATGGGGTTTTAAAAGATTAGGGAGGGGGAATAACAGTGTTTCTTTTTTTTTTTTTTCTTTTTTCTTTCTTTAAATACAAAAAAAAACCAGTGTAACAACATATAGTTCAGAGAACACTTTTGTGTTAAGGCTATCTATGGTCTGATGCAGCAGACTGTTGTTTAGCTTTTCAGTTTTGTCTGCTGTCTTGTAATGGGGTGGTCTGTTCTTGTGTTTGTGGGTATTCGGCAACGTCTTCGTCTCCAGGCAGAGCTGGTTTGGTTTTGAGGTGGTCTGGTGTTTGCCTCAGGAGTGTTCTTGTCCCCGTTTGCAGGAGTAGTGTTCTCAGTGCCTAGGTATGGCTTTATGTTTTTTCCGGGGTACCACCTCGGACCGGATGGTAGTAGCACGCACGCATATCCTCTACCCCAGGTAATCAACTGGTGAGGCCCAGAAATTTGGTGTGTTTCAGGGTCCTTCACGAGCACAGGTGGTTTCTCAGTGAGCTTTGCTTGGGTGGTATTTGCAAAGTGGCGAAGTATTGGTGGGTCAGGCTCTGATGCTGTACAGTTCAGGAAGTTGATGACGTAGAGAGCCTTGCAAAGTCTTTCCACTGGAGATGTGATTCTCATGTCTCTGTTCTGTTGATCAAGGACTCTTTTGAGGGTTTGATGTGTCCTTTCCACGATGGATTGTCCTGTGGGGTTTACAGGTATGCCGGTCTTGTGTGCTATTCCCCATTCACTGAAGAACTCCTTTAACTTGCGGGAAGTGTAGGCTGGTCCATTATCTGTTTTAATCTCTTTTGGAACACCCAGGGCGGCAAAAGCGAGGAGAAAGTGTTTTATTGTGTGCATGGTAATTTCTCCTGCATGTGATGATGCAAATACTGCTCCTGAAAACGTGTCGACCGATACATGCACGTATTTTGATCTTCCAAAAGGTGCGAAGTGAGTTACATCTGTCTGCCACAGCTGGCAGCTATTCAGACCTCGGGGATTGACTCCCATCCCCATGGATGGTATCTGATAGTTCTGACAGTTCGGACACGTAGCCACAATAGCTTTTGCCTCATCCTTTGAGAGCTTAAACATTCTCATAAGGGCAGGTATATTTTGATGAAAAAATGCGTGTGACAACTTTGCCTGGGCAAAGATGTTAGGAACATTAGCAGTTTCTGCTGCCATTGCTAATGCATCCGCTTTTCTGTTGCCTTCTGCAACAAAACCTGGGAGGTCTGTGTGTGACCTCACATGCATTATATGGTAAGGTTGCTTTCTGTGGGAGATTAGGGATATTAATTTAGAGAGTAGTTGGTACAACTTTGGATTAGAGACCTCTGAGAAGAGCATGTTCTGCTCTCATCGCTATCCCAGCGACATAAGCTGAATCTGTAACCAGATTGAAAGGCTCGTTTTCAAACTTTTCAAAGGCTCTGACAACAGCTGCTAATTCTGCGATCTGTGGAGATCCCTCCACTATCTGTATGTCAGAGTGCCAATCTTGTGTTTGGGGGTCTCTCCATGTAACCACCGACTTGTGGGAAGACCCTGAGCCATCTGTAAAGAGGGTTAGAGCCTTGAGAGGTTTTCTACTTTGGATTTGTTTTGGAATCAAATGGAAGGTTACATCAGGGTTAAAGAGTTTGTGTTTTGGGATCTTAACTGAAATTTGGCCCGTGTAGCTATCCAGGGCAAACTGGAGGCTTTCATTGGTCTGGATCAAATCCTCAAAGTCTGTAAGAGTTATTGGTAAGTATATGCATTCGAACTCACAACCTGAAAGAGATCGAAGGCGAGTCCTTGCCTTTTTTATTAAATGTGCTATGACCTCCTGGTAGGTGGTGAGTGTCTTTGTGGGCTGGCTATTTGTAAAGATCCATTCCAGTATCAACAAAGGGTCTCGAAGCTGTGAGTCCCATTGGAATATCAGTCCATGGAATCGAGGTGCTTTTCCCAGGATGATGAAGTTGAAAGGCAGACTGGGCTCGAAGCGATGGGCTTTGCGTGAAGACAGGGCTTCCTGGACTTTAGTGATGGCACCTCTGGCTTCTTCTGTGAGAGTGCAGGGAGAGTCCAGGTCCTTAGGTCCGCGAAGAAGGTTGAACAAGGGAGCAAGGTCCTCTGTTGTAATTCCTAGCAGTGGACGTACCCAGTTGATGGATCCACACAGACTGTGTAAGTCCCTGAGGGTTTTTGGGTCGTCATTTATGGTGAGCTGCTGAGGTACGATGGTCCTTTCCCGGATCTGGACTCCAAGGTAAGTCCATGGCTTGGTGTACTGGATTTTATCCTCACGAATCTCCATTCCTGCCTTTTCTATGGTTTCAATAGTCTTTTTAACTGTATTGTCCAAGTAAGCTTTGTCTGAAGCACACACCAGGATGTCATCCATGTAGTGATGGATGATAGCATCGGGGAATGATTTCCGAATGGGAGACAGGATGTGAGCCACGTACCACTGGCAAATAGTGGGGCTGTTTTTTAGTCCTTGAGGAAGATAACGCCAATGATATCTTTTGAGCGGGGCCTCCTTGTTAAGAGAGGGAATGGAAAAAGCAAACCGTGGAGCATCCTCAGGGTGCAGAGGAATGCTGAAGAAACAGTCCTTAATGTCTATGATAGCAAGTGTCCAGTCACTAGGCAGCATCGATGGGGAGGGCAGGCCAGGCTGGAGGGGGCCCATGTCCTCGATGACCTCGTTGATTCTGCGAAGGTCGTGGAGAAGCCTCCACCTGTTTGTCCCAGGCTTTGGTAGAACGAAGACTGGAGAGTTCCAAGGGCTGTTGGACTCCACTATGTGGCCTTTTGCGAGCTGTTCTTCCACGAGGGTGTTTAGGGCGCGCAGTTTGACTTTATTAAGGGGCCACTGTTCAATCCAGAGTGGCTTGTGACTTTTCCAGGTGAGACGAGGTGTTTCTGGCAGCGCGCTTACTTCAGTGACCCCAATTAGAAATCCTGAGTGGGAATATGTAGAGAAGCTCCCCACTGGGATAGAACGTCTCTGCCCCAAAGGGTGATGGGGGCCCTTACCACAAATGGACGAATGGTTGCCAGCTTGCCTTCAGGCCCTTCCACAAGGATGTTGTTCTTGCTTCTCATGGACACTGTGGCTCCACCAATCCCTGAAATCATGCCTGCAACAGGTTGTAGATCCCAGTGTGCTGGCCATTCTGAGCGGGCGATGATGGTCACATCAGCACCGGTGTCCAGCATCCCTGGTAGGTGGGTCTTCTCGCCTTTGCAGGTGAGGCCGCACTTGATAGTAGGCTTGGATGGTCCCACAACTTGTGCCCACATAGCTGTAGGGTTGAGAGGAATCTGTTCCCTGTGATCCTTTGGGAGTAAAAAGGCTTGTGCTATTGGGGTTCCCTTTGAAAGAAAAAATGGTAAGTCTATGCAGTATACTTGGACGAGAATCTCTTGTCCTGGCTGCACTGTCAGCACTTCTGGAACAACGAAGATCTCCTTTGGGCTATTAAGAGAGTCACCTGTGATTAAAATGTGCGAAGGACCACCTTTTGGCCCATATTTGCCTGTGGGAACACGGTGAACATTCTCATTATTAAAGTCAATGGACAAAGCAGTTACCAGTTGACGGCGGGTTCCCATCTGGGTTGCCCCGTGGGTTGGATCCTCTTCTTGTGGTCCGGAACATCCTGGGCTGGTGCGGGGTTGGGTCTGGGTGGCCTTTGATTTGTTGTCAGCGCCCGGGGCTCGACCGGGCGGCGCAAGAAGTTTCCCGAATGCTGCTGGTAGCGCTGCTGATTCTGGGGTCTTTGGTAATTGTTACGGTGGTATCGGGGGTGTGATCTCTCTGGGCAGTCCTTTATGTAATGTCCAAGATCCCCACAGTGATAGCATTTAGCTTGGTCTTTAGAAGCTATTACTGCATATGCACCAGAAACTCCTTCAGCAATACCTTTAGCAACTGCTTGGGCCACTGTATCGTCCGTGGACGTGTGACGTGTACAGCATTCCAGCATTTGCTCTATGGTGGGGTCTGTATCCATGGGTAGAGACCTCAAAATGGCTTTGCATTTTTCATTAGAGTTACACAAGGCAAGTTTACATAAGAGTTCCTTCTTTGCCTCTGTGCTCTCGATCTGTTTCTCCAAAGCATCTCTAAGTCTGTCCACAAATTTGATAAAACTTTCATCAGTCCCTTGTTTAATAGCAGAAAAATGCATTGTTGGCATTGACTCATCATGCACGAGAAGTAAAGAGGTTTTTGCTGCAAGAGCGATGTCCTGCAGTGCCTCTTTATTCAAGGTTTCCAATTGGTCTGCTGGTTTCTGTAAGTCACCTTCACCAGCTAGTTGGGCTACTGTAAAATTCGTCTTATTAGCATCCGCAGAATATGAATCTGATAATGTTTTTAAATGTCTTTTCCAATGCCTGTCCCATAACAAATATTCTGCTGGGGACAGGAGGCAGTGTGAAATATTTTTTACATCATGGGGAAGTAAGACATGTGCTGAGAACATGGCTTCTAAGAAATTTCTAAAAATATGTGAGCTTCACCCATGTTCTTTGGCTATATTTCTTAATTGCACTAGTTCCTTATTGGAGTTAGCTTTCCACGTCTTTATAGCGGACTCGCCACCATTCCGTCCTTGCTTATATTCTACTGGGAAAGCATTAATCTTCTGTGCCAGCTCCCAGTCTCCAGCCTTTTTCGCTTCTACTTTAATACGAGCCCATGGATCCGTGTGGATCATATCAGAATCAGATTCACTGCAAGAGCTCTGGTCCTCTGAGGAGGACTGAGGGAGGGTTGCTATGCGTGACTTGCGCTTTTTTCGTTTAGAAGCGTTTTTCAAAGGTTTCAATGGCTGGGGGGGGAGACATGGCATGACCTGGCCGGGGGGAGGTGCCACTGGAGCTGGGATGGCAGCACAGCACGCACAGGACCGGGTGGGGGGGGTAGCACCGTGGGGGGTGTCTGGGATTGGGCTTGTGTGAGGTGTCCCTGCTGTGGCAGGTAGGGAGCAGGGGGAGGGGGCGGGGATGGACACGGGCTCGGGAGCGGCGGGGGTGTGGCTCGGGGAGCCCGCGGGAGGGGCCGGGCTGGTCGGAGCCGGGGCGGGGGGAGCGGGGGCGGGGGGCGCGGCGGCGGGAGGGATGGTGGGGGACAGCAGCGCGAGGGTGGGGGGATACGCAGCAGAGGGGGGAAGAGCCGACGCAGGGGTGGAGGGGGCGGCAGAGGCAGGAAAAGGGACCCCCGGGACCGGAAGCAAGGAGGAAGCCGAGCCAGGGATAGGGGGGATGTGTGGAGTTACAGATAAGATAGGATTCGCGGAGTTGGGCAGCGCAGGTCCCGCAAGGGTGGAGGATGTGGGGGGGGGAACTGGGGTGGGCAGCGTAACCTCTGCTTTAGGAGTAACGGAGGCGAGAGGGACTTTAGGAATGAAGGGGTGGTGTGAGATATGCAAGTGACATTCCTCTGAGTCCTTATCGATCTTGTTACTATTTGAAGAGGAAGTATCTGTTAAGCCCTGCAAGATTTTTTCTCTGTTAAATCTTTCAACGGTTTTAGTTATTATATGGAATAAAGGCAAATAGTTAGTTACAGAGAAATCCTGGTTTGTTTGGGAGATATATATTGTGTTCCCGATCATATCCCAAAACGAATTTTCAATGACTGCTTTCTTATCAGTATCAGGGTATTGCGAAATAATCCAAGTTACAAATTTTTTAAGATTAGTTTTTGAGAGCTTGCCTTTAGAAAAGGAGAAGTTGTTAGCAGATAAGATTTCTAAAATAGTTGAATATATCTCTCTCTCGGTTTTACTTAGTTTTAAAGTACTAAAAATTTTACCCATGTTAATGGTTAGCCCTTCCAGCAGAAAAAACGTGAAAAAAAAGAGAAAAGAAAACGAAAAAAAAATTTAGAGCCCCAAAGTTATGCGCGCAATATTAGCTAATACTTACAGTTCCTGGGGTCCAAGATCTGTGGAAGGGGTCTGCTGCGTCAGTTCTCCTCGGAACTTTCTGTCGTTCAGATGTAAGTTTTGAGTGTCGAACTGACCCTCCTGGGGAAAGGATTTTCTAAAACGAAAAGTCCCTTCACAGAAGGAGCGGCTTCCCGAACAGGCAATCACAGAAAACCCCAGGGGGGCTTCGTTGCTCAACCGACGGATATCGCCTCTGGGGGGGGGTCCGAACCCGAAGTCGTTGGGCTGCCACTTTAATAAAGCCTCTTATTTGGCCTTATCATAATGCAGAGCAATAGGGCTCAGGAGCTCAGTCCCTGGGCAGGGACCGGGTGCCCGAAGCTCGCTCGCTCGTGCCAAGACCGCAGGGCTACCATCTAGCAAGCATGGTGATTATCAGCTCTATAGTGATTGCAAGCTCTCAGGATTTCAGCTCTGCTTGCTAGGTAGTGGTGCCCTGGGCTGGAGGCTGCAGCAGACGGAGAGAGAGGAGAAGGCGCAGGCTGTTCCACGAAGATGGCTTTATTTGGGGAGGTCCGTGAAGGGTCTCTGCTCTTCTTCTTTCTCCCCTAATGGGGTACAGTATGCTTCTTTTATAGGGTTGGAAAGGATCCAAGCTTGACCAATGGGTAAGGGGGTAACATGACATTGCCTTATAGGGTTACAGAGGTAGGTTAAGGGGTGGAGGACAAGAAAACAGGAATTTTCTTTTGCTGTTTCAGCATTCCTATTGTTCATATCCTCCATGGTGCTTTTCCTAAATCTATGGGGTTTACTACAATGCAGGAGCCGATATTTGCCAGATTTCTTTTTGATCACAAAAATAGGAGTATTACAAGGACTAACAGATAACCGGAGATGTTCTTGGTCAAACTGCTCCTGTACCAGCTTGTGTGCCTGAATGAGACTTTCCCCTTTTAAAGGCCATTGCTCAACCCACACCGGGGCCTCTGTTTTCCATTGGAGTGGGATCGGGAAAGTCCATGCGATGGCCGTCCCTAAAAAGGGAGATCTGTGGCAAGGACCATTCCCAACTGTGCCAACACATCGTGACCCAGCAAGGCATGGACACCCTCAGGGAGCGGTATTACAGAAACTGTACAGGTGACAGTCTTTCCCTCTATAATAATTTTCAGCAGAGGGGATTTCCGTGCAAGCGTGAGTCCTCCTACTCCTGCGACTGTGGCATTTGCCGCATGGGTGGGCCACTGGGGTGGCCATTTCTGCGTCCCTATGATGCTGACGTCTGCACCAGTGTCTAGGAGCGCAACCAGGGTGATGGTTTGACCCTGATACTGGACGTCAATATCTTTTTTAGGACGATGCTTTAAGTCCACTGTTAACAATGCCATTGCTCCTGTGGAATCAAAACTACCTTCACCACGTCACTGCTTGCCAAGCGGTACAGTCCCTCTGGTTAATTGAAGCAAGGGGATTAATTGAGCAATTCGCAATCCGGCCGGAATAAACAATGGTGGGAATAGTGTTTGTGCCATTATTTGTATTTCACCTGTATAATCAGCATCAATTAGTCCAACAAGAATAGTAAGGCCCGACATGCTGGCAGATGAGCGTCCAATCAAAAAGCTCCCACGGTTTGTCCGCTGGCTGTAACAGGGCCCTTAATCCCCGCTGGGATACACTGCGGTTTGCAGTCTATTAAGGTGCAGTCTATTGAGGTTGCCAGGTCCAAACCAAGGCTTCCGCTGGTTGCGGGGCAGAGGGAGGAGGTGCTTGTTCTGGGAAGGCGCTTGGACTCTGGCCGCCACTTGTGTCGGAGCAGGGCGACCCCTCCTGCTGGGCTTCCTGTTTCCCGAGACGTGCCAGCAGGCTGACTCATTATGTGTGTCGGACTTGCAGCGCCGGCACCACACAGCTCCCATTGTACAATCCCGGCGCATATGGCCAGCAGTTCCGCAGTGGAAGCATCGGAATCGTGATGGTCCTTTTCTTTGAAGCCGATTTACGGACACTTGCAAGGGGGCAAGGGCAGCCAACACCTGACTTTGCATCGCCTGCGCCTGCTCCCTGAAACTACTTCCCAAATCTCTTACTGCTTCCACTAACATAGCCTGCGGCCCCACCGGCACCTGAGCCATTCGTTCTAAAGCCTCCTCAACAGTCCAGGTACCAGGGAGTGTGACAAGTATACCCCTAGTGGTGGGATTGCAATTCTGGAGGGCACATTGCTTTAGTAGTGCTCCGTGCATATATTCAGGGACCCCTGCTGTCTGAATAGCATTCGCCACTCTGTCAATAAACAACCCAAATGGCTCTTCTCTTCCTTGTTTAATTCCCATGTATGAGGGAATGCCCCCTGGGGATTTCACCCTATTGAGCCCCACCAGGGTTCATCTCATAGCCTCCCTCAGCTTCTCGGGCCCAATTAGTGCTTGCACCTCCGTCCTTAGGTATGGCCCTATCCCCATAAGTTCCTCTAAAGTAACTCCATATAGCGGATCCCCTGGCTGTCTCGGGGTAGCCACAGACTCTTGGCACACAGCCTGCCAGTGAGCGTTAAACAACAACTGTTGATGCTGGGTAAGCACTAGCCTCATGAAGCTTTTAATATCCGATGGCAACAGTATGTTTCCTCCCCACAAATAATTGAGCATTTGACGAGTTGGTTCTCTGTGGATACCACACTCACAGTGGCACGGAGCTGTGCTAGCCACTTCCAATCTAAGGTAGTGATAGTTGCTTGCAAGCCTCCGGCAGGATTTGGTGCGTAAACCACCAGACAAGCCACCTCAAGCAAGGCATCGTCAGCCGCTCGGTCGCCTGCAACTATCGCCTCTCCTGTAATCTCTCGCCATGCCTTACGCCTTTCATTAGCAATTCGCACCGCCTCGGGGTCAAGCATTTCCTTTGTTCTTTCCCCGCCGTCCTCTCCAGCCGGAGGCGGAGGGCAATCCCTCGCTGCCAGCGGAGGCGCAGAAGGAGCGGCTTGGGCAGCTGGCGCAAAGGCCGTCCCCACCGGCAGATACACCGTGTTAGTTGCTGGGGGCAGAGGATAAGAGGATGTAGACGCTGAGGCCCCACTATTCTCACTAGGAACAGGCATTCCCACTCAGGCAGAGGCTGCCTGAGCAGCCTTCTGCCCAGCCTGGTACTGTTTTAGTGCATTAGCAACTATCTGCCAAGTTTTAGCCAACTTTTTTGCAGTTTTACACTCATCTAACACAGCCTCCCACAACCTATCCCCAAACCTACACCACTCTAACTCCTCAAAGACCTGATTGGGATCTGCAAAGCACCCTTTTGCAACTCCATATGCAAGCAATCCTGGGAGTTCTTTTCCCAGGTCAATACCCTGTAATCCGCGCTTTTGTAAAAAGCATTTAAAAAGGTCATATGCTGCTTGTCTCTCCATTACCTTCTAATTTAGTCATCAGCGCTGTTGCAGCCCTTGCAAGACGTTGGCGGCACTTAGTTGGCCGAGACCCTTCTCTAAGGTCACTCGGGGCACGGAGCCCGCTCTTTCGCCAGCCAAGACCCTTCCTCTAAGGTCGCTCGGGGCACGGAGCCCACTCTTTCGCCAGCCGAGACCCTTCTCTAAGGTCGCTCGGGGCACGGAGCCTGCTCTTTGGCCTCCCGTGCTGCGTCGGGACCGACACAGAATACTACACCGGACCGTGGCTCGCAGGTTCAAGCCCTCTGTAGGGTCCCTGTTCAGGGGCCATTTGTCGCGGTGAGGGAAACTTGGACGCTCAATATGAGTGTTTAGCAAGCTTCCTTTATTGAAGAGAGCATCAGACTTTTATGCACAACAAGTAATAAGCTCATACATATTCTGCAAGCTAAGCAATCTATTGGCTATACTACAATATCAGCTCTTCCTCATACCTTAGGGATTACATCTTTCTTTTCTCATGTCTCTCTCTCGCTACTTGTTATTGTACCACAGCTATGCTCAAGGACACAGTGTTTTGCAGGTGCAGGGACCCAGATTAGCTGCATCCTCCCGATTCTTGGTCCAGAACGTGGCCCCTGTCACGTAGCCATTCCTCCACAACAATATCCTCGGATAGAGGATCACATTTCATTTCCAAAGTAGTGCAACAGATTAGTAGCCACCTGGGCATAGATTGAAAACTTCACAGTCCATACCGCCCCCAATCAAGCAGCCAGGTAGAGAAAATGAATCATTTGATTAAGCAGCAGATTGTAAGACTGGGGGAGGAGGTTAATCTACCCTGGCCCCAAGCTCTTCCACTGACACTATCGCAAATTTGAACTAAACCTCGGGCTAAAGGAAAGCTGAGTCCTTTTGAAATGCTTTATGGAAGACCATATGGAATACAAAAGACAATGTCCACCCACTTTGGGGAGGTAACACTGGCCACCTACATGGTGGCTTTAAGCAAACAGCTCAGAGAAATTGAGAAACACATGGCTGGAACTCAGAGCAGGGAGCTAGAGAGACCAGTACATAACATACAGCCTGGAGATTATATATACATTAAGCCTCTTGCAGAAAAGACTTTGGAACCACAGTAAGAGGGACCGCTGCAAGTACTTCTCACCACCTTCACCACAATCAAGATCAAGGAGCAGAATGCCTGGATCCATCACTCTTGAGTGAAGAAGGCCCCAGGAGCCCCTTGGAGAGTGACACCAGGAGACAATGAACTGAAATTAAGACTTACTCAGGCAAAATGAGTATATTGCGGTCGGGGGTAGATCATACTTTGATTTACAGAATTGTTTTGTATGTAATTATAACTGAAGTTTTAGAACTAGAGAGTACCTCTATCCAAAGCGATGCTGAATGGCCTTGGTCCCAGGCTTTTAATCAGTATACTGGATCCACGAGAGAACTTTCTGAGATAAAAGATTTAAACCTATCCACTGTAGTAATCCACAGGAATCAGGTATATGAAGAGCAGGAATGACAGGAATAGGAACTGTGGACACTTCAAGAGATCAGAAGAGAAGAAATCAAAGTAAAGTGCCGGGTCATCAATAGGACGACTTATAAGAGACCAGATGCAATTAGTGTCTCAACCTCTCCTGGTGTATACAAACACCAGGAAGTTTGTGATAGCCTAAGTGAATCAGACTGTTGGTGTAATTTCACCTTGATACGACCTGTAGAAGTGACCTGCCTTTGGGCTCGAGATGCTATCAGGCTCTCATTTAAATTTAAAATAGACACTGCACTTTTTACAACAGCAACACCTTATACAACCCACACTGAGACTCAAATAGTTCAGACCCAACCCAAATTTGAACCTGAAGTGTACGAAATAGGCCCCTACTAGTGAAGTATGTGGGTGAACAACAACTGTTGTTCAATCCAGAATGGTCTCTCAAATGTGCTAATGCAAATTAACATCTCAGAAATCCAACCAGCCTGCTCCTCTTTCCTAAGAACATCCTTTGAGAGCTAGACAATGTAGTTACAAAGATAAGTATACCTCAGACGCAGAATAAGAAAGGATCTAACTGAGATATTAGGGACAAGATTAGGAGTTTTAAATTGAATTGATTCAGAAATACTGATGAATAAGCTGGCCACTGCAGCAGGTGGCCTAACAAAATTGAAGCAGCCTTTACAGTCATCTCTATTGGCATTAAGAACTAGCTAGTGGCAGATTTCAAAAGTACTGCCAAAGAGGGAAAAGGCTGGGGACCAAGACCACAAGCTAATAGTAGAAGCACTTAGTACAGTTCAAGATAATGTGTCTTTAGCTTTCAGTCGTATACAAGCACAGTTATGGATGCAGGCAACAGCAGCTCTGATCATATGGGAAGGGAGTGAAGGTAATTTTCCAACTGAAATTCGGAAAATTGTCTGAGATAATGCGATTGATTTTGAAAGGAAGTTTCAATCCTAGTAGACTATGGTAAATTTCACCTATGATCCTACTTCTAATGTGGCCACTGCCTTTGTGCTTACCATACATAATGCCACTGTTTACGTTATCCACCCCATCATTGCACTAAGATTAAACCATGAAAAAACAGTGCTCTACCCTTCAGAACATAGAGCGTAGGCATGAAAAGTGAATGAAAAGTGGCAAACAGCAAACTTAAAATCCTGCATTACTAGAGAACAGCTGGGATTCATTTCTGAAAGCAATACTATTAATGCCCAAGATGTGTGTCTAGACACTGAACAGAGTATTTGCCACTTTGAAATTCATCTAGTCACTGACCAGAAAACTGTGCTCGTATATACTGGTAAAGGTTGTGTGTGCTTGAGAACTGCTTGTGCTGGTGTAAAGATTGATAACAACGATGTTATTTTGTCTAGCAGAAATCATTTTAATTTTTGTAATTTCTTAAGATTATCAGGTGTGGTTTTTCATACTTGGCCCGAGTGACATCCCACCAGTTGATTAAAACCAGTTACACAATGTATCACTGACTATCACCTACTCCTATTGGAATGGACCTTACATTGGTAAAGCAATTAATTAAGCACCAAGACATACTAGAGATCTTGAAGAAAAACCCAAGAAAGCAGAGAGAACTGTCCAACATGATACAAAAGGAAATAACTAGAATTCTGCAAAGAATAAAACAAAATGCAGATCATCACTGGTGAGATGTGGTCTTCGGGTGGTCACCAACTGCAAATGGAATCTTTAATAAGTTGTGTCATCCCGTTGTAATTTTGTTAATATTAGTTAGAATAAGTTTAAGATTATCCATTATCAAACGTACATGGTAAAGCACTAAAGTACACTTGTCATAAGAATTTGTATGAAGAATTTACTTCCTCCTTTTAGGAAAGGGGGGAATGAGGCAAAGTAGAATTTTTCCAAGGTAGAAATACATTTTGATTTAGGTCAAATGTACATTCTTGAGTTTAGTCTGTGGTTAGAAACCATAGCTATTTAGCCTGACTGCAGAACCTAGGCTCAGTGAAGTTGCTTCAGTGAAGGACAGAGATAAAGGGGGGGGAGACAGAGGGTGATAGAGAGAGACAGAGACTGCTGTGAGAGCAAGTCAACCTGACCTAGGAATTCTTTCTGATAAAGAAGAACTAGTGGCAAAAGTCACGTGAAATTCGTAAAAATGAATATGTACGAACCTATTGTGAAATTGTATGCATATGTATCTGAGAGGGGGATAAAAAGGGACCTGAAGCTCCCAGAGGTACACATGCGTCCGGCGCTGTAATAATAAACATTCCAGCTTTACAATTTTGACAAGGTTGTGGAGTTTTTGGCTATCTCCACAAAACACTTTGCCACTTTATCTGCTCATCTCAAAACATTCTTGATCCTTCACTTTAGAATTAAAATAGGTCATGAAAGTTGGAAAGGAAAAAGATAGCAAGACAGTATTAAGAATACCACAGATACCACAAGAGAGATTTTCATCTACCAAAGGGATGCAGTTTTATGGATTGCAATAGAGCTGTTCTGATTCAAAACTGTTGAAAATAGCCTTCTAAGTACAATTGTATCCATTCAGAAATTATTACGACTATTTCTCTTCCTCTCCCTATCTTTGTCCAAAATAAAATGTATAAATTAATTTCAGTTACAAATGGGACTGATTTAAATACAGTATCTTCAAATAATGACACATTTAGTGTTTGTTTTTTTTTTTTTTGCTAAGAAGTGCTCTTCTCTTTTCCCTGTAATTCAGGCAGTAACTTCTGTATAATTAAACTAGAATGAAAATAGGCAAGCTTTCTGAATGATTTTTCTGTTAACACTGGACCAAAAATCTCAAATCGGGGCAAAAGGTAATTTGTGACCTTACTGCAGGAAGAGATGAGAGAGGACAAACTCCATAACAGAGTAATTGAGTTCCCCCTAGCAGGAAATTAATAATTAAACTTCCATTCCTCTCCCCACACACCCCAGGTGAATAGAGCTCACAGACCCTGAGTTATGAGCTCTCAGACTCACTCAAAGGCAAGTCCCACAGTCAGGAAGAGGAGATGGAATGGAAGATAGTTGTTGGTAAATGAATTTATAGCACATGCTCAGAGGAAATGAATAGCCTATCAGCTGCACATGGAAGATACACCTGGGTCAAGAGAGGCAGGTTTCAAGAAATGCCTTAGGCCCACAGTGGAAAAGGGGAGCAGGTAAGGCTTGGGGAAGAAATACAACTTCTGGAAAAGGTCCAGAATTTCAGAAACTACAGTTTCCCAAAAATAAGATACATGGCAATTTTGCCATTACTGTGTCTTGATTCCTATTATATTTGCATTTCTGTGTTTCTCATAGCGCAGCCAGAAACCTGTAAAGATGGTAGGATTGAGAGAGGTAAAATTCAAAATACTAATGCTTGTATTTAGAAGCCTTTTTCTCCCCATTTTTGTTGTACTTCAGTATTAAGCAAATGAAGAGAAAGGCAACATGAACTATACCATTTAAAACTGGACCTGATTTTTTTTTAAGCACAACATCAAAATAATCCAGTTTTATTACTAATAATAATCCAGTTTGCTTTGTTATCAAAGGTTAACTTTCTGATAACAAAATTATTTAACACACAAAGCGAAAGGCTGATTAAGAATAAATGGCAAGAGTTGCCCAATTAATAATCACACAGATCAATACAAAATCTATACCTCATTCAAATAAATTTCAAACTCTGGATTACATGTTAAAAGAAGCTTTGAGTCTCTAAGACCTCAGGCTGAAGAAGCGCCTTTTAGAAACAGCTCGAGCATTCACAAACCTGGTAATGAAACCACCTAGACACTATTTTCATCCCCACAGAAAGAAGAATACTAATACAATGTGTCTTCAAGTGCTGGATAAGCTAATTCAGTGTCATATGGTGCATAATTAAACCTGTTAACTCAGAATTCCAGAGCCATTATATTCTTTTGAATACAAATAACCAAGTGTCTAAACCTATTCACAAAGCTTTTGATGCTTGTCTCAAAGCAGCAGGTAAAGCATCACCTCACAACACTCAGTAGTATTTTATTAATAATTATCTCAACCCAAAGCACCAATTACCATGAGCTGTCAACAAGAGTGGAAATGCAAGGTAGCAGGCATGTTAAGACTGCTTAAAGTTTTCTTGTTATGATTTATTTTCATCTGTAAATACACCACATTGTAAGTAAGAGGCTTGGTTTTCTTTTTTTAAACTCAAAGCATCATTCTTATTGCTTCACACTTATTTATATCTGTACAAAAACTTAGGTGTTTGGGGTTTTTTTTATGCATGAGCTTAGTATGTCCTTCTGTGAAATATCATAAATGAAAAAAATGTAATGCAGATTCCTTTCAGACAAGATTTTTGAGCCATAACTGTCTCTCTGAGATAAATAAGGAACTCTACAAGGTTGTTCGGCCCTCTGAATGAAATCATGGTCACTTCAGGAAGAAAACCACTGCAGGACTAACAGACAGTGCTTGGATCTAGATTCCTTACAGAGAAGTATAAGCTCTATTGACAATTATTTTACTGCCTGGACTTTTTGCTCCCCATGTTTTCGCCTCACATGGAAAAACAACTGTTGGCTGTCAAGTATAGCACTCATTGTTTTCATTTTTTCACTGATGGTACTGGAATCTCCTAAGAAATCACTCACACCTGTAGTCCAAGGTCATGGTTTCACTTCATCAAAGATGAAAAGAACAACTTGGAATATTAAGCTAGAAAAAGGATAGCAGACTTTTGGAGTGTGCCCAAGTCCCCTCCAACAGATCCAGTTCCCTTATTTAGATGAGAGGAATATGGTTTGAGTCTTAGCCTGAAGGGAGCTGAATTCAGGTCTCTCCCCTAGTGAGCTCCACCCAGGCAAACGTAAAGGGTTTGTGCCCCAGCACCTGCTCTTCAGAAAACAAGCCCTACTCATTTCTTTGGACAAGAAAGGAAAAGGCATAAAGTCGCCTTCTCCTTCAGTAGAACATCAATAAATTTGGGGTCTGAAAAAGATAATAGTGACCCCTTTCTGTTATAAGAAAGGTGACTAAAGCCTGAAGAGATGCATAATTTATAGCATACGATGATAATTTCCCAATCATTCACTTAAGCAATCCTTGCTCAATGCATGGAGTGTAATGTCTTTTTAAATTCCAAACATTTTACCCCATGCATGTTAACTCCAAGGATCAAAGAGTTCTCAGTCTCACTCCAGACAGCTATAAGTAAAATGTCAGAGCCCCAAGTTTTACATACTTAACAGCACATTTTCCGATGCTCCTACATTTTCTTACCTGGAAAGATGTTTTTTCATATTTTGACAAAGGCATGCAAAAAAAATAAATTATGGTTTAACATGAATGCTTTGAACACTTATTATCACTGGCAGCTAAAGAAGCTGTTTTCATCAACAAAGCATAGATGGAAACAAGTTCCAAATGCAGGTGAGCAAGATACTGTTTAGAATGGTTTTATAAATATTTTGCAGGAAAAACAGACTAATAGACTCTGCAGTACTATCTAAATTCACACTGTATTTTATATGCAAAATGTATTTATATGTAAAACAGGATGGAAAGACAAGACATTGCAAAGTTGTTAATATAAAGTAAGGAGAAACATCTCTGAGACACTTCATAGGTACTCCTGTTTACTTCCCCTAAATATAGTACTTCAAATGCTGATGCAAATTTTTGCTTTATCTTGTGCTTTTCATTGAGGAGAAAAAAGACATGGTGACTAAACAACTAACTGAAAATAAAAGCTGTATCCAACATAATAAAAAGGAAAACAAAGAAGAAAACAAAAGCAGTTTTCAAGTGAGCATGTTTGTTACTAGGAGAAGATTGTTTTCAGGAAGTTCTACAAGTCTGGAAAAAAGAAAATGGGACAAAATTGTCTGCAACAATGGATACTGATCACAGACATCAAATTTACAAAGAATGAGTGTTTGAATTTGTAGAAATTATTTCCAGATAAAATGACTGATCTAACGGCATTTCATGAAAGCTCAAGGATAAAGATGGATTTCTATTTAGTGGAAATCAAAGTCAACTTTATAGGCTTACTTCCCCATTACACTTTAGGTATTATTTCCAATTAAGAATGCAATTGCATTATTAACTCAGTGAATACAATTTAAAGACACTATTTTGAGTATAGTGCTATCTTCAACCATGTCCATTATTACACATCACACAGCTGAAACACCATAATATAGGACAACTTGATTGGGTGTTGTTGAAAAGCAACATGGCCTGAAAAGTTGAATTGTTTTAAAGTCATATTCAGTAACATGAATTTCATGACAGGACTGCAATATGAAAATGGATTTTTGAGTAGAATTTCATTCTTGGAGTCTAACATGGCAAGCTCCTACTGCAAAGAATTAGGGTGAGCTTGCATATATGACTAATGCTAGTGAAATACTTAAACCTCTTCGATATATCCCTAACTTCCACAAAACCCCGAAGCCATTTATTTCCAATTTCTAATGGAAACAATTCCATCTACACTTCTGAAGGATTTTAGTTTTAGAATATTTATTTTATAATTATTTGATAAATAGCAAAGAATATGCTTCTCTCCTCCTCCTAACTATTTGAAAGGGGAAGTGTCAGGACTGGTTCTCTATTTCTGCATGATTTAGATAGTTTTAGTAAAATACTGCTGAATCATTATACCCTGTTCTACACCACTGCTGCAGACTAGAGGGCTTACCATAGTAGGGGGGAAAATGAAAGAATCCAATCTCTCTACAATGAAAGTGCTGTGACACACAGCTAGGGAAAACCAAAATAAGGAATGAAGTTTTTAATCATCTTGAAGTACTTGTACATACTCAGCTTCATGTAAGAATAAAACCTTTATACATAATCATTGTAAATTGAACACAGTATCTAATAAATATAAAAGATGACTCTCAGAAATACAGCAGAAGTTCCAGATCTGCAAAGCAAAAAGTGAACCTCCCTTCCAGTAACGACAATTAATTGACTCTTCACTGAAACAAAATTGCCAAGAATTTCCACAATGAACAAAAGCTCCCCTCCCCTATGCCCCCAAAAAGGAGAAATTCACATGCACAGCAAGGAGAAAACAAGCCTGGTAAGGTTTCACAAACCTTCAAGCAGAGGAGGTTATTTGAAGCCAATTCCACCACACTACTGCTGCAAAGATCCTAAACTCCCATAGTCCGGTTTTGCACTGTTGCAACACAGTGATCTTTAGGATCTATACTGAGGAGCAAACTGGGTGTTCTCAATGTGAACCACAGGTTCAGTTGAGGAGAACAGTGCTACAACACACAATTATGCACAGTCAGAACTTTCTGAGGGAAGACTCCACCCCACCAAGACATTCAGATTTCTCTGCACACCAGTTGACAAAAACATGTAGCAGAAGCTGAGCTGGCCCTATGTGGATCCAAAACAGGCCCATTTGAACCCTTTATCACATCTGTAACATGCTAGCAAGAATTACTCTGCCTTTCTGCCCACCCCAGAAAGTGTCACACAACTCCAAAATGTGCAGTTGTGATCTAAGAGACTTATAGGAAATGGACAGCTCTGAGCACCAGTACAAAGCACCTCAGCTAGCAGCAGTTAAATTCAGCATTTACTTAAAAGTTTGATGCACAACTGCCAGACAATTCAGCTTTCTCTCTTAAGTATCAAGACTCACCATACTCTGATAGTACCAGCAGGTAAGAAATGATACATCAACATCAGTGAAAATTATTATAAATTAGAGATACAGCACCCATGAAGCACAAATCATGCTGTCCCATGCAATTTTTAGCCAGTTACACAGTGACCAAAGCCAGAGAAATACCATCACCTTCAGTAACAGACATCACATACCCAAAGACATGACATTCCAGAGTCTAAAAAACTATCAGCTTCAACTTCCTGCACTTCTCCTAACAAAAATCCTCACCATGTCACTGTAATAACATAGTTTGAACAAAAGCTTACTTCACAACAAAGCTTTAGAACTCAGATTACCAGGTGATAAAAAAACTTTCCCCCTTGAAACTTTACTGGTCCATGACAATGCTGCTGCCACTGCACCACCACCTGTAACTTGTGGTGATTTTCTGAACTCAGGGAATGCAAAATACAGAATTTACACATCAGGATGCAAAGTCACACTCCACATTAACCACAGGAACTCTTCACCCTAAGTCAGAATTAAACCCAGTTTGTCTCCCAGCATATATCCTCACCTATATTGAAACATGAAAATGAAATTGCAAAGGACCTAATCTCACTTTCACAGAAGTCAACAGCAAAGCTCCTGCTGACTTCAATAAGAGCAAAAGCCAGCACTAGATCTCCAAAAACCATTATTATTTCCTTCAGAGCACCAAATGCATTTCCTATCAGTCCCATGCAGAAGGATGATGGTCTCTCAGCTTTCCAATAATATTGAAAAGCTCTCATATAGAAAAGCATCTCAAACTGCCAGTGCTAATCTAATGTCTATGACCACCTGAGGAATACAGTTTGACTTCAGCATACAGCCCAAAGAAAATGAAAGAATCAATCTCCCTATGAGAGAAGAAAGATGCATACCTGCAGTAATGACTCTGTGAAAACTTTGGAACCAACAGAAATAAGTCTGCCATACTTTAAGGAGAACTTGTATGAGCATCTCTTCCTCTCTGCGCCATAAACATTTAAGATTCAGGGAATAATATTTACTCTTATATATACAAGAACTTCCTTAGATATTTAGCAGGAAATTACTATTAGAAGTGCCATACAAAGGAGAACTTTGACTTGATGGAAAACTATGAAAACGAGATTAAAATGTAGCTATGTAATTAGTAGACTTTTAACAAGAACTAACAAAGGTAGCAAGAAAAAAATCTGTTCAAGTACCTTTCCTCTTGAAGTCATTTGGAAGCAGCCAGAAAAAGCATAAGAATTTAATCCATAAACACACTGAAAAGGAAAAGCCAAAGATAATCTTCAGACCCTCAGGAACTGGAGTCTTGACCACAGCACGCAGTTTGAAACCTATGCCATAGGCCATCCAACAAGAACCTACTAATTATGCCCTCCTCTTAAGAGAGCTGCCAGCACACCTGCAACTACTTGATGGAACAAGCTCTGAGCAGAAAGCAACAGCAGCTGCTTCCTATTATATAGGCTGGAATTAAGTTAAATTTGCCTTGCCCGCTACACAGGAGAGACCAGCTTCACCTCATTAGTTATAGGTCCTACTTACTGGTCTGGAGAAGAAGGCATTCTTCTAAGAAGGCATACGTGGGACCTGAATCTGGGCTTTCCAATTCAATACTTGTTTGCAAAGAAATCAATAGAGCAGAGAAGAATTATCAGATGAAAAGGGAAGCTTTCTTCATTATGCCTGTTATTCCCTTCCCAGTGCAAAATTCACAAATGAACCTGTATAGCTGTCCAGTTCTATGTGCAACGTTTTTTTGATCTCCATTTCAAAGCCAGTAACAGGTAGGAGTTCAGTTCAAAAAAAAGAAAAAAAAAAAGCTACTGAAAAGCAGAATTGATTCCACTGGGCAAGAAACAATGGCTACCTGGCCACAGCAGAGACAATACAAACCTCCTTTGGAAAGGGGAAACATTAATACTTTAGTTACTGTTCTGCTAATTAACCCATGCTACTGACAATGATCAGAGTATGATTATGCTGCAGTATTGCACATATCCATTTCCTACTTTTGTATTCCAACAAAAGACTATCATAGCACCTTGGCGAAACATCCTTCTGTGCTGATGAGTTACTTGTCCTGAGCCCTTGCGCATTTCACATGTGTCTTAACTTAAACAACTGCAATATAGGTGGCCCCAGTTTTCTTTCTTTGCTGAATAAAATTGAAATGACCAAGCACTTGCCCTTTCTTGAGCAGCTACTTCACTCAACACACAAGCAGAAAGGTAACTTAGTTCATAGAGCTTTAATAGAATTGAAATACTAAACAAATTTTCCCTCCAAATATGAGATAGGGAACTCAAATAAAAAGGAATTCACAAGTAATTTGCAAGTACTGTATCGCCCTCTGCAGTCAATGGGCAAGTTCTGCAAAGTGAGCCTGGGCACATTCCTTGCAAAGATCAATTAAAAAGCCTCTACAAGTAGAAACCCAGCAGAACTAACTTTTTTTATCATGTCTTACTGTTGGAATCATAGGAACACAATGCAGACACTTTTTAGTTCTTGATATAAATGCTCCACCCGTTAAGGATGTGGAAAAGTGTGTTCTGCTACTCTTCACAATGGGTCAGATTCCTCAGTGATACTTCTAGCATTTACTTTCTTGGAATGTGACAGAAGTTTGCCATAGCTATTTCTTTTTTTCTTTTTTTTTTTTCTGGTTGCTTGTAATAAATAATATTAGAAATAATATTATTTAAATCCAAAATAAACCAGACTTTTTAAAAGTTACATTAGCTGATCCATCAATGACAGAGAAGTGTATTTTACAGTTCAGGTATTGCACTACTTTATTTGACACAACTTATTCATAGGGCATTCAGCTGAGATTTTTACAGCACTGTATTGGCTTCATCCTGGCTGGATGCCAGGTGCCCCCCAAAGTTGATTTTCTATCACTCCCTCTTTTGAACTGGAGAGGGGAGAATAAACACAACAGGTCAAGATAAGAGCAGGAAGATCATTCACCTATTACTGGAAAAACAGACTTGCCTTGGAGAAACAGACAGTCCTTTGCCAACAAAATCAGAGTAAGATAATGGGAAATAACACCAATTCTTTAAACAATGTTGTATTTGAATACTGTTGCAAATGGAAGTTAACTCACTTTATGGCCACCTGCAGGTTTAATTCTTCATTTTCTTGACCTGTGACAGGACACAAGTAACCTGCATGAAGCTGAGTCAGGGGAGGTTTAGGCTGAAATAAACAATGCCTTTATTAAAAGCGATCAGCTCAAGATTGGGAAGCTCAACAGGTCTGCAGTCTCCATCATCTCTCCCAGGGTGACTCGCAGGAGGAGGATATGCACAGCTTTGTCCACTAGGAGCAGAGCTGGGGGTCCATACCTCGTGGGAGCTTTATGGGTGTGACCCAGATGTTGATATCTGCAGCTTTGCTCTCTCCAGGTCCCGGTCTGAGAGGATTTTCCCGCTCAGGGTGAAGGGTGACAAAGGCCCCCAGCATCTCTGCAGGCCCAGCACTCCGCTCCTCACGTCCAGACATCACTCCAATTTCCCAACTCTATATTGGCTCGTTGTTTTGGGGGTCTTTTCAGTAAGTTTAGAGTAGTAGCTTCTCATGGCATGCTGGTCCTGATGTTATTTTGCATGCCCCCCCTCCCAAGTCTTGTCTTTTCTCCTCACTGTCTGGGGATGTCCCCTCCCTTCACTGTTTCGGGGAAGAGCCATTAACTTGGCCCTAGCCAGGGCCTTTACTGATACAAAAAAGAACCATTAACGACAATGACTTGTAATTATCATAACAAACAGGTAGTGCTTTAGCAGCAACAGGCGTATCCATGTCCTCAGTGGCCAGACCAGGTGCCAATATTCAAATCTGAGCACCTATTGGTTTGACCACAGCATCCCAAAAGACTTAATGTAAATCCCTATGATAATAAGTGTCTCTTAATGCTTTACCATGTACATTTGATAAGGAGGTTAACACAGCCACTCGCTGCAGTATTCTCCAATTCCAAATTAGCAATATAAAAGATAACCCTAAACTTACTCCCACTAATATTAATAAAACTACAATGGGGTGACAAAACTTATTATAGATCCCATTTGCAGTTGGTAACCACGCAAATATTACAACCCCCCAGTAATGATCTGCATTTTGTTTTATTCTTTGCAGAATACTGGTTATTTCTTTTGTATCATGCTGGACAGTAATTAGGGTTTTCTCTCCGCTTTTTTGGATTTTCTTCAAGATCTAGCCTGTGATACATTGTGTAATTGGTTTTAATCAGCTGGTGGGATGTCACTGGGGCCAAATACAAAAAAATCACACCTGACAATCTTAATAAAATTACAAATACAAAAATTAGAATGATTTTTACCAGGCAAAATAACATCGTTGTTATCAATTTTTACAATAGCGCAAGCAGTTCTCAAGCATACACAACCTTTACCAGTATATACGAGCACAGTTTTCTGATAAGTGACTGGATGAATCTCAAAGTGACAAATACTTTGTTCAGTGTCTAGACACACATCTTGAGCATTAATAGTATTGCTTTCACAAATGAATCCTAGTTGTTCCTTAGTAACACACGATTCTAAGATTATGGTTTGCCATGTTTCATTCACCTTTCCTGCCTACACCCTATGTTCTGAGGGGTAAAGCACCATTTTCTCATTATTTAATCCTAGTGCGATGATGGGGTGGATAACAAACAGTGGCATTTCGTATAGTAAGCACAAAGGCCGTGGCTGCATTAGAAGCAGGATCATAGGTGAAATTTACCATAGGCCACCAGGATTGAAACTTTCTTTCAAAATCAGTTGCGTTATCCCAGACAATCTTTCAAATTTCAGCTGGGAAATCACCTTCACCCCCTTCCCGTATGATCCAAGATGCTGTTCCTTTCATCCATAACTGTGCTTGTAGACAACTGAAAGCTAAAGACACATTATCTTGAACCGTATTAGATGCTTTTACTATTAACCTATGGTCTTGGTCCCCAGCCTTTTCCCACTTTGTCAGTACTTTGGAAATGAGCCACTGGCTAGTTCCTAATGCCAATAGAGATGATTGTAAGGGCTGTTTCAATTTTGCTAGACCACCTGCTGCAGTGGCCAGCTTATTCATCAGTATTATTGAATCAATTCCATTTAAAACTCCCAATCCTGTCTCTAATATTCTAATTAGATCCCTTCTTATTCTGCTCCTAAGGTGTACTTGTCTTTGTAAGCACGTTGTCCAGCCCTCAAAGGATGTTGTTAGGAAAGAGGAGCAGGGTGGCTGGATTTCTGAGATGCTAATTTACATTAGCAATTACAGCATCTATTTTTAATTTAAATGAGAGCCCGATAGCATCATGAGCTCAAAGACAAGTCACTTCTACAGGCTGTATTAATTTGAAATTGCACCAACAATCTGATTTATTTGGGCTATTACAACCTCTGGGTGCCTGTATACAGGAGAGGTTGAGACACTTATTTGATTTGGTCTCTCATGAGTGGTCCTGTTGACTACCCAGCATCCTACATGGATTTCTTCTCCTCTTGATAGTGGAGCCCTGGAAAATGTTAAAAATAGTCTTTGAAAATATTGGGCTTTGTGTTTTCTCAGATCACTCCACCTGCGTAAGCAGTATGATAAATGATATAATTGTTAGATGTGGTGATTGTTTAGTAATTAAATATAATTATTATATAACCATAAGAAGAATCGTGAGAAACTATGTTGGAAATTTAAAGGGGGCTATGTTTAGCTGAAATCTGTGTATACAATAGAACAATATAAGTTTAATAATTAACATGAAAGTTATGTAATGATAGAGTATAAAACACGTTCACCTCGAATGTATGGTTGGAATCAGATTTGGGTGGAAACTACCCCGACTCCCAGAGCTCTTAAATAAAAAGCACCGCATATAATCACTTATGTGATCATGTGTTTTTGAACGCTAACACTCTGATCCCCTGAAGTGTCCACAGTTACCGTTCCTGCCATTCCTGCTTCTCCTATACCTGATTACCGTGGATTACTACAGTGGATAGGTTTAAATCTTTTATCTCAGAAAGTTCTCCCATGGATCCAGTATAGTGATTAAAAACCTGGGACCAAGGCCATTCAGCATCGCTTTGGATAGAAGTACTCTCTAATTCCAAGACTCCAGTTATAATTATACACAAAACAATTCTGTAAATGTAATTACAAACTAGCCCCAGCCGCAATATACTCATTTTGTCCGAGTAAGTTTTAGTCTCAGTTCACTGTCTCCTGGTGTCACTCTCCAATGGGCTTCTGGGGCTTTCTTCACTCGAGGGTGGTGGATCCAGGCATTCTGCTCCTTGATCTTGATTGCCGTGAAGGTGGTGAGAAGCACCTGAAATGGTCCTTCCCACTGTGGTTCCAAAGTCTTTTCTGTAAGAGACTTAACATATACATAATCCCCAGGCTGTATGTTATGTACTGGTCCATCTAGCTCCCTGCTCTGAGTTCCAGCCACGTGTTTCTCAATTTCTCTGAGCTGTTTGTTTAAAGTCACCATGTAGGTGGCCAATGCCACCTCTCTGATGTGGGTGGACATTCCCTTTTGAATTCCATATGGTCTTCCATAAAGCATTTCAAAGGGACTCAGTCTTTCTTTAGCTCGAGGTTTAGTTCGAATTCACAACAGTGCCAGTGGAAGAGCTTGGGGCCAGGATAGATTAACTTCCTGCCCCAGTCTTACAATCTGCTGCTTAATCAAATGATTCATTTTCTCCACCTGGCCGCTCAGTTGGGGGAGGTATGGAGTGTGAAGTTCCCAATCTATGCCCAGGTGGCTACTAATCCGTTGCACTATTTTGGAAATGAAATGTGATCCCCTGGCTGAGGATATTGTGGCTGGAACTCGGCAGCGCGGTATTATTTCTTGTAATAATACCCTGGTCACCTCTCGAGCCTTGACAGTTCGGGTGGGGAACACTTCTGGCAACCCTGAAAATGTATCTATCAATACTAATAAATACCGATACCTACCCCCCCCCACCACCCTTTCCGTGGGAATTCTGAAAAGTCAATTTGCATCTGCTGTCTAGGCCCATGGCCCCTCCCAGTCTGACCAAGTTTTGGTTGGGGGATATTTTTCGGGTTAGTCTGGAGGCAATGATCACACAGTCGGGTCACTTGAGGAATAGTGGCATATAAATTCCTGGCAATGATTCTTTCAATCAAATAGGTATTCAGGGCATCTATTCCCCATTGTGTTTTCTGGTGCTCCTCCCTTAGTAGTGACCACAACAAATGGGAAGGGATTACCAGCTTCCCTTCAATGGTGGCCCACCCTTCTTGGTTATATGTCCCTTTTTGATCTTCAATTTGTTTTCTGTCTTTCTTATTATATTCTGGCTTACCTTCAAGGGAAATTTGTCCACCTGGAATTAGAGCTCCTTCAATAGTTACCTCACCTTTTGCTGCTTCCTTTGCCTCTCTATCCACCAGCTCATTTCCTTCTTCCAATTCTGAGCTCACTCTCTGGTGTGCCTTTGTGCCTTAATATGCATAATTGCTGTCTTTTCAGGCAGCTGAACTGCTTCCAGCAGCCGGATTATCTCTTGCACATGTTTGATGTCCTTTCCTTGTGAGGTCAGCAATCCCCTCTCATTCCAGATGTCTCCATGCGCATTCACGACTCTGAATGCATACCTCGAGTCTGTATAGATGTTTATTCTCTTTCGTTTTGCCATTTCCAGGGCACGGGTCAGTGCAATTATCTCAGCCTTCTGCGCAGAGGTGCCTGTTGGTAAGGGTCCGAAGTCTATTATCTCTCTGCAAGTAGTGACTGCATATTTAGCATGTCGCTTTCCACTGGCAGTGTAGCTACTCCCCTCAGTCAACCAGGTCTCTATATCATCCAAAGGAGTGTCATTCAAATCTGGGCAGCTGGAGTGAGTAGCTTCAATGGTCTCCAGGCAATTGTGGTGTACTACTTCTCCTTGGTTTCCACTGAGAAAAGAAGCTGGCTTGACAATATTAGTTACCACTATCTCTACATCATCTTGTTCTACCATGACGGCCTGTGTCATAGTTTGACACTGGCACAATGCCAGTGTCCCCATGAAGATACCCTCTCCCTGGTAGCTGCTGTGAGATGTGACCAGGAATAAGCAAAGCAGGCTCCTACTTAGGAAAGAAAAGAAAACAGAACTTTATTAACTACTCTACAACTACAAATAAAAAGGAACACACACACAGGGAAAATGAAAACCTCACAAATGCATTTCCTCCTCTCCCCACCAAATTTCCAACACAATACATCTATTCCTCAAATCACCAACTCTCGGTCCAGCACCACCCTTCAGACAATCAATCCTCAGTTCATCAAGAGGAGAGGAGTCCTTCTTGTACCATGGGCTTCCCCTGGAAACACAGTCGAAGCCTCGTGTGTTTCTGTGTCACTCGTGGCACCGCCCGGAGTACATCTGCCGTCGTGACCTCTTCCTTTTCATGTCCAGTGCTCTCACCACTGAACATGGACCAGAGCTGCTTCTAGGGTTGTCTTTTTTAAGGATGCTCTGTCCCGATCCAAAAAAAGGCACAGTCTCTCCTTTGGGACACCTGTCCCCCCCATATTTTTTCACCCCCTGGGGCCGAGGGGCACCAACACTGAACCCTCTTGGTTCTGTGGCCATTGCCTCCCCCTAGAATGCAGTCTCTGTGTCACAAGGAACATGGTTCTGTCCATGGCTATACAAAAAGAGTCCAGCAAAAGCCACTCCATCATCTCTTCCCACTAGGATTCTTCTCTACTCTTCTACTATCTCTCGCTCGCCCAGACCTCTCTCACACTTGCACATTTCCTTCCTCATCTTCCACTCTATCTTCCAGGAGAGGTCAATGTTCTGTAAAGTTCTCATTCTCCAAAAAGGGGTTAAAAGCTCCTACAAGCGGCCGGCTGAACCCCCCCCTTCATCTCCTTCTCAGCCGTGCTGCCGGCACAGGCCCATGTTTATCAAGCTTCAAGGTTACAGTCCCAGGCAGCGGCTCTCTTTCTCTCTCTCTCTCTGTCTCTCGGGGGGGGGCTGCCCGATGGCTCCCGGTGTCTCTCTCTCTCTTCCACCCTTCCACCCCCGGGGTCAGGCCTACCTCTCACGGCCACATGGCTTTCCCCTCCCCCTGCCCAGCCAGCAGCTGGGCCGGGGGAGAGACCCGAACTCTTTCCCGCTGGAAACCCAAAAGGACCCTCCCAGGGGAGAGCTCTGCTTTTAACCCTGTGTTCTCAGAGGCGTGTCCATGTCCTAAATGGCCAGGTTAAATGCCAATATTAAAGCCTGAATATCCATTGGCCCAAAACACAGCATCCCAAAAAACACATTTCCTGTCAAACCACCACAGCCTGGTATTTCAGGAATCTCTGTGGTGAAAGCCAGTGGCCGCACTTTACTTCCAGTACTGTAGACACTGTGTGGGACACTAACACAGTTATTTTCTGTCCCAGGGTAAACTTGCGTGCTTCTTGAATATTCAGCACAACTGCTGCTATGGTTCTGAGGCCACCTGGCCATCCTTTGGCTGTTGCATCTAGTTGCTTGGAAAAGTAAGCACCTGCTCTCCAATATGGACCCAAGTCCTGAGATAATATTCTCAGGAAAATTCCCTGTTTTTCATGGGAGAATAGAAAGAACGGTTTATTTACATCTGGAAGTCCCAAAGCTGGAGCTGACATGAAGGCACTCTTTAGCTGGTGAAAGGCCCATGTGACTTCCTTTTTCCACTGGATATCTCTTTTTCCATTGGCAATAGGAGCATAGAGGGGTCTGACAAAGAGTATGTAATGATAAACCCACAGAGGGCACCACCCTGCCATGCCTAAGAAGGTTTGGAGTTCCTTTATTTTCTGGGGTTTCGGGGTTTGGCATATGGTTTCATTGTGAGCCTGCCCTAAAGTCCGTTGCCCAGCACTCACTTTGTACCCCAGGTAGATTACTTTCTGTTTCCCTACCTGTGCCTTTTTCTTTGTTACTCTGTATCCTTGAAGTCCTAGGAAATTCAAAAGGCTTACCCTCCAAGCCACACATGCTTCCCTTGTCTGAGTGGCTACTAGAAGATCATCCATGTATTGCAATAGCCTTCTTCCTTCTTCCTGTGGGGCTTCCCAGGACTCTGGATCTTTTGCAAGTTGTTCCCCAAACAGAGTGGGGGAATTTTGAAGCCTTGAGGCAACACGGCCCATGTGAGCTGTGTTTTGAGCCCACTTTTAGGGCTTTCCCATTTGAATGCAAAAATTTTCTGGCTGGCTTCATGGATAGGGAGGCAAAAGAAGGCATCTTTCAGATCTAAAAGAGTAAACCATGTTACTTCAGGTGTTAAACAAGGTTTTAAAGTATATGGATTTGCTACCACAGGATATAAATCTTCTGTTACCTTATTGACATCCCTCAAATCCTGTACTATCCAATATGACCCATCAGGTTTCCAAATGGGTAACATGGGAGTTTTGAAATCAAACTGGCATTCAGTCAATAACCCTAACTGCAGAAAATTTTCAATTACTCAACTGATTCCTTCCCTGTCTTCTTTTTTCAGGGGGTACTGCTTAATTCTCACTGGTTGTTTCCCTTCCTTAAGCTTAATTACTATGGGGGAGGCATTCTTCACCCTCCCTGGTACGTCAGAGGCCCATACTCCAAGAAATACTTGACTTGATATCTCTTCAATAATTTCCTCCTTAATTTCAATGTCTCTTAATGTTAAACTTAACACCTTTATGTACTTTTGATCATTCACCTCCAGAGTAACCTCCCCATTTTTGAATGTAATGGTTGCTTGTAACTGCTCCAATAAATCTTTCCCTAAAAGTGCCTTTGGCGAATTGAGCATACACCAAAACTTATGAATACCCCCTTGTTTCCCCAATTTATACCTTAGAGGTTTGCAAAGATATTCCTTTTCAGACTGGCCAGTTGCTCCCCACACTACAACATAATCATTCTCCACAGGTACTAAAGCTTTATTTAAAACTGAATATGTGGCCTCTGTATCAACCAAAAATTCCACCCTTTTCCCTTCTTCCCCCAGCCTCATTGTTATAACCTGTGGATCCGCTGGGGTGGAATCCCCCGTTCCTCCTCAGTTGTTTTGCATGTGTGCAACCACTTGTCGTTCACATCGTCTTCGTTCTGAGCATTGGTTTTTTCATTGACCAGTTCTTTTACAGATCGCACACTGGTTCCTGCCCAGCTGGGGTGGACCTTGTCTGGGTGGTCCCTGCTTGTGTTTTCCTTGCCTTTCCTCCTGTACCACTGCCACCAGCTTTTTCATTCATTGTTTATATCCTTCTTCCCAGTTACTAAATACCCTCCATGCCTCCTCTAGCAAGACTTTGAGCTTTCTCCCTTCCGGCCCCCGGATTTTCTGAAGTTTACACCTAACATCTCCATCAGACTGTCCCAAAAATGAATTAACTGGCTGATTCATCCCTATCTCAGACCCCGGATCCAGTGATGTATGGAGACACATAGCATCCCTTAAACACTCTAGAAACTTGGATGGAGTCTCGGAAGGCCCCTGCTTAAGGGAGTATGAAGCAGACCAATTTATGGTCTTTGGAATAGCTCTTTGCACTCCTGTTGCTATCCACTCGATAATCTGGTAATTTCTTTACTTCTGTTGATACATTGGGATCCCATTTTGGGTCTTGGATGGGGAAATATTCTTTTACATCTTTGCATTCTTTTACATCACAAAAGTTGTGGAGTTTGTTTGCTTCTGCAAATAACACTTCTCCGCGGGGTGCTCCCTGACCCCAAAGCCTGCCCCAGCCAGCACCCTGGGCCTCACCCAACCTCTTCAGACACAGGTAGAACTTCCCTCCTGCACATCGTGGGTACACCCACTGCTTTGCTCTCTTTTATACATCATGCATTCAAACAATTACAAACACATGTCCAGACACCAGAAGCACACAAAGTTTGGGTTCACTCAACTGACCCCCAGAGTCGGTAGCAGCCGGTCTATCGAACAATGAACCTGTTCCCAGTAGTGCTATTGACAAGGAGCCTCTGCCGCCGACTGTACTCTTGGTCAATGGCTGCCTGCAAGCACAGGGACAAGGCCGTGCATTCATGTCGGAATTCTGGATATCCCTCTGGCTGTCCTGGATAGCCAGGACCCCTGCCAGGGGGTTCAGAGACCCTGGCACAGAGCCCAAGATGCCTGTGACTTTGATTATGACCCATGGAGCAAGTTACCAACCTTATATGAGGATCTGCAAGCCACAAAAGTATAAGCAGAATAATAATCAGTTTGTCACAGGGTGAAAAATAGATTTTTTTGGGGTATTTAGAATGGGGGTTCAGGTGACAAGATGGAGGAATCTGGGCATGTCCAGTGTCGTGATCGGCGGAGGAATTGCCTCACACAATATGTGTGAACAGCAAATCCCAAAGTTTATTGATAGCTCACACATATTTATATTGGTGTTAATGAAGCTTATACATATTGCAAAAGCTGAGCTCATTATTGGTTAAAGCACACTTAGATCAACCACACCTACTTCTATGCTCTAATGATTATTTTGTTTCTATGTTTACATTCTTATAGCTACTCTACCTAGGCTATCTTCATTTTCTGGCAAGCGATTTTCTCCCCCATCTTCCTGTTTCAGCGAAGGTCACCATGACCTCTGTCAGTGATTGGACACTGGTTACTTAATCCCCAGCTTGTTTCCCCTATCCTTATCCAACGGTATCACATCGAAGTGGCCTTTCTCAGCTAGCCAATTATCCACAAAGCTCTCCACATTTCCCCCGTTTTTCTGTTGAACAAGCATGGTTTGATTAAATGCGATAGATATCATCTTTTGCACCATATTCTGTAAGCATATACAAAAACATGGCAAAATTAATACCAACAACAAAGCTACAATAGCTACTACAATGCTAAGCTTAACAATAGAGCGTAACTATGATCCTAAGCTTAAAGATTTGAGCTATTCTTTGCCCCCTTTTCGATTTGCATAGGTGGAAAAAGAGTATGCACCATAATAGAAATCTCCCCTGTATAGTCAGCGTCTATTATCCCAGATAAAACAAACAATCCCATCATGGTAGCCGAGGAACGACCTAAAAGCAAAGCTCCCATAGGTAATCCATCAATAATGAGTGGTCCCTTTACTCCAGTTGGAACCTTTTCTGGGTGGGTGGTCATCAGGGTTACTGTGGCTGCGGCTGCCAGGTCCAATCTGAGGCTCCCGGCGGTGGCTGGCTGGAGGCAGGTTGAGCTGAAGCGGTGACAGCTGCTACTTGTGTCTGGGCGCGGTGGCTGGTGGGCGCACTGGCTCTGCCGTTTCCCGAGCGGCGTCTGCAGGCTCCGGTGTTGTGGGTTCACTGGTTACTCCAAATTGACTAACCGTGGATCGTAACTGTGATAACAATTTCCAATCCAAAGCAGTTATTGTAGCTTGAAACCCTCCCCCTGCCAGGGGAGAATAAACCACTGGACAGGCAATTTCCATCGCAGCTGATATCGCTTCGTCATCCCCCGTGTCCATGAATTCTTTTGCTACCGCCGCCCATGCCTCCCTTCGCTGCTGTGCAATGGCCCCTGCTAGGTCACTTTCTGACCCAGGGATGGGCGCATTACTAGGCGGAGGAGGTGTAGGGTTTGACACCGGGGCAGGCGGTGCGGACGGCATTGGTGGAGTACGCGCGGGGGGGAATTTGCTGCCTGAAGCGGGAGCTGATACCGGCGGGGAGCCGCTGTTTAGAGCAGGACCTAATGTCGGCGGGGAGCCGCCGCTTAAAGTAGGTGCCGGTGCCAGCAGGGGACTGCTGTGTAAAGCAGGAAACGAAGTTGGCGGGGAAGTACTACTTAAAGCAGGCGCCGATGACGGCGGGGCAGCGTTGCTTAAAGCAGGCGCTGATGTCGGTGGGGAACTGCCGTTTAGAGCAGAAGGCGATGCCGGCGGCAGATTGACTGTGGACGTAACAGGGGGTAACGGGGAACCAAACCAGTCCCCGTAATTCCTGTTTTTTTCATGGGCTGCACTAGCCTGCTGAGCAGCTCTTTCCTCTGCCTGATATTTCAACAATTCATCATGCACGACTCGCCACAACTTTCCCAACTTTCTTGCAGTTTTATCATCATCTATGACTGCCTGCCACAACTTATCCCCAAATTTACGCCACTCTGATAACTCATGCACTGTGTGAGGATTTTGAAACAGTCACTGTGCATACCCATAAGCTAACAACCCATGAAGCTCTTTCTGCAAATCTACACCCTTAACCTGACACTTTTGTAAAAAGCTAGTAAATAAATCATATGCTGCTTGCCTTTCCTTACCCATGTTAAAGATAACAGCGCGCTTCTTGCAGCCCTTCAAGGCGTCGGCAGCACGTATCGGCCAGGGTCTCCAATGAGTTCACCCGGGGCACGGCACTTTCCCTTTTTCAGTGGTGCTTTTGCCGTCCTCGGCTGTGGTAGGACCCGAACTCCTTACACCGATCGACCGTGGCTACCGGCGAATCACGTCTCGGGGTCACCATTTGTCGTGATCGGCGGAGGAATTGCCTCACACAATATGCGTGAACAGCAAATCCCAAAGTTTATTGAAAGCTCACACATATTTATATTGGTGTTAATGAAGCTTATACATATTGCAAAAGCTGAGCTCATTATTGGTTAAAGCACACTTAGATCAACCACACCTACTTCTATGCTCTAATGATTATTTTGTTTCTATGTTTACATTCTTCTAGCTTCTCTACCTAGGGTATCTTCATTTTCTGGCAAGCGATTTTCTCCCCCATCTTCCTGTTTCAGCGAAGGTCACCATGACCTCTGTCAGTGATTGGACACTTATTACTTAATCCCCAGCTTGTTTCCCCTATCCTTATCCATCGGTATCACATCGAAGTGGCCTTTCTCAGCTAGCCAATTATCCACAAAGCTCTCCACAGTCCAGCCTTTCTCCTTCTTCTTCTTGGCCTCCATCTTCTGCTGTGATGTTGGCACTTACAGATTGGTTTAGAGTAGAAGCTCACTGTCTAACATAGGTGATAGGTATTGGAAAGTAATTGTAAATATTGTACACATAGTTTTTAGTATAAAAAGATAACACCGCCCCAGGCGCGGCCAGAGTGCATCTGTGTGTCCTGCTGAGAGGACCTTGGCAGGCCAGGAGAAAGAATTTTATAGATAAGAAACAATAAACAACCTTGAGACCAAGAACTGAAGAGTTCTGACTCCTTCTTTGACTTCTGGCCTGGGAAAAGAGACTTTCTAACGTATCTCGGGGTCACTATGACCAGCTAAAGCCCCGAGACATTCAGATGTCCCTGAGTGACTTATCAGCCCTATCTCTCTCTCCCCTGGGGCCCTCCTTTGATATACATACTGTTTATCCACACACCAGCAGGTCGTTGTCTGTCTCCGCAGGAGGCAAGCTGAGATGGAGTTGAGCTCCTCCAGGGAAAATCCCGGGGTGCTCCTTATGAGGTCCCTCCCCCGCTCTGACCCTGCAAGGACAGAGATGGTGTCCTGGCTGGCTCGCCAAAATGATTTGGGGAAAGAAAAAAACTCCACAACTTTGTAAAAGTTGTAAAGCTGGTATGTTTATTACAGCAATGGACGAATGTGGGGATTGTTGTCCCCATAAAGGACATGTGCCCCCTGAGAACTCCCAATCCTTTTTTTATCTCCCTTACTAATTCATACGCATAGAATTTCACAATAGGTTCATACATATTCATTTTACTTTCACATTACACTTGCAACTAGTTACACTTGCAGATAGTTTTTTTATCAGAAAGTACAGAAAGAACTCCTGGGTCATCCTGCCCTGTCTCCTGCAGCCTCTCAGCCCTAGTCTCTGTCTGTTTCAAAGTTCAAGGGGCCCCTCTTATCTCTGTCCTTTGGCTGAAGCAGTTTTTTGAACACAGTTTTGTTTTTTTTTTTTGCGAGAACAGGCAGTCTTGAATGCAGACCAAAAAGTTATGCTTGCAAGCTACAGACTTAATAATTCAAAGTGGCACATTTCACCTAAATCCAAAATGGATTTCTACTCTGGAAAATTTCCACTCTGTTTCAACAAATATACAATATGGTGTTGTAGGAAAGACATTTTTGTGCTGTTCTTGTGAGCCAGCGAAGGCTTCCTGAAGAGAAGGAAAGCCTCGTATCTCTTTCAAGGAAGGTACCAAGGCTATCACCATGACAACGTGCAGAAAGAAAGTCAAAAGATATGGACTTTGGTTCGCTCACAGAGTGATGTGGCTCCTTTTCATCTATTGAGAGTTTTGTTTCTGTTTCATGACCAATGGGCAGTGTATGTGTTTGTTAAGCAAATGTAAATATCCTGTAAAGCTATAAAGGCAACATATTGCTTTAATAACTAGATCTATACAGCCTTCTGATGGAGTCTTGGTGCTTGCACCATGTTGCACTCTATAGCAACATGGTGTTTGCTTGTGAATAGTTGCCTTTGACATTTTCAAAAGCTTAGCTTGATTTTGAAGTAGTAAAATGCCCAGGTGAATGGAGTCCTCTGAAAGCACATCTTCACTTTCTAAAACGGTGTTCACCATGTTTTTTTGAACTGCCCTCTGGGTGCTATTGGAGCTGGCTTGTAATGATCATGTTGCTAAATTCAGAGAGTAGGTTTCTATTTATCAGAAAAGAATAATCTGTCTTAAAAAGATGACCTTTTCTCACAGGGTCTTATTCTGCCAGTTCCTGGGTTGCAGCAGAATAGATTGCAAGAAAAGAATCTTGAAAGGGTTGCTTTGATTAATATTGCAGTGAAAAGAAAGTGTTTTAGGAAGTCTGTATGATGCTCAAAACTAGGCAAGAAAATGAAACTCTATAATCAGACAGCTACAGAGTAGGTATTTGTTTATTCAGTGCTGTGAGTGAGGGGGATCTCTCTGCCAAAAACTCATTCAATCTTCTTTAGCCTTCAGTTACATTTAAAAAGTCCTTCCACTCAATGTCACAATTACAACATATCGTTAGCATACTCATATTTGCATAAAGCTGTCACAGTTTTATAATGGTTGCTTTCACACATGCCTCAGTTCCTTCTGTGGTGGTTGTCAGTCTTCTGATGGGCTTCTGATGAAGACTTCTGCAGTCTTCCTCACATTTGAACTTTTTACCTCTATCTTCAGCACATGCCTGGTGCTTCTTGTTTTTCAGTCTAACTTGTTTTTAGCTATTTTTGTAGTTTGCAAGTTCCATAAAAACTTGCTATCTTGCTTTTTATGGCACATGTTACCTCTCTTGCTCTGCTATCTTGCTTGCTTTACCTGCACATCTTGTTACAATATTACTTGTGGTTAACCTTTTGTTACATACCACTTAGGTTTCAAATCCCCCCTTTCTTTTTACTTCTGTGAATTCTTTCACAAATTATAGCGTGTTTATTCTCTTTCTACTCTGTGTCTCAATTTATACCTCTTCCAATCATCATAAGACATTGTGGTTCGCTGGCAGCACCACAAAAAGCACTGGCTAAATGTGCATGTATACAGAAGGATTATTCCTAACAAGAGGATTCCCATGAATAATTGTTTCAAACAATTTATATTAGGGACCCAAGACGTGTCTCCCATAAGTGAGTTGACCAAGATGTATCATCATTTGTTACTTCATGGAGTATCTTCACATGTTGCCAGGTTGTATGTATATCTGTTGTTATTTGCCCTGATTGATCTATGTAAGTATAACAAATGGTATTTATCAATGTACAGATTCCTCCCATTTGTGCTGTGATCATATTTAATACCATACGGTTTTGAAATACTACGTCTTTTAAAGAATTAATTTCTGTTTGCAACTGTCCAATGGCATCTGCTTTGAGTTTGCAATTATTTCTATCTCTACTGAGATGTTCACAACTGCTCTTTTTAAGTGTACAACTCCTAAAGTTGGGAATAAAGCTCTGACAAAGCTGTGAATGCCTCTATTATATCTAGTCAGAGGATTAGAAGGTATACTTGGACTAAATTGGTTTCTCCAAATTCCTCTAATGATTCCTGTAATTAAACTAGCATGATTTATGACTTGTATAGTTGGGACAAGATGCCCCATAGTACACTGGCCTGTCCAATTTCCAGGTAGTTGCTTAAGGGCTATTCCGTTTCCACACAGCCACAAAAAGCCATCTGGCAGATCACAGCTAGTTGTAATGCTCATGTTAGAATTGTTAGTATGCCTAGCAAACAGTCATGACAATGAGCAAATTGAAATTCAAAATCTGGTGAGGTAGGTGATCAATTTACCTGACCTGTTTCGTAGAATGGCAGTAATTCTGGTCCAATTGGTAGTATTAATAAACTGGCCAAAGTTTGGTCATGTAAAGTTTGACTCCACATAAACAACAGATTGATTGACGAGTGATAACTGCAAAAGGGGTTTACCTGAAGGTGAACTTATTTGTTTGCATTGTGTACTATCATTATACAAGGCATACAGGCTTAATTCAGTCCAAATACTAGAGGGTACCCCTAACAATGGAGTTCCTGTCTCTCTCTGTAACCCCATAGGCCACTATACCTAAACCCTTACTATTGGTCAAATCTGGATCCCCCCAAACCCTATAAAAGAGGCATACTTTAGCCCATTCGACAGAAGAAGAGCTGTCGCTGGGACCCTTCACAGACTTCCCCAATAAAGCCGTCTCTGTGGAACCGCCAGCACCTCTCCTTCTCCTCTCTCTCCGTCTGCTGCAGCCTCAGCTAAGGGCAACCTACCTAGCAAGCAAGAGCTGAAATCCTAAGAGAGCTTGCAGTCCCTATAGAGCTGTTAATCACCAAGCTTGCTATGGGGGTTGGCCCGCGGCCTTTGGCCTTGAGCTAGCTTGGTTCCGGGCACCCTGTCCCCCTGAGGACTGGGCTCCTTGAGCTATCTTGCACTGCTTGAGAATAAGGCCAGATAAGAGGCTTTATTATAGCGGCGCCCCCGACTCAACAACGCGAACCCCCCCCATTGGAGGCGAAATTCGTCGACCGAGCAGCGAAGCCCCCTTGGGTGACTGACCCCCCCAGGGCATTTTGTATTGCTGTTCCGGACGCCGCTCCTCCTGCGAAGAGGCTTCTCCGTTTTAGAAGAATCCTCTCCCCGGGAGATGTCAGTTTGACCCACAAAATTTACATCTGAAGGACAAAAAAGTTCCGAGGAGATCTGACGTCAGCAGACACCTTCCAGCAGACCCTGGACCCCAAGAAGTGTAAGTATAAATTAGCTACTATTGCGCGCATAAGTTCTGGGTCCTAAACCTTTTTTTTCTTTTTTTTTTCTTTTTTTTTCTCGTTTTTTTCTGCTGGAAGCACTAAATTAACATGGGCTCAATTTTGAGCACCTTAAACCTAACTAAAATCAAGAGAGAAATATACTTAATTATTATAGAAATCTTATCTGCTAACAACTCTTCTTTTTCCACTGGCAAGCTCTCTAAAAATAACCTTAAAAAATTTGTAAGATGGATACTATCACAATTCCCTGAATCTGATAAGGAAACTGTCACTGAAAATTCGTTTTGGGATAAAATTGGCAACACAGTATATATCTCACAAAGAAATCAGGATTTTTCTACAACTATTTGCCTTTATTCCATATAATAACTAAAACCATTGAAAAATGTAACAGAGAAAAAAATCTTGAAGTCAGTAACAGACATTTCCTTTTCAAATGCTAATGACACTGATAAAGACCCGCAGGAATGTCGCTCGCATCCCTCACATCTGCTGGGTCCTAAAGCTCTCCCTGCCTCTGCCCCCCTCAAGGCAGAAGCGATGCCTTCCACCCCAGCCCCCGCCCCCACCTCCCCCACGGCTGCGAGACCTGAGCTGCCCGACCCCCAACAAAATCCCTTATCTACAACTGCACCCATCCTCTCTACCTCCGGCTCGGCTCCCCCCCCCGCCTCCGGTCCTGAGACCCCCTCTTCCTGCCTCTGCCGCCCTCCCCACCCCCGCACCGCCCCCCCCCCCCCCGCGGACCCTGCCACTCCCCCTCCCGCACCCCCACCCCCGCGGTGACTTTGACTCCTCCCGTCGCAATGCCCCCCGCCCACGCTCCCGCCATCCCCGCTCCCCCCAGCTCTGGCTCTGAGTGGTCAGGCCCCTCCCCACGGCTTCCTGACCCCTGCTACCACCGCTGCCGTGCCCGCATGTATCCCCTCTCCCCCCCCGCACTGTGCCTGCTACAGCAGGGGAAACTCACACATCCGCAATGCCAGCACACCACCCCGTAACTGCGGTACCCCAGACCGGTCCCACTGCCTCCTCATCCCCACTCCCCCCATGCCCACACCCCCAGCCCGCCCAGCCCCCCTGCCCCCACCACCTGTCCCCCCAACCCCCCACCCACCCTCAATGCCACCCAAACGGAATCCCAGAGACCCCCCACGGTGCTACCCCCCCCCACCCGCTCCTGTGCATGCTGTGCTGCCATCCCAGCTCCAATGGCACCTCCCCCATGCCAGGTTATGCCATGTGTTCCCCCTCAGCCACCGAAAATATTGAAAAATGCCGCTTCTAAACGCCGTAAAAAGCATAGGTCACGAATTGCAACCCCCCCTCAATCCTCCTCAGAGGAACAGAGCACTTCCAGTGACTCTGATTCTGATACGATGGATGTCAATCCATGGGCTCTTATTAAGATAGAAGCGACCAAGGCTGGTGATTGGGAGCTGGCACAGAAAATTAATGCTTTCCCGGTAGAGTACAAACAGGGACGAAATGGTGGAGAATCTGCTATAAAGACATGGAAGGCAAACTCAAATAAGGAGCTCGTGCAACTAAAAAATATAGCCAAAGAACATGGGTGAAGCTCACATATTTTTAGAAATTTCTTAGAAGCCATGTTCTCAGCACGTCTTACTTCCTCACGATATAAAAAATATTTCACACTGCCTCCTGTCCCCAGCAGAATATATGTTATGGGACAGGCATTGGAAAAAACAATTAAAAACATTATCAGACTCATATTCTGCAGATGCTAATAAGACAAACTTTACAGTGGAACAGCTGGCAGGGGAAGGTGATTTACAGAAACCAGCAGACCAATTGGAAACTTTGAAAAAAGAGGCACTGATAGACACTGCACTTGCAGCAAAAACCTCTCTACTTCTCATGCATGATGAGTCAATGCCAACAATGCATTTTTCTACTATTAAACAAGGGACAGATCAAAGTTTTATCAAATTTGTGGACAGACTTAGAGATGCTTTGGAGAAACAGATAGAGAGCACAGAGGCAAGGAAGGAACTCTTATGTAAGCTTGCCTTGAGTAACTCAAATGAACAATGCAAAGCCATTTTGAGGTCTCTACCCATGAATACAAACCCTACCATAGAGCAAATGCTGGAATGCTGTACATGTCACATGTCCACCAAAAATACAGTGGCTCTAGCAGTTGCTAAGGGTATTGCTGAAGGAGTTTCTGGTGCATATGCAGTCATAGCTTCTAAAGACCAAGCTAAATGCTATCACTGTGGGGATCTTGGACATTACATAAAGGACTGCCCGGAAAGGTCACCTCCCCGATACCACCGTAACAATTACCAAAGACCCCAGAATCAGCAGCGTTACCAGCAGCGTCCGGGAAACGCCTTGCGCAGCCAGGTGGAGCCCCGGGCTATGACAACAAATCAAAGGCCACCCAGACCCAACCACGCACCAACCCAAGAGGTTCCGGACCACAAGAAGAGGATCCTACACACGGGGCGACCCAGAAGGGAACCCGCCGCCAATTGGGAACTGCTTTGTCCATTGACTTTAATAATGAGAATGTTCACCGTGTTCCCACAGGCAAATATGGGCCAAAAGGTGGTCCTTCGCACATTTTAATTATAGGTGACTCTCTTAATAGCCCAAAGGAGATCTTCGTTGTTCCAAAGTGCTGACAGTGCAGCCGGGACAAGAGATTCTTATCCAGGTATACTGCATAGACTCACCATTTTTTCTTTCAAAGGGAACTCCAATAGCACAGGCCTTTCTACTCCCAAAGGATCACAGGGAACAGATTCCTCTCAACCCTACAGCAATGTGGGCACAAGTTGTGGGACCAAGCAAGCCTACCATCGAGTGCGGCCTTACCTACAAAGGAGAGAAGACCCACCTACCAGGGATGCTGGACACCGGTGCTGACGTGACCATCATCGCCTGCTCAGAATGGCCAGCACACTGGGATCTACAACCTGTTGCAAGCATGATTTCAGGGATTGGTGGAGCTACAGTATCCATGAGAAGCAAGAACAACATCCTCGTCGAAGGGCCTGAACGCAAGCTGGCAACCATCCACCCATTTGTGGTAAGGGCCCCCATCACCCTTTGGGGCAGAGACGTTCTGTCCCAGTGGGGAGCTTCCCTACTTATTCCCACTCAGGATTTCTAATTGGGGCCACTGAGCAACGCACGCTGCCAGACACACCTCGTCTCACCTGGAAACGTCACAAGCTAAACTGGATCAAACAGTGGCCCCTCTCTAAAGCCAAGCTGCAAGCCCTAAACATCCTCGTTGAAGAACAGCTCGCAAAAGGCCACATAGTGGAGTCCAACAGCCCTTGGAACTCTCCAGTTTTCATTCTACCAAAGGCTGGGACAAACAGGTGAAAGCTCTTCCACATCCTTCGCAGAATCAATGAGTCCATCGAGGACATGGGCCCCCTCCAGCCTGGCCTGCCCTCCCCATCAATGCTGCCTAGAGACTGGACACTTGCTATCACAGATATTAAGGACTGTTTCTTCAGCATTCCTCTGCACCCTGAGGATGCTCCTCGGTTTGCTTTCTCCATTCCCTCTCTTAACAAGGAGGCCCCGCTCAAAAGATATCATTGGCATTATCTTCCTCGAGGCCTGAAAAACAGCCCGACTATCTGCCAGTGGTACGTGGCTCACATCCTGTGTCCTGTTTGGAAATCATTTCCAGACGCTATCATCCACCACTATATGGATGATGTCCTGGTGTGTGCTTCGGACAAAGCTTACTTGGACAAAACAGTTAAAAAGACTATTGAAACCATAGAAAAGGCAGGATTTGAGATTCATGAGGATAAAATCCAGTACACCAACCCATGGACTTACCTCGGAGTCCAGATCCGGGAAAGGACCATAGTACCTCAGCAGCTAACCATAAACAACGACCCAAAAACCCTGAGGGACTTACACAGCCTTTGCGGATCCATCAACTGGGTACGTCCACTGCTAGGAATTACAACAGAGGACCTTGCTCCCCTGTTCAATCTTCTTCGTGGGCCTAAGGACCTGGACTCTCCCTGCACTCTCACAGAAGAAGCCAGAGGTGCCATCACCAAAGTCCAGGAAGCCCTGTCTTCACGCAAAGCCCATGGCTTCGAGCCCAGCCTGCCTTTCCAGTTCATCAACCTGGGAATAGCACCTCGATTCCATGGACTGATTTTCCAATGGGACTCCCAACTCTGAGACCCTTTGTTGGTACGGGAATGGATTTTTACAAATAGCCAGCCTACAAAGACACTTGCCACCTACCAGGAGGTCATAGCACATTTAATAAAAAAGGCTAGGACTCACCTGTGCTCTCTTTCAGGATGTGAGTTTGCATGCATATACTTGCCAATAACCCTCACAGACTTTGAGGATTTGCTCCAGACCAATGAGACCCTCCAGTTTGCCCTAGATAGCTATATGGGCCGAACTTCAGTTAAGATCCCACAACACAAACTTTTTAACCCTGATGTAACCTTCCATTTGATTCCAAAACGAATCCAAAGTAGAAAACCTCTCAAAGCTCTAACCCTCTTTAACAGATGACTCAGGGTCTTCCCACAAGTCAGTGATTACATGGAAAGACCCCCAACACAAAATTGGAAACCTGAAATACAAATAGTGGAGGAATCTCCACAGAACGCAGAATTAGCAACTGTTGTCAGAGCCTTTGAAAAGTTTAAAAATGAACCTTTCAATCTGGTCACAGATTCAGCTTATGTAGCTCGTATAGCTATGAGAGCAGAACATGCTCTTCTCAAAGAGGTTTCTAATCCAAAGTTGTACCAACTGCTCTCTAAATTAATACACCTAATCTCCCACAGAAAGCAACCTTACCACATAATGCATGTGAGGTCACACACGGACCTCCCAGGTTTTGTTGCAGAAGGCAACAGGAAAGTGGATGTATTAGCAATGGCAGCAGAAACTGCTAATGTTCCTAACATCTTTGCCCAGGCAAAGTTGTCACACGCGTTTTTTCATCAAAATGTGCCTGCCCTTATGAGAATGTTTAAGCTCTCAAAGGATCAGGCAAAGGCTATTGTTGCTACATGTCCGAACTGTCAAAACTATCAGATACCATCTATGGGGACGGGAGTCAATCCCCGAGGTCTGAATAGCTGCCAGCTGTGGCAGACAGATGTGACTCACTTCATGCCTTTGGGAATGTCAAAATACGTACATGTATTGGTCGACACGTTTTTGGGAGCAGTATTTCCATCATCACATGCAGGAGAAAATATCCTGCACACAATAAAACACTTTCTCCTCGCCTTTGCCGCCCTGGGAGTGCCAAAGGAGATTAAAACAGATAATGGACCTGCCTATACCTCCCGCAAGTTAAAGGAGTTCTTCAATGAATGAGGAATAGCACACAAGAGAGGCATACCTGTAAACCCCACAGGACAATCCATCATGGAAAGGACACATCAAACCCTCAAAAGAGTCCTCAATCTACAGAACAGAGACATGAGAATCATATCTCCAGTGGAAAGACTTTGCAAGGCTCTCTATGTCATCAACTTCCTGAACTGTACTGCATCAGAGCCTGACCCCCAAATACATCGCCACTTTGCAAATGTCACCCAAGAAAAGCTCACTGAGAAACCACCGGTGCTCGTGAAGGACCCTGAAACACACCAAATTTCTGGGCCTTTCCAGTTGATCACCGGGGGTAAAGGATATGCGTGCGTGCTACTACCATCTGGTCCAAGGTGGTACCCAGGGAAAAACATAAAACCATACCTAGGCACTGCGAACACTACTCCTGCAAACGGGGACAAGAACTCTCCTGAGTCAAACACAAGACCTCCTCAACACCAAACTAGCTCTGCCTGGAGACGAAGACATTGCCGAATACCCACAAACACAAGAACAGACCGCCCCATCACAAGACAGCAGACAAAATTGAAAGCTAAACAACATTCTCCTGCATCAAGCCATAGATAACCTTAACACAAAAGTGTTCTCTGAATTATGTGTTGTTATTTCTTTTGCATCTTAAAAAACCCTATTATTCCCTCTTTCTCACCTTTTAAAACCCCTTAATCTTCTACCCACTCCTCCTCCCTTAGTGTAGTTTAAAAATTAAAAGAAAAAGGGGGGAGGAGGGGAACAGAGAAAGAAACACGGGAGAAAACCCTCCCATCATAAAGATAACAAATTCTGCTTATATTCCCTATCAGAAGCCCTATTCCTGCCCAAAGATGAAAAATATCTCCATTGGTGCTGTCCTCACTGCTGCCTGGATGTTCTTCACCGTACCGTGTGCCTTCGGCTGGATTAGCCCACAGCCTAGCCATAATGTTTGGGTAACCTTAGCAAAAACATTAAAACAGGACAACATGTGCTTGTCCATGGGAAGCATTGATAACCCACTTTCCACATGTCTAGTAGGAATTCTCTTTGTAGCAGATGACTGGCCTGTCTATAACTCAGAGATCCTCTGCACCACAGGTAAGAGACCCAATGTGGCTGATACTTGGGACGAGTGGACAAAAATTCTGCCCAATGCTCTAGAGGAACCCCAAGAATTGGATCTGTTGGGGTCCTCCAAGGCCACATATTGAGTCAAATTTTATTTTAGACATCCAAAAAACAATTGGCCAGAAATTGACCAGAACAAAAACACATGTCGAAAAGAGATATCACCAATTAACAAAGCCTATAACTCTCATGACTGGTGCAATTACATGGCTCATGTAATTTCTGTGTCCTCTCTCCATCCCAAAGTATTACCCAAGGGAATGTTTCTCATCTGTGGTGCCAGAGTATGGGCTGGGATCCCCTCCCGACTCCAGGGAGGTCCCTGTACCCTTGGAAAACTTTCTACCCTTACTCCAAACATCACCCTGTTACATAATTAGAAAAAAGAGAGTCAATCAAAATGCCAAAAAAGGTCCTACACTGAATTTGATGAAAATTGTGATCCCAAATTATACGATTGGAACAAACCAAAAAAGATTGCTGTCTCCCTATTCTTACCATGGGTAGCTGCAGCTAAAGCCCTCGGTGAAATCAATCACCTTGGGTGCTGGCTCAGTAAACAAGCTAACGCTACATCTGCAGCCCTGAGCGATCTTTTAAAGGAAGAAGAAACCACAAGACAGGCTTCTCTCCAAAATCGAGCAGCAATCGACTTCCTGCTGCTTGCCCATGGACACGGCTGTGAAGACTTCGAAGGGATGTGCTGCTTCAACCTCTCTTCACATTCGGAATCCATCCATGCGAACATCCAGAAACTGAAAGATCTCATGAAGGACTTGAAAGTAGAGAGAATCCCAGACTGGGTCAATGAACTTTTCAGGCAATGGGGATTAACAGGATGGGTTGCATCTTTGGTTAAGGGAATGTTGTTGATTCTCCTTGTAGTTGTTATTGTATTAGCTATGTTCTCGTGCCTTGTTCACTGTTTCAAAAGAACTATAGCGAACGCCTTTTTTGTAAAAACAGAAAGCAGAGTTGTAGTAAACCCCATGGACTTAGGTAAAGCTCCATGGAGAATTGAACAATAGGAATGCTGAGACAGCAACAGGAGTTCCTGTCTCTCTCTGTAACCCCATAGGCCACTATACCTAAACCCTTACTATTGGTCAAATCTGGATCCCCCCAAACCCTATAAAAGAGGCATACTTTAGCCCATTCGACAGAAGAAGAGCTGTCGCTGGGACCCTTCACAGACTTCCCCAATAAAGCCGTCTCTGTGGAACCGCCAGCACCTCTCCTTCTCTCTCTCCGTCTGCTGCAGCCTCAGCTAAGGGCAACCTACCTAGCAAGCAAGAGCTGAAATCCTAAGAAAGCTTGCAGTCCCCATAGAGCTGTTAATCACCAAGCTTGCTATGGGGGTTGGCCCGTCGCAATTGGCCTCGAGCTAGCTTGGTTCTGGGCACCCTGTCCCCCTGAGGACTGGGCTCCTTGAGCTATCTTGCACTGCTTGAGAATAAGGCCAGATAAGAGGCTTTATTAATCAATGGTTGTTATTGTCCAAGATGCAACAGGAGATTTCTTCACTCGGGTATAGTGAATCCAGGTAGGTTTTTCTCTCACATGAATTGCAGTGAAGGTTGTCAGGAGGACTTGGAATGGTCCATCACACTTCTCCTGTAGAGGATCACCTGAAAAATTCTTAACATACACCCAGCCACTAGGATTAATTATGTGCAATTTATGATCTGGTTGTTTAGGTTGCTTTTCAAATAAAGTGTTATATTTCTGGTGCAACTGAGTGTTAATGGTTTTTAAGTATTCATAAATATATTGATTACCAACATGGATCAGGTTTTCATCATGAATGGCATTTAATCCATAACGTCGACCCTACAAAATTTCAAATGGTCTGATCTTTTCTTTTGACCTTGGCTTTACCTTGATTCTGATGAGGGCAATGGGTAATGCCTGGTGCCAGTACAAATTTGTCTCCTGACAGATCTTAGCTATTTGTCAAGTATGTGGTTCATTTTGTCTACTTGACCACTAGCTTGGATCCTGTAAGGAGTATAGAGTTGCCACTCAATTCCCAAGGCCTTGCTGACAGCTTGCACAATTTGTGCACAAAAATGTGATCCTCTATCAGAGGATATTTCCCTAGGTACACCAAATCTAGGTATGTTCTCATTCAACGGTACTTTTATTATTTCTCCAGCTTTATTTGTCCTACAAGGGAATGCTTCTGGCCACCCAGAGAAAGTATCAATAAGTACCAGCAAATATTGAAAACCCCCCTTTCTTGAGAGTTCAAAAAAGTCTGTTTGCCATGAGTCTCCAGGAAAAGCTCCTTTGCTAATAACCCTTTACTCTAGCCTAACTGTTGTATTTGGATTATTCTTCAAACAAGTCACAAATTATGATGTTACTTCTTTAAGAATGTCTTGTAAGCCTGGGCCTACTATTCCTTCCTTTCGGTATTGGTGTAAGGGTTCTGCTCCCCAGTGGGTCTTATGTTCCAACTTTATATAATGTCTCTTTAACTTTTCTGGTATTATTAGTTGACCTGTTTCTAATTGTCCTCAACCATTCTCTAAAAGTTTTCCTTTATTTTCATTAATCCATTTATAATCAGAACGCTGGTACTTTACAGGCTGCTTAGTTGATACTACAGTAGGTATTAAAGCTGTCACAATTGCTTCATTTCTTTCAGCAACGATTTTAGCTTCATAATCTGCAAATTTGTTACCTGCTTCTGGGAGGGTGTTACCTTTAGAGTGCCCTCAGCAATGTATAATTGCCACTTGCAATGGGAGTTTCAGCAAGGAGCCTAAGGATTTCAGTTGCATATTTGACTATCTTCTTTTGTGCAGTCAGGAGTCCTCTTTCTCTCCATAGGGCTTTGTGGACATGAATAATTCCATAAGCATATTTGGAATCATTCCAAACATTAACTTTCTTTCCTTTTGCCAGTTCTAATGTTCAAGTGAGGGCTATCAGCTCAGCCTTTTGTGCTGAGATTCCTGCTGGTAATGTGTTTGACTTGATTACCTTTGAGACTGTAGTCACAGCATACCCCGTCCTTTGTACTCCGTCTCACAAAACTGCTGCCATCAATGAACCAGTTCATGGCCTCCAGGAGTGGCTCCTCTTTTAGATCTGGGCAGCTGGAGTACACAGCTTCAATGGTCTTTAGGTAGTCGTGAACTACAGGTTCAGCTTCGGACTTTCTTTGCAGAAAAGAGGCAGAGTTAACAATACTGGTCATTTGAATTTCAATATCATCAGATTCGGCCAGGACTGCATGGTATTTTAGGAACCTTTAAGGAGACAGCCAATGGTTCCCTTTCTAATCTAAAACAGCTGACACTGCGTGTGACACTAAGATAATCATCTTTTGTCCTAGTGTAAACTTTCGTGCCTCTTCAATGTTCATGATAACTGCTGCTACTGCCCTAAGGCAGATGGGCCAGCCCTTGCTGACAGTGTCGAGTTGTTTAGAAAAATGGGCTACTGCCCTTTTGTAAGGACCCAGGTGTTGTGCCAGAAACCCTAAAGCTATTCCTTGTCTCTCATGTGAGAATAACCAGAACAGTTTACTGAGGTCAGCAAGTCCCCAGGCCAGGGCCTTCATGAGCTCACACTTTAACTCTTCAAAAGGCATGATTTTTTTCAAGGGTCCACGCCACAATACTTTTAGAAACTTTCACTCACTTGTATAAAGGTTTCACAATCAGTCCGTAGTTGTATATCCACAACCGGCACCAACCTGTTATTCCAAGAAAAGCATGGAGCTCTCTTACAGTTTGTGGCTTAGGTGTATGGCAGATTACTTCCATCCGTGTGGTTCCCAGGGATCATTGTCTGTCCTCCAGAGACTTCATATCCAAGATAGGTCACCCGTTGTTGCACCAGCTGAGCTTTCTGTTGAGACACTCCATAACCATTTAGTCCAAGAAAATTCAACAGACTTATTGTCCATACAAGGCACTCTTGGATAGTTTTTGAAGCAATTATTAGATCATCTACATACTGTAGGAGTCTTGCCTCCTCAGGTGGAGACTGACATTGTTCCAATTCTTTGGTGTTGGAATGCAGGAAATAGAAGCTTCTCTGAGTACGTTGGAGAGAGAAAGGAATGCAGGGATTGAATTGGAACCTTTAGAGAAACTGAAATATATTAAGCCACACAGACATGAAGTAGGAGTGTAAGTTTTAGTTTTCAGCAAGTAGAAATATATCTTAAATGCCTTAAGAGACTGTTAGCTAGTAAAAAGCTCTAAAGCCTAGTGTAAAGTTCAGTAATGTTACCTTTCACAAAATTAACTTAGCTCCAGACATAACCAAAACATAGCAGAACATTGTTTGCATTTCTAGCTAGAACAGATTGAGCTATTTGCGTGAACAGATAGAACTATATGCGTAACTTTTGTGTAAGAGCTGACACTACTTTCGCACATTAGAATAAGCTTGGATAGCTGTGAGAAGAATGGTTTAGAAACGTGTTTTTAGCTGATTGGATGATTTATTAATAAAATCCCCCTGTATTGGGGTGCAAAATAAAGAAGAAGGAAAAAAGAGAATAAAGAGTGGTAGTAGCTTCTGCTAGCTGCTACTGCTTCTGCTGCTTCCGCTGCTTCTGCTTGGAACATTGGGACTCTATTTCAGAAAACTTTTAGCATGGACTTTAATACTCAGAACCCTTAGCGTTTAAAGCTGATGTATTCATGCAATAAACAACTTTACCACAACCAACAACTGTTCCTATCTCTTTGAAGACCCAAGACCCATGCAAACTCGACACTTTGGCCAATTGATTCCTTGATTCCCAAAAATTGTGAGACTGTTTTGAACCCCAGAAGTAACACCATCCAGGCAAGTTGGTTTTTCCTGCCTGTGCTAGGGTTCTCCCATTCAAAAGCAAATATGTTTTGACTTTCTTCTGCAAATGGCAGACAGAAGAAAGCCTCTTTGAGATCTATCACCAAGAACCAAACAAGATTATCTCAGAGTTTACTTAGCAAAGTGTTGGGATTTGCAACCACTGGGTGGATACTTGTCCTGGTTTATGGCAAATTTGGGAGAAAACCTCCAACAGGGGACCCTCCAGAAAGCCAACCCACATGTCCTCTCCCCCCACCTGGTTCGGGAAAAAAATTTCCTCGTAGAGAAGTGGAAAGAACCTGTTTATTTAACAGGCCAAGCACTCCCCAGCACACAAAATGACGCTGTTGAGTCAGGGATGGGCAAAATGACTCCATGGTTCAGAAGGCGAAAAAGAGACATCTTTATCAAGATATAATGTCCTTTTATAACCAGGATTGCAAAGGTGAAATCTGATTGGCCTCAAAGTAAAAACCTTTCACACTATCGATGAACTGTGAATAGCACACTCTGAAGGTACATATCTATAAACAACATGAACAGAAAGAGAGGGTAATAATTGTTTTCATTCTTCCTCTCTAAGTTTCCCAGGCCTGAAACCTGGGAGAATTCTCTTTGACTGAACCGAGAATCTCCACAACAAAATGAACAGTACCGGATGACAAAACTCATTCACTGCTCTGAAAAGATGACAAATTCAGAAAGTCTCTCCTGTGGGTGGTTGCTCTGTTATCAGTCCCTCCGGCGCTGGGAAAGGCTGCAGAGTAGGCCCCTGCAGGCTACAAAGTGCGCGCTCTTGGTGTTTCCCCGGGTCCTGGTCTGGAGCAGGTTCGAATTGTTCCAAGAAAAGGGAAAGAAAAACAGTCCAGGGAAAGCTCAGATTGCCTCAGTTAGCTAAACTAACTAACTAACTAACTAACTAACTAAAAAGCAAAGGAAGCGTGGTGTTCTGCCCCGTCCATGCCCAGACAACAACAGTGTTCCAGCAGACTGTGGAGGAGTGAGTCCAGTCCCTGATAACAAAACTTTGTGCTTCTTCTCCCCGCCTTCGCTCTCAGCCACTCTTGAAAGCACAGCATATAATATCCAGCATAAACAGAACACACGATTGGGGATACAAGCATCATATCATCACCCTAGGACATTACTTTTAGCAATCCCATTGACTGCTCGCAAATCTTGAACTAATCTATAAGTTCCATTAAGTTTTTTGACTGGTAGTATAGGAATATTAAATTTGGATTCACATTCTTTCAACAATCCTAATGTTTAAAAATTGCTAATAATTGGTTTGATCCCTTTTCTGTCCTCTGTTCTCAAGGGATATTGTCTCCTAAGCACAGGCTTAGCTCCTGCCTGTAATTCAATCTTAAAAGCATCAGCCAATTTTGATCTTCCAGGAGCCCAGGTTTTCCATACTCCTGGGTATACCAGATTCATCATTTGCTCCGAATAGTTACTATTGTTCTCTGGTCCTGTATCAATTGCCAATTCTAATGCTAAAATCAATTTGCCTTCAGGTACTTTAAATCTCCTTTTTCCCTCTCTAAACTTGATTCTTTCCTCTAAATTTTCAAGGAGATCTCTGCTTAATAGGGATTTAGGTGAATTTGGCAAATAGAAGAATTGAAGTATTCCCCTCCTTTTCCCAATTTTGTATTTTAATGGTTTTAAGAAATGGCATTCTCTGGTTGGCCTGAGGCTCCCATTACCTGGATATGTTTTTCACTTTTAGGCATGAAAGCTTAATTTAAAACAAAAAATGTGGCCCCTGTATCTTTTTAAGAATTCAACATCTTTATCATTCCTTAGCTGTATCTTAACCAGCATGTCCACTAAGGAAAGATCTGCCAGTCCCCGTCACTCACTGTTATCTATTGCTGCAACAACAGTTTCCTGTGTAGTGTTCGGTAAATCTGGGCACTGGCATTTCCAATGCCTTTCTTCCTTACAGTAAGCACACTGATTTGGTCCTAACCTGCCTTGGGATTGATTTGAGCTGTCTCTACTATTTCTACTTTTACCTCTTGTCCTGGTTTAGGACAAATTTGGGAGGAAACCTCCAAAGGGGGCCCCTCCAGAAAGCAAACCCACATGGCCCCTCCCCCCAACCAGTTTGGGAAGGATTCCTCAGAGAGAAGTGGGAAGAACCTGTTTATTTAACAGGCAAAGCACTTCTCAGCACACAAAATGAACAGTACCAGACAACAAAACTCATTCACTGCTCTGAAGAGATGACAAATTCAGAGAGTGTCTCGGGTGGGTGGTCACTCTGTTATCGGTCCCTCCGGCACTGGGAATAGCTGCTACAGGCCACAAAGTGCAAACTCTCGGTGTTTCCCAGGTGTCAGTCCAGAGCAGGTTTGAATTGTTCCAAGAAAAGGGAAAGAAAAACAGTCCAGGGAAAATTTGGACTGCCTAGCTAAACTAACTAACAAGCAAAAGCAGAAGCAAGAAGAAAAGCAGGAGCAAGGGCAAAAGCGAAAGCAAGAACAAAAAGCAAAAGCAGCACTATGTACTGCCCCGTCTATGTCCCGCTGAATGTGGGGAAGTGAGCAGGCTGATAACAAAACAAAACTTCACTTTTCAGAGCCAGTCTTGAAGGCACAGAACATAATATCCAGCATAAACAGAACAGACAACTAGGGATACAAGCATCATAACGTCACTCTAGGACACCTCTGCCTCATCCCCAACCTCATTCTCCTCTTTGATGTTGCTCTAACGCTGCCACTATGGCCCCACAAATTTTTTCTTCTCTTGCTTGTCTCAGTTGTTATATACCCTCCAGGCATCTCCCATTAATGCTTCTGAATTTCTATTATCTGGCTCTTTAAATCTCTGTAGTTTTTGTCTGATGTCTGGACTGAACTGTCTTAGCATCAAGGAGACTAACTGCTGCTTGCCTATATTTCTGGAGCAGGATCAAGGGTTGTAAACTTTGGCATTGCTGCTGGGAGCCTCTCTACAAAGTCAGTAGGAAACTCCTGCTGTCACTGTTTAACATTATACATTAATGTCCCATTTACTGCTTTCAGAATGGCATTCTCTAATCCAAATTTCACTAACTCCCAGTATCTGGTTAGTGAGGCATATTCACCTGAATCGTTCAGATCTCACAGAGGATTTGTGGTAGGGAATAACATTTCCACATTACCCTGTAGGGCTCCACTAGCAATTTGTCCCTGCACATGTGCTTTAGCTGTTTTAATCACTAATTCTTTTTCAGTTTCTGTTAATTCTGTTAGCATTAAATCGATATCATCCCAATCTGGGTCCTGGTTCTTGACTATCAACTCAAATAATTTTGCCACTTTACTGGGATCTTCCCTGAAATTTTCAACTTCTTCTCTGCAACTTTTCAAATCACTAATAGAAAAAGGTAATTTTACTCTTATGGCATTTCCTGTGGGACCTACCACTTGTCTCAAAGGAGCGATAACTGGTAAAACATTTTTAGTCTTGCTTCTAGTGTGAGCTGTTACTGGAGCCCCTGAGCTTGTTGCCTCATCTGGGTCATCTGAGTCATCTTCTTTGTCACTTTCTAATCTACTACCACTAGGTGATAATTGAGGGGCCCCAGGGACTCTCCTGAGGAGATTAAATTGTAATTCTGAAAGATTACCCTCACTGTCTTCTTCTCTGTCTCTCAGCTTAAGACATCTCTGACCTATCCTATATGCAGAACAACTACACCTTATTTTTCATTTCCTTCCTTCCTTTTCTAGGGCCAAAACAAAGGGATCTTGTGGAAATAAATTAATCCCACATCCTCTCTGCCACTCAGGCTTGTTTCCCAGAATGAAAAACATATCCAGGTACATAACCTCATTCCATTTGCCCTCTCATAAAAAACAACATTAGATGCAATAGACTATTTTATTGTAAGGTCCTGTTTACAGGCCACTTTTCCTCATTTTTTAATTTATATAGTGACCACCATTGATTACAATATTTAATTAAATCACTTTAAATTGCCTTCAGGGATCCCTCCCAAATCCTTCCAATGAGCCAAAACACATCCCAACAGACTCTCTTTGACAATCTACTTGCTGTCGGTGCTTCCCATTCCTGGTGCTATCCAGATGCCCACACTTTACAGCAAAATTATCACTTGCATTCCTTTCTTTACTCTTATTCCGTGGATACTGCACTGACCACAAATTGGGAATCTTAGTTTCAACCTGCACCAGTATTTGCATTTACAATGTTGACAAGCCATAAACACTAAACGATCATCATGGTCCACTCCTGCACAATCTACACTGTCCCAATCCACCCAACAGACAAGGTAACAGCGTCCGATGTGGCATAAGCTGAAAACCGTTTAACAGACACATAGGCAAGAAACTAAAACTTATTAACAGACACACGGACAAGAAATACTAATCTTATAAAGAAGACACAAAATTACATATACAACAATCAAAGCAAAAATTCCAAGACCCAGTCCAATACTTAAAGTCATCAGACTTCCTTTTAGGGGACTCCAACCCCTTATTTATCAACATCATGAATTTCACACATGATACAGTGCCCTGCGTAAATCGTCACACACGCCTTACGGGAGTTACTTAACCAAGATCAGAAACAAAATCCAAACCAATTGATAAATACCCTAAATTTCCTGCAGTTGCTCCTTGTCTACCCCCACAGAGAACTGGTGAAGTGCAGAGTCCCTTCAAGAAATTCTCAGGGTGTGCCAAGGGAGTCCGCAGCTCCAGCAGACCTTGCAGCCGGACAGAGAGTTTCTCCTGCGTGGCTCACCAAACTGAATCCCAAAACTAGGCAAGAAAATGAAACTCTATAGTTGACTCAGCTGTCAGGATCTCTAGCTTGTCAGAGTGACCCCGAGAAGAGTTCGAAAGTCTCTTTTCCCAGCCCGGTGCTTGAAGAAGGAGTCAGGACTCTTCATTTCTCGGTCTCAAGGTTGTTTACTGAATCTTATCTATAAAATTCTTTCTCCTGTCCTGCCGAGGTCCGCCCAGCAAGACAGTCCAGGCATTCTGCCTGCCCCTGGGGCGGTGTTATGTCTTTATACTAAAAACTACGCATACAATGTTTACAATTACTTTCCAATACCTATCACCTATGTTAGACAGTGAGCTTCTACTCTAAACCAGTCTGTAAGTGCCAACATCACAGCAGAAGATGGAGGCCAAGAAAAAGAAGGAAAAAGGCTGGACATGCCCAGATCCCTCCATCTTTCCCCCCTGAATCCCCATTCTAAAAACCCCAAAATCTACTTTTTCACCTTGTGATAAATTCACTATCATGCTACAGAATTTGTCATGGCTTGCAGATCTTCATCTAAGGTCAGTAACTTGCTCCACAGGTCATAATCAAAGTTACAGGCATCTTGGGCTCTGTGCCAGGGTCTCTGAGACCCCTGGCAGGGGTCTTGGCTGCTCAGGACAGCCAGAGGGATGTCCTGGGTCCTGACACTCAGCTACAGAGCAGGTATTTTTTATTCAGCTCTGGAAGGGAAGGGGTCACCCCGCCACAAAACTCATTCCATCTTCTTTAGTCTTCAGTTACATTGAAAAGTCCTTCTGTGCAGCATCCTGCCCCAGAACCATCCTACGCGTGTCTGGGCAGAGACAGACAGCCGACTGGACACTTGGCATCCCTGGATGGGCAGTGGGCACCTCCCACAGGGGGGCAACCCCAAAGCGCCGAGCGGGCAGCTCCTGAGCTGGATTTGTTCCCAGGAGAGCACTGATAACTCCTTGGGAAAGGAGCCAGAAGAGTCTGAAGAAGCAGCAGCCCCTGAGAACATCGCACTCCACTTCTGCCAAAGAGATTTGTAGCAGACCAGTCCGGAGCGGAGCCAGAAAGCGTGCCTGGATCCACTCTCCTGTGACCTGCTGGCCGGTGACCAGGAGCCTTCGGACTGCCCTGATGACTCAAAATTCGGTGAGAAGGTCAAAAAATTAAGAACATGGGGGGTGCACTCTCCCAGGAACAATTAGGGATTTTTTCCGCCTTACAAAGCGTGGCAGAAACACGTACTATGAAAAAAGGTTAAAGATCTGTTGATATGTGTGCGGTGTAATTACCCGTACTCAAGAGACACGTCTGTTGTTTGAAGTGGGGTTTTGGCAGGAAATTAATAGGCACCTCTATCTCTTAGCTATTAAAAATGATAAGACGGCCTTGAAACTGCTGTCTCCTGCACGAGTTATGTTAGAAGAGACCTCAGCACAGTCTAGGAGGTTGGCCAGGCAACAACTTGTTATAAATCCCACACGGGGCGGAGGGAGGAGAGCAAGGCTCGAAACGGAGATTGGCTCTGGTCCCAATTGGCCCGGGGGAAACAGCTCCCGAGGAAGGGGAGCAGGGAGGAATGTCATTGCCCTCAGTCCCACCACCCCGAAAACCCAAGGGACCTCCAAAAGGTCCTGAAACCCCAGAGAGTGCAGGGGCTTCAGGCTCCGACTCAGGCACAGACGACACCATTCCAGTCCCAGACGAGTAAAGGTTTTCTCCCAGCGAGATCGAGGAAACGGGTTGCTCCTTAGGAGCGCGCCCTCCCGATTCACAGGAGCCAGAGGGAGACGGGATGAGACAAGCGGCGGAGTCGGGAAGGGGGGTCAAAGGGGGACCAGAGGGGAGGGGGGATGCGCTTTCTCGCGGCGGGCGCGGCTGCATGGCGGTGGCGGCGGCGGCGCTAGCTGGCGGGAGGGGCACGGAGGCAATGGGGGACACGGGTTCTGGTGTGGCTTTTGCGAGCGCAGCGCCGAGGGCAGCGGCAATCTCGGCTGGCGCGGTGCCAATAGTGTGCGCGAAGGGCAAGGCTCGCGGGACATCTGGGGAGGGCTCTCAAAACGACACGGCAGCGTCAGACACGGGCAGTGAGCGTGGAGCAGCTGCAGGGCTCCAGCCGGCTACCGTAGGGAGACGCAGGAGACGCGCCGTGATGACGCCGAACCCGGAAGTCCGGACGCGGAGATCTGCCCGGATCGCTGCGCGAACGGGGGTACCGGTGGGGGGAGGGCTGCACACACCGGCAAGGGGTGTGGATACAGCATCAGAGGAGGAGGAGAGAGGGTCAGGACTCGAACTATTGAGAGGAGACGCAGACATTAGATCTCCCAGGACACTCACACGGGAAGCGAAGAAAGAATTGGAGAAAGTTACAGATGCTATACAAAAAAGGCAGGCACATCGATTTGTTCAGTCATTGCCTTTTCAGTTGGCAGTGCTGGGAAAGAAAACACAATTCCATGGTTTGATCTTCCAATGGGATGCATCTCAAAAAGATTCTTTAATAATCATAGAGTGGATTTTCTTACCATACAGGCCTTCAAAGACAATCCTCACAGCACAGATCTGGAAATGACGGCACAGATCACCATAAAGGCGAGAACAAGGTTGCTGACAATGGCAGGACGGGAGTTCTCAGTCATCCGTTTGCCTTTGAAACAAGATTATTTCGATTGGGCAATGCAAAAATCGAAAGATTTGTTAATTGCATTGTTAGCCTTTCCAGGAACCTGCACAATCAATTTCCCGCAGCACAAAATGTTGCAATCACAAATATGTTACAGAGCAAGGCCAAGAATAAGTGAAGAACCTCTGGACGGGATCACAGTGTTTACTGATGGCTCAGGGAAGACACACAAGTCAGTGATCACGTGGATGAACTCAACGACAGGGGAATGGGACTCAGACGTGAAGACGGTTCAAGGCTCTCCACAAATTGTGGAATTGGCAGCTGTTGTCCGAGCATTTCAGTTGTTCCAACAACCTCTCAATTTGGTCATGGATTCCGCATATGTCGCGGGTGTGGTCAAACGATTGGAAGGTTCACTCTTGAAAGAAGTCAGCAACGAAGTTTTATATTCATATCTGGCAAGCATGAAAACATTGCTAGAAAGCAGGGAACAAGAATATTTTATCACTCACATTAGAGCACAAACAACACTTCCAGGATTTCTAGCGGAAGGGAATGCTCAGGCAGACAGGTTGACAATGCCCATTTCACAAACCCTTCTGGACATTTTTGAGCAGGCAAGACTAAGTCATGCATTTTTTCATCAGAATGCACAGGCGCTGATGGAATCCTTTCGTCTCACAAAAACTCAGGCGAGGGAAATCATTAGTGCTTGTCCAGATTGTCAGCTTGTGCAGCCACCTGCTTCCACAGGAGCAGTCAATCTGCTGGGACTGCAAAGTCTTCAGTTGTGGCAAGCTGATGTCACAAAATATCCATCATTTGGGAGACTCAAAAATGTTCATGTTTCAGTAGATACATTCTCAGGAGCAGTCTTTGCTTCAGCACATGCAGGGGAAACAACAGAACACGCTTGTCGACATTTCCTGCAAGCATTCGCATCATTAGGTGTGCCTCAAGAAATAAAAACAGACAATGGCCCAACATATACAGGCAGGGTGCTTGACAAATTCCTGAAAAGATGGGGTGTCAGACATACATTTGGTATTCCACATTCACCCACAGGTCAGGCAATCATTGAAAGAACACATCATACCCTGAAATCCCTTTTGGATAGACAAAAAAGGGGGGAGCCAGAGGTGACACCTCACATGAAGTTAAACAAAGCATTGTATGTGTTGAATTTTCTTAATAGCTCGTCTTCAGAACCCAATCCACCAATCGTGAGACATTTTTCAAACAGCTCTCAGGCAAAACTAAGGGACAATCCTTTGGTTTTGATCAGAAACCCAGAAACAGGACAAATAGAGGGTCCCTTCAAACTAATTACTTGGGGCAAGGGTTTCGCTTGTGTTTCCACAGGGCAAGGTCTGAAGAGGGTGTCAGCGCAACACGTGAAGCTATTTCGGACGCGAGAGCAAGAGAGCACTGATCCCAGAAACAGAGAAACGAGCACACAGACAGAAGAAGAGGCTCAAGCTGCAGACAACAACGCAGAAGAGAAATAAAAAGAACAAAGACTTTGGGGGTTTTCCTTTGGAGTTTTGAGTGAAAACATGGCAATGCTTTTTCACAAGGGTGAAGTCATGAGCTTCATAATGCTCATGTGCCTCATTCTTTTATCTGTTGCTTTAAGCAACAGGGCAAATCTACCTATTGACCAGCCAAAACAAAATGTTTGGGAGACTTTAGCCCAAGCAGTGAATTTAGAAAGTATCTGCCTGACACATTCAAGACCAGGGAGACCATTCTCAGCATGCATGGTTGGATTGCCAGTGGACGAATGGCCAATTCCAGGACACTCTTCAGTTGAGATTTCGCAGGTCGTTAAAGATCCTATGAATGAATGGTGTGCTTGGACGCATCTCCTTCCTGTGGCTTCTGTTGAACCTCAGGAATTGGAAATTTTCGGGTCCATGACAATGGAACTTTGCATGCAGTTTGAAATTCTGAATGTGACAAAGACAAATAAAACTATCAATGTCATTCCAAACCATGAATTTTATAGAAATACATCAGCTTGGTGCAAATACACCAAGACAACAGCCAGAGGATCAATCCAGGTTCCAGTGCAATTGCCACGTGGATTGTTTTTGATTTGTGGGGACAGAATTTGGCACGGCATTCCTGCAAATGCCAAGGGAGGTCCATGCAGCATTGGGAAGATTTCAATGTTGTCACCAGATTTGAAACTGCCGAGAGAGAAAAAACATAAAGAGAAAAGATCCTTGCAACATTATAGTGCAGATTGTGACGATGAAGTGTACACTTGGGACAAGGCAAGGAGAATTCCGGCAGCAATTTTCTCACCTCAGACAGCGTTGGGGGTGGCCTTGACTCAACTGGACCACATGGGTTGTTGGTTGAGCAAACATGCTCAATCGGTCTCTCTTGCACTGAGCGACATGTTAAAAGACATAAATAGTGTAAGACAGGCAACTCTTCAAAACAGAGTGGCGATGGATTATCTATTGCTCGCTCATGGACATGGGTGTGAAGAGTTCGAGGGGATGTGCTGCATGAATCTCTCTGATCACTCAAGGTCGATTCACGAAAGTATTCAAAAGATAAAAGCATAAGGAAACTCGGTGAAATCACTGGGTCTTGGATCGATGCCGTGGCTAGATTTTTTGATCTTTCTCCTTTGTGGAGAGGGTTTTTAAGGATAGGGTTTTATATTTTAATAGTGCTCTTAGTCCTCATGCTCATTGTTCGGTGCATCTTTTTATGCGTACGGCATGTCATGAGTCAAGTTGCCAAAGAGGTGTTCTTGGTGCAAACAGAAGGGGGAGATATGGGAACTCAGCACATCACTCCGGATGTCCAGAGTTACCAAGAGAACCCTTGGGGGGGCTTGGAAATCCTGGAATGTTGCCAGGACCGTCTGGTGGCTTGACTTCGATCCCTCTAGGGATGTGCCACCTGTTTAAGGACATGAGAGTCACTTGGGAATGAATGGTGCAGGAATGATGTATTTACAGGGTGAAATATAGATTTTAGGGTTTTGGTACAGGGGGGTTATGGAGACAGGATGGAGGCATCAGGGCATGTCTCGTCCTTCTTCTTTCTTCTTGTCTTCCATTTTCTGTGGTGATGTTGGCACTTGGGGATTGGTCCATGGTGAAGGTGCACTTGCTAATATGGGTGAGAGGTATTGGGAAATAAAGGTAAATATGATGTGTGTAGTTTTTAGTATAAAAAGACACGACCACCCCGTGGGTGGTCAGAGTGCCCTTGGCTGCCTTGCAGGTCAGACCTCTGCTGGGCAGAAAGAAAATTCTGTAAATAAGAAATAATAAACAATCTGAAGACTGAAAAACTGAAGAGTCCAGACTCGTCCTTTGAAGCGCGGGCCGCCCCAGAACCATCCTACGCGTGTCTGGGCAGAGACAGACAGCCGTCCAGACAGTGGTTAACCTTTTGTTAAATACCACTTAGGTTTCAGTCCACAGGGAGAGGGGGATGTGGATGTGACAGCTTGGTCAGAGAGCAAGAAAACTAGATAAGTTTTCCCAGAATTGGCCTGAAAGACTTTAGGGAGTTGAAGATAAACAATGATAGCTTATTATTATAAACAATCTGCAGGTGTTGTTTCCCTACTCTCTGTTTTCATGTTTTCTCAAAGATTGTTTATAAGAAGGGCATCTTGTTAATTAGCCAGTCAGGTGAAATGTATTAATTAAATGACCAATCAAATCTACCTAGATCAGAACAGCTTCTAAAAAGGAGCAGTTCCAAATATACGGTGCGTTATGCCAATCAGTCTTCTGATGAGTCTGTGTCATTTCTTACTCAACAGCGATGCGGCGGGGGGGGGGGTCTGTGAAGAGTCCATAGAAAAGAACCACTGGACATGGATGTCCAGAGGGGCACTAAGGTGTAGTAAACCCCATAGATTTAGGAAAAGCACCATGGAGGATATGAACAATAGGAATGCTGAAACAGCAAAAGAAAATTCCTTTTTTCTTGTCCTCCACCCCTTAACCTACCTCTGTAACCCTATAAGGCAATGTCATGTTAACCCCTTACCCATTGGTCAAGCTTGGATCCTTTCCAACCCTATAAAAGAAGCATACTGTACCCCATTAGGGGAGAAAGAAGAAGAGCAGAGACCCTTCACGGACCTCCCCAAATAAAGCCATCTTCGTGGAACAGCCTGCGCCTTCTCCTTCTCCTCTCTCTCCGTCTGCTGCAGCCTCAAGCCCAGGGCACCACTACCTAGCAAGCAGAGCTGAAATCCTGAGAGCTTGCAATCACTATAGAGCTGATAATCACTATGCTTGCTAGATGGTAGCCCTGCGGCCTTGGCATGAGCGAGCTAGCTTCGGGCACCCGGTCCCTACCCAGGGACTGAGCTCCTGAGCCCTAGTGCTCTGCATTATGATAAGGCCAAATAAGAGGCTTTATTAAAGTGGCGTCCCAACTACTTCGGATTTGGACCCCCCCAGAGGCGATATCCGTCGGTTGAGCAACGAAGCCCCCCGGGGTTTTCTGTGATTGCCTGTTCGGGAAGCCGCTCCTTCTGTGAAGGGACTTTTCGTTTTAGAAAATCCTTTCCCCAGGAGGGTCAGTTCGACACTCAAAACTTACATCTGAACGACAGAAAATTCCGAGGAGAACTGACGCAGCAGACCCCTTCCACAGATCTTGGACCCCAGGAACTGTAAGTATTAGCTAATATTGCGCGCATAACTTTGAGGCTCTAAAACTTTTTTTTTGGGTTTTTTTTCTTTTTTTTTCACGTTTTTTCTGCTGGAAGGGCTAACCATTAACATGGGTAAAATTTTTAGTACTTTAAAACTAAGTAAAACCGAGAGAGAGATATATTCAACTATTTTAGAAATCTTATCTGCTAACAACTTCTCCTTTTCTAAAGGCAAGCTCTCAAAAACTAATCTTAAAAAATTTGTAACTTGGATTATTTCGCAATACCCTGATACTGATAAGAAAGCAGTCATTGAAAATTCGTTTTGGGATATGATCGGGAACACAATATATATCTCCCAAACAAACCAGGATTTCTCTGTAACTAACTATTTGCCTTTATTCCATATAATAACTAAAACCGTTGAAAGATTTAACAGAGAAAAAATCTTGCAGGGCTTAACAGATACTTCCTCTTCAAATAGTAACAAGATCGATAAGGACTCAGAGGAATGTCACTTGCATATCTCACACCACCCCTTCATTTCTAAAGTCCCTCTCGCCTCCGCTACTCCTAAAGCAGAGGTTACGCTGCCCACCCCAGTTCCCCCCCCCACATCCTCCACCCTTGCGGGACCTGCGCTGCCCAACTCCGCGAATCCTATCTTATCTGTAACTCCACACATCCCCCCTACCCCTGGCTCGGCTTCCTCCTTGCTTCCGGTCCCGGGGGTCCCTTTTCCTGCCTCTGCCGCCCCCTCCACCCCTGCGTCGGCTTTGCCCCCCTCTGCTGCGTATCCTCCCACCCCCGCGCTGATGTCCCCCACCATCCCTCCCGCCGCCGCGCCCGCCACCCCCGCTCCCCCCGCCCCGGCTCCAACCGGCCCGGCCCCTCCCGACGGCTCCCAGAGCCACAGCCCCGCCGCTCCCGAGCCCGTGTCCATCCCCGCCCCCTCCCCCTGCTCCCTGCCTGCCACAGCAGGGACACCTCACACAAGCCCAATCCCAGACACCCCCCACGGTGCTACCCCCCCCCACCCGGTCCTGTGCGTGCTGTGCTGCCATCCCAGCTCCAGTGGCACCTCCCCCCGGTCAGGTCATGCCATGTCTCCCCCCCCAGCCATTGAAACCTTTGAAAAACGCTTCTAAACGAAAAAAGCGCAAGTCACGCATAGCAACCCTCCCTCAGTCCTCCTCAGAGGACCAGAGCTCTTGCAGTGAATCTGATTCTGATACGATCCACACGGATCCATGGGCTTGTATTAAAGTAGAAGCGACAAAAGCTAGAGACTGGGAGCTGCCACAGAAGATTAATGCTTTCCCAGTAGAATATAAGCAAGGACGGAATGGTGGCGAGTCCGCTATAAAGACGTGGAAAGCTAACTCCAATAAGGAACTAGTGCAATTAAGAAATATAGCCAAAGAACATGGGCGAAGCTCACATATTTTTAGAAATTTCTTAGAAGCCATGTTCTCAGCACGTCTTACTTCCCCACGATGTAAAAAATATTTCACACTGCCTCCTGTCCCCAGCAGAATATTTGTTATGGGACAGGCATTGGAAAAGACATTTAAAAACGTTATCAGATTCATATTCTGCGGATGCTAATAAGACGAATTTTACGGTAGCCCAACTAGCTGGTGAAGGTGACTTACAGAAACCAACAGACCAATTGGAAACCTTGAATAAAGAGGCACTGCAGGACATCGCTCTTGCAGCAAAAACCTCTTTACTTCTCGTGCATGATGAGTCAATGCCAACAATGCATTTTTCTGCTATTAAACAAGGGACTGATGAAAGTTTTATCAAATTTGTGGACAGACTTAGAGATGCTTTGGAGAAACAGATCGAGAGCACAGAGGCAAAGAAGGAACTCTTATGTAAACTTGCCTTGTGTAACTCTAATGAAAAATGCAAAGCCATTTTGAGGTCTCTACCCATGGATACAGACCCCACCATAGAGCAAATGCTGGAATGCTGTACACGTCACACGTCCACGGACGATACAGTGGCCCAAGCAGTTGCTAAAGGTATTGCTGAAGGAGTTTCTGGTGCATATGCAGTAATAGCTTCTAAAGACCAAGCTAAATGCTATCACTGTGGGGATCTTGGACATTATATAAAGGACTGCCCAGAGAGATCACACCCCCGATACCACCGTAACAATTACCAAAGACCCCAGAATCAGCAGCGCTACCAGCAGCATTCGGGAAACTTCTTGCGCCGCCCGGTCGAGCCCCGGGCGCTGACAACAAATCAAAGGCCACCCAGACCCAACCCCGCACCAGCCCAGGACGTTCCGGACCACAAGAAGAGGATCCAACCCACGGGGCAACCCAGATGGGAACCCGCCGTCAACTGGTAACTGCTTTGTCCGTTGACTTTAATAATGAGAATGTTCACCGTGTTCCCACAGGCAAATATGGGCCAAAAGGTGGTCCTTCGCACATTTTAATCACAGGTGACTCTCTTAATAGCCCAAAGGAGACCTTCGTTGTTCCAGAAGTGCTGACAGTGCAGCCAGGACAAGAGATTCTCGTCCAGGTATGCTGCATAGACTCACCATTTTTTCTTTCAAAGGGAACTCCAATAGCACAAGCCTTTTTACTCCCAAAGGATCACAGGGAACAGATTCCTCTCAACCCTACAGCTATGTGGGCACAAGTTGTGGGACCATCCAAGCCTACTATCAAGTGCGGCCTCACCTGCAAAGGCGAGAAGACCCACCTACCAGGGATGCTGGACACCGGTGCTGATGTGACCATCATCGCCCGCTCAGAATGGCCAGCACACTGGGATCTACAACCTGTTGCAGGCATGATTTCAGGGATTGGTGGAGCCACAGTGTCCATGAGAAGCAAGAACAACATCCTTGTGGAAGAGCCTGAAGGCAAGCTGGCAACCATTCGTCCATTTGTGGTAAGGGCCCCCATCACCCTTTGGGGCAGAGACGTTCTATCCCAGTGGGGAGCTTCTCTACATATTCCCACTCAGGATTTCTAATTGGGGTCACTGAAGTAAGCGCGCTGCCAGAAACACCTCGTCTCACCTGGAAAAGTCACAAGCCACTCTGGATTGAACAGTGGCCCCTTAATAAAGCCAAACTGCGCGCCCTAAACACCCTCGTGGAAGATCAGCTCGCAAAAGGCCACATAGTGGAGTCCAACAGCCCTTGGAACTCTCCAGTCTTCGTTCTACCAAAGCCTGGGACAAACAGGTGGAGGCTTCTCCACGACCTTCGCAGAATCAACGAGGTCATCGAGGACATGGGCCCCCTCCAGCCTGGCCTGCCCTCCCCATCGATGCTGCCTAGAGACTGGACACTTGCTATCATAGACATTAAGGACTGTTTCTTCAGCATTCCTCTGCACCCTGAGGATGCTCCACGGTTTGCTTTTTCCGTTCCCTCTCTTAACAAGGAGGCCCCGCTCAAAAAATATCATTGGCGTTATCTTCCTCAAGGACTAAAAAACAGCCCGACTATTTGCCAGTGGTACGTGGCTCACATCCTGTCTCCCATTCGGAAATCATTCCCCGATGCTATCATCCATCACTACATGGATGACATCCTGGTGTGTGCTTCAGACAAAGCTTACTTGGACAATACAGTTAAAAAGACTATTGAAACCATAGAAAAGGCAGGAATGGAGATTCGTGAGGATAAAATCCAGTACACCAAGCCATGGACTTACCTTGGAGTCCAGATCCGGGAAAGGACCATCGTACCTCAGCAGCTCACCATAAATGACGACCCAAAAACCCTCAGGGACTTACACAGCCTGTGCGGATCCATCAACTGGGTACGTCCACTGCTAGGAATTACAACAGAGGACCTTGCTCCCTTGTTCAACCTTCTTCGCGGACCTAAGGACCTGGACTCTCCCTGCACTCTCACAGAAGAAGCCAGGGGTGCCATCACTAAAGTCCAGGAAGCCCTGTCTTCACGCAAAGCCCATCACTTCGAGCCCAGTCTGCCTTTCAAGTTCATCATCCTGGGAAAAGCACCTCGATTCCATGGACTGATATTCCAATGGGACTCACAGCTTCGAGACCCTTTGTTGATACTGGAATGGATCTTTACAAGTAGCCAGCCCACAAAGACACTTACCACCTACCAGGAGGTCATAGCACATCTAATAAAAAAGGCAAGGACTCGCCTTCGCTCTCTTTCAGGTTGTGAGTTCGAATGCATATACTTACCAATAACTCTTACAGACTTTGAGGATTTGATCCAGACCAATGAAAGCCTCCAGTTTGCCCTGGATAGCTACACGGGCCAAATTTCAGTTAAGATCCCAAAACACAAACTTTTTAACCCTGATGTAACCTTCCATTTGATTCCAAAACAAATCCAAAGTAGAAAACCTCTCAAGGCTCTAACCCTCTTTACAGATGGCTCAGGGTCTTCCCACAAGTCGGTGGTTACATGGAGAGACCCCCAAACACAAGATCGGCACTCTGACATACAAATAGTGGAGGGATCTCCACAGATCGCAGAATTAGCAGCCGTTGTCAGAGCCTTTGAAAAGTTTGAAAACGAGCCTTTCAATCTGGTTACAGATTCAGCTTATGTCGCTGGGATAGCGATGAGAGCAGAACATGCTCTTCTCAAAGAGGTCTCTAATCCAAAGTTGTACCAACTGCTCTCTAAATTAATATACCTAATCTCCCACAGAAAGCAACCTTACCATATAATGCATGTGAGGTCACACACAGACCTCCCAGGTTTTGTTGCAGAAGGCAACAGAAAAGCGGACGCATTAGCAATGGCAGCAGAAACTGCTAATGTTCCTAACATCTTTGCCCAGGCAAAGTTGTCACACGTGTTTTTTCATCAAAATATACCTGCCCTTATGAGAATGTTTAAGCTCTCAAAGGATCAGGCAAAGGCTATCGTGGCTACATGTCCGAACTGTCAGAACTATCAGATACCATCCATGGGGATGGGAGTCAATCCCCGAGGTCTGAATAGCTGCCAGCTGTGGCAGACAGATGTAACTCACTTCGCACCTTTTGGAAGATCAAAATACGTGCATGTATCGGTCGACACGTTTTCAGGAGCAGTATTTGCATCATCACATGCAGGAGAAAATACCATGCACACAATAAAACACTTTCTCCTCGCTTTTGCCACCCTGGGTGTACCAAAAGAGATTAAAACAGATAATGGACCAGCCTACACTTCCCGCAAGTTAAAGGAGTTCTTCAGTGAATGGGGAATAGCACACAAGACCGGCATACCTGTAAACCCCACAGGACAATCCATCGTGGAAAGGACACATCAAACCCTCAAAAGAGTCCTTGATCAACAGAACAGAGACATGAGAATCACATCTCCAGTGGAAAGACTTTGCAAGGCTCTCTACGTCATCAACTTCCTGAACTGTACAGCATCAGAGCCTGACCCGCCAATACTTCGCCACTTTGCAAATACCACCCAAGCAAAGCTCACTGAGAAACCACCTGTGCTCGTGAAGGACCCTGAAACACACCAAATTTCTGGGCCTCACCAGTTGATTACCTGGGGTAGAGGATATGCGTGCGTGCTACTACCATCCGGTCCGAGGTGGTACCCCGGAAAAAATATAAAGCCATACCTAGGCACTGAGAACACTACTCCTGCAAACGGGGACAAGAACGCTCCTGAGGCAAACACAAGACCACCTCAAAACCAAACCAGCTCTGCCTGGAGACGAAGACATTGCCGAATACCCACAAACACAAGAACAGACCACCCCATTACAAGACAGCAGACAAAACTGAAAAGCTAAACAACAGTCTGCTGCATCAGACCATAGATAGCTTTAACACAAAAGTGTTCTCTGAACTATATGTTGTTACACTGTTTTTTTTTTTTGTATTTAAAGAAAGAAAAAAGAAAAAAAAAAAAAAAGAAACACTGTTATTCCCCCTCCCTAATCTTTTAAAACCCCTTAACCCTCTACCCACTCCTCCTCCCATAGTGTAGCTTAGAAATTAAAAGAAAAAGGGGGGGAGGAGGGGAACAAGAAAAGAACAAGGCAGAAAACCCTCTCATCATAAAGATAACAAATTCTGCTTATATTCCCTATCAGAAGCCCTATTCCTGCCCAAAGATGAAAAATATCTCCGTTGCTGCTGTCCTCATTGCTGCCTGGATGTTCTTCACCGTACCGTGTGCCTTCGGCTGGATTAGCCCACAGCCTAGCCATAATGTTTGGGTAACCTTAGCAAAAACATTAAAACAGGACAACATGTGCTTGTCCATGGGAAGCATTGATAATCCACTTTCCACATGTCTAGTAGGAATTCCCTTTGTAGCAGATGACTGGCCTGTCTATAACTCAGAGATTCTCCGCACCACAGGTAAGAGACCCAATGTGGTTGATACTTGGGACGAGTGGACAAAAATGCTGCCAGATGCTCGAGAGGAACCCCAAGAATTAGATCTGTTGGGGTCCTCCAAGGCCACATACTGCGTCAAATTTTACTTTAGACGTCCAAAAAACAATTGGCCAGAAATTGACCAGAACAAAAACACATATCGAAAAGAGATATCACCAATTAACAAAGCCTATAACTCTCACGATTGGTGCAATTACACGGCTCGTGTGATTTCTGTGTCCTCTCTCCATCCCAAAGTATTACCCAAGGGAATGTTTCTCATCTGTGGTGACAGAGTATGGGCTGGGATCCCCTCCCGACTCCAGGGAGGTCCCTGTACCCTTGGAAAACTTTCTACCCTTACACCAAACATCACCCTGTTACATAATTGGAAAAAAGAAAGCGAATCAAAACGACAAAAAAGGTCCTATACTGAATTTGATGAAAATTGTGATCCTAAATTATACGATTGGAACAAACCAAAAAAGATTGCTGTCTCCCTGTTTTTACCCTGGGTAGCTGCAGCTAAAGCCCTCGGTGAAATCAATCACCTTGGGTGCTGGCTCAGTAAACAAGCTAACGCTACATCTGCAGCCTTGAGTGATCTCTTAAAGGAAGAAGAAACCACAAGACAGGCTTCGCTCCAAAATCGAGCAGCAATCGACTTCCTGCTGCTTGCCCATGGGCACGGCTGTGAAGACTTCGAAGGGATGTGCTGCTTCAACCTCTCTTCACGCTCGGAATCCATCCATGCGAACATCCAGAAACTGAAAGATCTCGTGAAGGACTTGAAAGTAGAAAGAATCCCAGACTGGGTCAATGAACTTTTTGGGCAATGGGGATTAACAGGATGGGCTGCATCCTTGATTAAGGGAATGTTGTTGATTCTCCTTGTAGTTGTTATTGTGTTAGCTATGTTCTCATGCCTTGTTCACTGTTTCAAAAGAACTATAACAAACGCCTTTTTTGTAAAAACAGAAAGTGGAGTTGTAGTAAACCCCATAGATTTAGGAAAAGCACCATGGAGGATATGAACAATAGGAATGCTGAAACAGCAAAAGAAAATTCCTGTTTTCTTGTCCTCCACCCCTTAACCTACCTCTGTAACCCTATAAGAGAGCTTGCAATCACTATAGAGCTGATAATCACTATGCTTGCTAGATGGTAGCCCTGCGGCCTTGGCATGAGCGAGCGAGCTTCGGGCACCCGGTCCCTACCCAGGGACTGAGCTCCTGAGCCCTAGTGCTCTGCATTATGATAAGGCCAAATAAGAGGCTTTATTACTAAGGGACAGTCAGGAAGGGTCTCAGCAAATCTCACCAGTTAGTACAACTTCAGGGAGTAAAACATGGCAGGATGCTTATGGTGGGTGTCATGGTTTGACACTGGCACAATGCCAGTGCCTTCATGAGAATACTCTCTCTGGTTTCTGCTGTGAGATGTGACTAGGAATAAGCAAAGCAGACTCTTGCTTAGGAAAAAAAAATTATTAACTAAACTACAAGGGAAAGGAAGAAAAAGAAACACATAAGGAAAATGAAAACCACAAATACATCTCCTCCTCCTCCCCACTAAATTTCTAATACATCTATCTCTCAGATCACTAACTCTCAGTCTATCACTACTTTTTAGATAATCAATTTTTAGTTAATCAAGGAGTGAGGAGTCTTTCTTGTGCTATAGGCTTCCCCAGGAAACACAGTTGAGACTTTTTGTGTTTCTTGTCACACATGGCACTGCCCGGAGATCATTTGCTATTGTGACATCTTCTTTCTATGTCTAATGCTCTCACTACTGCTCATGGACTAGAGCTGCTTCTAGGGTTTTCCTTTTAAGGGTGCTTTGTCCAGTTCCAAAAAAAGAGCACAGTCTCTCACTTTCGGGACACCTGTCCCCCCCAAATTTCACCCCCTGGGGCCGAGGGGTCTTAAGAACAGAGAGCTTCTCTTCTACTGAAGATCGAGGGCACCAACCACCCTCTTCACTCGTTGTTTCTGTTCATGCACTCCCATAACATCACTGCACTCCCTTGGCTCTGAGCCATTGCTTTAAATGCAGTCTCTGTGTCACAGGAAAAATGGTTCTGTCTATGGCTATACAAGAAAAGTCTAGCTAAAGGCTACTCTATCACCTCTTCCTACCTAAGATTCTTCTCCACTTCTCTCGTGGCCCATTTCTTCTTATCTCATCTCTATCTCTCTTCTCATTCAGCTCCAGGAGGATTAGCATTTTTAAGGTTTCTATCATCTAAGAAAAGGGTTAAAAATCTGAGGTTCTGTCTGTCCAGAACTCCCACGGCTGCCCAGCCGGGCACTTTCTAGCCACACCTCCCCCCTCCCCTTCTCTTTCTTGGCCGGCTACTATTAAATTTCAAGGTGGCACAGACACCAGCTCTCTCTCTGTCTCTACTGGGGGGGGTGGGGCGGGGGGGGGCTGCCCGATGCCTCTCAGTGCTCCTCCACCCTTCCATCCTGCAGGGGCCTTCACCTCCCTTCTGTCCAGGGCCCCGGCCTACCTCACCCTGCCGCATGGCTTCCCCTCCCCCGCCCAGCCCGCAGCCGGGCAGGGGAGGTCTGAACCTTTCACTGACTGGAACCCAAGAGAGCCTCCCAGGGGAGAGCCCTGCTTTTAACCCCGTGTTCTCAGAGGCGGACCCAATGTCCCAATGGTCACATTAGGTGCCAATATTAAAATCTGAACATCCATTGGCCTAACCGCAGCATCCCAGAAAACATATTTCCTGTCAAACCACCACACTATGGTAGATAAAACAGCAAAGATTGTTATAAATAATTATGGTTATTTACCAATGCACAACGTGTGTACCCATGGAATCTTTGATAAAAT